>NC_064027.1:29397548-29718366 GCF_917208135.1 Athalia rosae | reverse complement strand
TTGCCTTCTATCTGAATTCCTTTCCAGCACCAGAATCGGATTCCATCTGATTGAAAGAGCGTAAAAACAGAAGAAAGGGGGAAAAAACCGGGCACTTGAACCATACAGCCGGTACCTTAAGGTCAAGGGCGCTTTCACCGACAATTACGATCACAAAATAGATGTTATACACTCAACTCACTGTATACTCGATTATCTATGTGTACGTTGACTTTTTTTACATTATAATCGTCAATTATATGAAATTAATTATCAAGTATTTCACACGCGATCAAAATATTATCAAGTTATTCACACATCACTGGTTAATTAGAAAACGGTGAATATTATTTCAAAAAGTAATGTGCAGCGTTTTTATGGGACCGCGTGATATTTAAATGCGTTCCGCAAGGTCGAATCGGCGCGGGTAATGATGTAATTAAATTTGAATTCGGAAGTGGACGGTAAAAAAAAATAGAAAAGAAAGATAAATGAATCAATGAAAAAATAGAAGGATGTATCGATTCACGGAGATGGGGCAATTTTTGTTGGTTTATTTTTCTTCTCTTGCGGGAAAGGGGTCGGATGATCACGATGAAATTCGGTAGAGATAGTGAAAATTAGAGAGGAAAGGTTCAGAGGATGATTCGAGTCCCGCGGGTTGTGGCTGACTGGCGATCAGGATTTAACAAACTGCTCAGGAGACAGAAACGTAGAATGGTCGCAGCATCCGACACGCGATCTGCTCTCTCTACTATCTTTCGATCTCCTCTCTCCACACTCTCTACCGTATGGACCTTGATCCTGGTACCATGCTGCATCTCGCCTCGTAGCTTACGACCAGAAACCACTGACGAAACACCTGTTAGAATATCCTAGAATTCATTATAAATTCAGATGCGGTTCAGAAATCAGTTCTCGTTCATGCATAAATAAGTTATTTTTCTTCCCCATTGATGATACCTATCCGTTGTGTAGTAATTTTGTAACGCACAGATAATTTCCATATTTTGGAAAAAAAAATTTTTCATCAAAAATTGTTGCATTGGATATATTCATTTTGCCCTCGTGTTGACAGTTCTCATTCGAGAGCAAGCGCTATGCCTGGTACCAGGCAATACAAGAACGATTCAAGCCTTATTGCTATGTTGGTTGCGTTTTGTACGGCGTTCAAAGATAATGCGGCAAAATTTAGTTCACCTCTCTGCCACGTTTCCAGTGCGCCTGTCTGCTCATTTCCCGATTATCTTGACAGATATACAAATTGTCTGCTCTGTCGTTGGCTGCTGTACATAAGTTAAGTGAAGCAGATCAGTCTGCGTCCGTCATATTGTAAGAAAAAGGTGTTACAGAAAGAATCATGAGTGAATCGGAGAAACCTTTCGCCTGCCCATCGCCTGGGTGTAATATGGTATGATCGTTTTACCTCTGGTCAGAATTTTCTCATTTCTATAACCTATGCAACTTCTAGCTAATCCTACAACTTGCTCTATGTTCGTCTTTTCTCGCTTTCAATTAAACACGGTTTGCTATCCTTTCAGAGTTTTGTCAATGAAGACCATCTCACAGTTCACAGAAAGAAGCATGATATGGTTCTTAATCTTGGTTCAAATGGGAAAGGGTCCAATGTATTCGTAGGTAATGTAAACTTTGAATCAGATCTGCGTCTTTCTTTCATTCTTTTCAAACAAGTCAGCATTGGCAATGAATATTTCTCGCCGTTATAATTGATTTAAATATTTCCAAACAGCTGATCAAACACCCACACCGACCAGATTTATAAGGAACTGTGAGGAAGTTGGGCTTTTTCAAGACCTTCAAAATGTAAACCCTTTCGAGGAAACATTTCGAAGAGCTGTGGAGGCTGGAAAGACTGGAGCCTTAGTTGTGCCAGAGGTAAGATATGGTAACTTTTCTTTTTAATTTCCATATAAATTTTATCATTACCCTTATACTCCAGGTGTGCATTTCTGACGATACGCTACACACACCTCACATATTTCCACACATAGCAGACGTCCAACCAAGTGCAAGCGATCAAGACATCCTGCACAACAGAGCCTCAGATCCCCCTGTTATTAATATTGAAGATACAGTGGAAGACGTAAAAGATTCTAACAGCAATCATTCAGAAAAAACAAAGACTTTGGAAGAGGATGGAGAATCACAGCATTCCACGGGTATCGTAGAAACCATTGTTGTTCAGGAAGCAGACACGTCAATTCCCACTATTGTCGGTGATTCGAGGAGTAGTATCCAGCAGAAGAACCAACAGCATTTGTAAGTTGTGGTGATGCCAGGATGAAGCTGATAATAACCATCAAGTGACTCTGTTTGTATTTTTTTATTTTTATTCTCTCAAGGTCTATAAACGGAAAGGAGGTTCAACTTCTGATGAAAACGGAGGATGGACAATTGGTGCAGTTATCTGCTATTCCAGTATCCCAACCACAACTCGACCCAACAATGACCGTCAACACCCAATCAAACACTGCAACTGTTGTCATTAAGACTGAGCCCTCATTAAATTATGCGGAAATGAAACAGCCAACGAAATCTGCCGCATCATCCAGACTTTCCTTGGCAAAAATGGTTCGTAATTTATCGATCGTACCATCGATTCGTAATCAATATGATTTTTAAATTTATTTTACTTTTATTATTTTCAGAAACTCAAAGAAGTATTGACTAAAAACGGGGCGGGTGTAGGAAGCCAGGAAAAAACAGAGAGTACAAATGAAATAACTGAAGATACCGGCATCATTACAGACCGAGTAATAGATCCTACGAGGAAGCAGGATATCTTGGAGCGTAATCGAGCAAGTTCAATGCGAGCCAGAGCTAAACGGAAAGCCTGGACTCAGCACCTGGAGAGGTCCGTCCACAACGTTAATGAGGCGAACGCTGTTCTCCAGCTGGAAGTTCGAGCTCTCAGGGCCGAAGTATCAAAGTTGAAGACCCTTCTTCTCGCTCACAAGGACTGTCCCGTAACCAAGGCCATGGAACAAGGTCAGCTTCATCAGCCATAATATTTGAATAAAATTTCTTCACGCAACGTCAAGAGATTTCCGACAACCGTTCATTCTTCATGATCTTATTGTCCACAGGTACCAGCATCCTCCTTGGTCCGAAGGTGATAACTTTAAGCCGAGATGTGGTTCAGGGTCGGGTTCCATCCGTAGTGGCACCGACGGCTAAACGAGTGTCTGTGATATCGACGGACATCGGTGAAGTCCTCCCCAGGAAGAAGCCGTTAGTATCGAAAAACTCGAATCCTATGATCCTTCCGAAGACGAGCGTGGCGACATTTCCGCCAAATGTATTCGTCCACGGTGGTAAACTCGCGAGAAACTTAACAGCGGCGATAAAAGTTATCGACGTTGACCAAACGCAGCAGCAGATCGTCACGACGAGGAGGAAAGAGGGAAAACAGCAACAAATTTTAATTGTACAACAAAATCAGAAACGGAAGTTTACGGAGAATCCACGGCAGATTATCCGAATAAATCCGAACTTTGAACTCGATAATGCCGCCTCGAAAAGTACCGGCTCGTAAATATAATCATTCCAATTATCTCAGAGGTTCCAGAAATGATAAGGTTCTAACTGCCGGTGTTGCTGCTGCTCCTCCTACTCCATACTCTCACGTCGAATGAATCGATTTGTGGCGCAACCTTACTGTAATGAAATACCAATACTCTCGTTGTATTTACATGGTTTTCCATTTAACAAAAATTTCGCATTTCACGAGTAGGGTAAAATATACTTGCAGCACGGTAGACCTGATGTTATGTTATATTACGTTATGTTTTGTACAGATTTACGCATTTTCTCAGCACGAAAAACTGACAATAAAAATCAATCTACATGTATCGTTAATCATTTTCAGTAATTCCGGAATCGTTCCGTATTACCCGCATCATCGTTACGAAACATTGGGGCAAATTTTTTTTTTTTTTCTTTTATCAACGATAATTGATAGAGACAACCTCGACAACTACGTCTTTCTCGACGTTCACATTTATTTTCAATTACCCCAGACGTTTTATCACATATTCTACATCTATCGAATATGTGTGTATTGTATACAATTTGGTATACAACTATAGTTACGCAACTTGTCCGAAAACATTCTCTAGTAGACCGAAGTAGAGTCGAGAATTCCGCAACGCAACCCTGAAAATAGAAAAAAAAGGAGGAAAAGGAGAGAAAAAAAAAAAAACGCACCGACTGGACTTATTGGCAAACTCGCGCGTCGCTACTCGACTAGACCCTATTACGCTGTTGCTAGTTGCCGGCAACGTGAGCAACCACGATTTGGGATCCTATAGAAAGTGCTAATTGAATCCATAGGCTAAATAGTCTTAAATCTATAGCTCGTTCACAATAAGTTTTCGTAATTACTCGGTATTCATCGGTCGATGGAATTGATGAACCCTAACAAATTGTTCGCGATATTTACTCCCAGTTTTAGAAACTCCGTATCGAGGTATACGAGTAATTCAACAGCAGCCGACAATCCTTTCCGTTGTTCGTTGATACGAAAAATTGAATTGTAGATCGGCAACAACGATTTAATAAACATATATGGATGTACGATGATAGAGTTCAATATATCTACGGTATGATACATCTGGAAGTAGCATACATATACATACACCTATCGTATAGTATAATATATCGTGTATAGCTAGATATAGTATATATTTTCACACGATATTCGGAGCGGAGCTAAGAAATCTCGGAGTTGCCTGCATCCGTGTGAGACGTTAAAACTACACGTCGGTTGGATACAGCCGAATGTATTTATAGATGTAGAAGGGATCACGTAAATACTCCACTCCGATATTCAATGAAAGATAATCTCATCGCCGCGAGCTTATCACAACCAAGTTCATTTCGGTATTTTCCCTATGTGTCACGAACATAAATATTCCGACTGCTCCATTTGTTCGGGGTCAATATATCCAAACCGTACCACGTACAGTACGGGGATACGGGATGACCTTCCAGGCGATGCCTCCCCGGGGATCAACTTTGATATTCATCGATCGTAGGAGATACACGGACAACGATACGCCGCGTCAGTCGCAATGGAAAAATCTCATGGGCCGGGTATCTCAGGTGCGGAAATTTTAATCCGGAGTACAAGGGCTTTCTCCCACGGCGAATTCGTATCCCGCGGGCCCTTATCAGTTCTCCGTCCAGTTGACTCTAACATTTTACACCGGGCAAGAGAATGATAAGGGACTTTGGGCACTTCGATAGCTGAGTCCTGTTGCAACGGGGAATAAAAGAAGAACGCTATTTTCCAGCCGCAACTCTGTGAACATAAACGCATTCCACTTGTAATATCAAAAAATACATGTACGAGGGGGTGAGCGGGATAAGGGTAGAAATGCGATTTTCGAAGTTACTTCGAATTAGTTTTTTTCCTTTCGCACCGACCCCCTCGGATGGATGGTTTTTAACTCGGGTCAGCTGAATTATTTCGCGTGCGACACGAGAAAAAAAATGAGAAGATCATCTTTCTCCTTTCCCTTCGAATCTGCGACCGCTCGTTCGCGTTGTCAAAACGAGCGCGATACGCGAATAACGATGGGAACCCCTGCTAGAGGCAAGACTACAGTTACAAAACACGTCACATAAATAATTAAACCTCTACCAGCGAATACCATGTATAGCGTACTCGAGACGGGCGTTAAAATCATGTCGCGAACAGCGCGCTGGAACAAACGGCACGGCGAGAGAGAGAGAGAGAGAGAAGGGAAGGGGTCGTGATGATGCGAATAAATAAACGACGTTAGTTTTTGACGTTGGTCGCTATTTGTTCTCTTTTTCTCCGTTCCGGTACTTCTAGGTAGCGAGAATAAAAATCATTCCGCGATATCCCCGCGGACGTCTACCAAATGCGATTTGGAGAGGAAAAAAGAAGCAAACAAAAGTGGTGGAGGAAGAAAAAAAAAAAAAATAAAAGAAAATAAAGAACGAAGAATCCGGCGAGCCTCGCTGTAGACTCCTCGAGTTGCTTATTCAGCTTACTTATTCGGTCTCTCTGGTCTGGCGTCGCCTATCGGTCGGTCGGTCGGTCAGTAAATATTGTCAACGGCTTTCCTATTGCGATAAGACATACCCGGTGATAAGCAAAACCTTACACACAGAACCTTGTCGTTCCACTGCGAGTGCCTTCCCGGAAATTTCAATGTTACTGAACAAGGAATGTCTTCGACTACACCTCGGTCTCGCCGGACATTGAAACGCGCGGGTACGAAAATTCCGAAGAATCGTTCGAATCGCCGAAGGAAATCATCGACCGTTCCGATTGCAAGGAATGTAGAGAATCGTCGTCTCGTTTAACGTAGAAACGGTACGAGCAAAACCTAGTGTCAATTGATCGGCAAACCAATTGACATCGGCATAGTAACCAAATATAACGAAGGACTAACGAATTCGTACACAGATGATTCGAAAATGGAGAACACAACGAGTAAAACGACAATTGTTTCTTATCAAGTCGCCCGCGAACTGTTACGTGTCTCCGCGGTATTATTTAATAATTTTCTTTTCAGTTACGGCAGCGTACGCGCGTTACGCGAGACATTAACAATTCGTCTCGTTATCCGCGTCTTTACCACTTGTGGCAAATTAATAGTCCTGAAAGTATCGTCGGTAGCGATTGTCTGGCGCGATCGTCGATGATTTTTTACTCTCGGCGAGATGATTTTATTGCCCCGTATTGCCCGGTGGTCCGGATCGCGAGTTCCGAGGCGAGGGCACGTAGTCCGGCGAAAAGATTGCTTCGCGTCGAACGGAATGAAATAAATAGGTGGAAAAAAGCGAAATAAAAACCGAATGATTGATGGATCGGTGAAATAGATTACACATCTGCTGCCCCGGCGACTGAATCGAAGAATTCTGCTGCAGCCTCGTGTCAGATGGAATGAGAATATGATCGAATAAAACCTGATAAAAAAATAAAACGATACACGATAAAAACGCATTGTAATAAGCCGCGAATCGTTTCTCTCTCCGAACTTCGTCTCGCTCGTTCGGCGGATTCGGAATGTAAAATCCGCCAGCTCCTCCAGCCTTGAGACACGCGACTACTTTCTTTATTTTTGTATCTAGGCCAAATCCTCGGCGAAGCTGCTATTGCTGTTACTGCCCCATGCTGCAAAATTGCAATCCGAATAACGGAATATTCTCCACACGCCTTATTTTTTTTGTTCTTCTCCTTCTCCCTCCTCCTCCTCCTCCTTCGAACTCTGTAGCGATTATTCAGAGTTTTGGATTATGCATTATAAATCGGTCAAAAATTATGCACTCTGCGATAATCGGTCTTCTTCCATTCAATTCCAACGTGGAATTAAACTTTTAGCGTAATCTGCACCGTTTCACAATTCAATGTCACACTGTGTAAATGGGGGATGAAAATTTTTTGAATCGAAAAACAAGTTTCCACACCGATCTCGAATGTCGCTGGTGAACTCGTCCGCGTTTTATTTTCGATAAAAAATGTCTATGTTTGAAGAAAGGAAAAGAAAAAGAAACAAAAAGCAAAAAAAAAAAAATAAACGTTAAAAGCGTGTTTAGGCGTCGGGAGAATTAAAATACCGAGCGTCGCGCAGTTGGGAAGAAGGTTCGATTACGACTGACGGGTCGGCGGGGAGTGCTGTTAAACTAGACCGCGTAGAGTGCTGGCACGGATAGGAGCGAGTGGCGGTAAAATATCAAACTTTTTATTCGAGGGAGGGGGAAACGGTGAGCTCAGTACGGAGTCTCAGTTGCACCGCGACGGACCACCGCCGGGGGAAAGGAGGAGAGGGAAGGGTGGTTAGCGGCGAAGCTCCGCGTACGAGCGCGTACGCCGAGTGTTCGCGTGTATTTCGGTGTACGTGCGTACGTGCGTGGATGCATATTTACATGTAGATCCGTCGGTTTCTTTCCCGTCTGACGACGCAGCATCGCACGGTAGTCTGTATTAAAGTGCACCGCCGTATAGCCCGTGTTGCTTGAAGTGAGACACACACACTCAAAGTCGGAGCGCGCAGCATCCTGCGCTGCGCGACACTCTCGTCGTCAGCAGAGAAAGAAACCCTTGAGATGACGACGACGAAGGGGGAGGCTAAAAGAGAGAAACGGAGAGGGAGCGAGGGATAGTTGAAGTGGAGTAGACCGAGAAGGGGAAATTTAATACGGAGATTAGAGCGGCTCAGATTTACGTGGAGAGGAACGCGGAGGACGTTAACTTCTGCATTAATTGTCTCGGTTATGAAGAGCAGGAATTTTTAATTCTATCCCCCTAGGGACATACCTATTTAATGGGATGACGGTATATAGGTATACGGGATGAATTTTTACCTGCAATCGCAATTATCGTACCGTCGTTACCGTCATCGTCATCAGCGTTGTTATTATACATATGTATATTTGCAATCGTTGTCGCGCGAATGCGAAAACGAATCGTCGACTATTTCGCGTGTATTTCCCGTTGACCGTTGCGTGGGATAAACAGCGAATTCCTAAAGCAGACCTTTGAACAGCTGACCGTACTCGCTACAACGCTCTTGAAAATGAACAAAGAAAATTTCTAATACCCAGCTCGTTCTCGTTCCAGAGTTACCGACAAATCCGTAAATGGTATATTATTTCTACCGACCTTCAAACTTTCTGCCGTCACCGCCGCTGCGAGTCCGGAGACACGTATCCGTACAAAGGTCGACCCTGTGCCGCGCTTCGGGAGAGTAAAGTTTCTCGTCTGCGATGTATCGTAAATCGTAGTGTGTGTTCGGCGCAAGCTGCTCCGCGGGCTCGAGGGTACGCCGGACTCGAGTGGTTTTCCTCTACATTCGAGTCCGGTGGTCCCAATTTTGAATAACCCGTTGCCGGCTAGAAATTGTATTCTCACGCGGTGAATGTCGAGCGGTTGAACGACGACGACGACGACGACGCTCGTTCCACCATCGTTTTGGATCTGTAACAACATAATCACCTGTGAAAACAATTATTCGATCGGATCGGAATAGCTGTTCATCTGCTATAACGATGATTCTGAGAAGGGGCGAGTTATGGTACGAATTAGCTCCGTAATACGTCGATAGGCCGCGCTGTAACGCAAGAAAAAGGGGTGGGGGACTCGCTGCGATCAGTAGAGTCCGAGCCGTCCCAAGCGCAGCAAGGGTCCGACGTTCCAAAATTGGACGACTTTCGTAAGAGGGATTGCGCATCGAATATACGATTACAGGTTTGAGAGAGAGAAAAAAAGGGTTGAAAAATCGCACGTAACATGCAGCGTGTAATATTTGATCTCTGTATATTCATGCACTTGGAATATATCAGACGAGTGTTTTACCATTATTGATACAACCGTTGTTATTATTATCGATATTTTTTATTCATTCTTTTTTGCGGAGTCAGTTGCTGCAACGATGATATATAGGTATGCAGATCTACGGGTATCTATATACGTATTGTTCTCGCTCGGCGTACATCCATTAAAAACGTGACGTTGATAATCGGTGCGATGTACACTGCCGTCAGAGGTATGATACATACAGATACATGTATATACTCTTCGATTCTTTGTTCCTCGGCAAGAGAGACGATAGTTATAGAAATTTGTATCCCTAGAAGGTAAAAACGTACGTATTGTACGCACGGGTATCGTACAGGCATCTCCACCGTATGCCATACCACGTATCGGAATAATTTTAGGACCACTGCGGCACACGCGAGAATGAAAAACTAGAAAAGTAATAATAAAAAAAAAAAAAGGAACAATTATAATAAAACGTGGAAGTAATTTTGAAAGAGTACTTTTCTCTTCCGTATGCAGACGTATCGATGATGGAGGAAGTGAACCGTGTACTTGATATCATATACACACACCCTGCATCGATAAGTATATGGCGTATAGGTACGTACGTTTTACGGGTATTGTATAAATGATATTTTCTCGTACACGAGAGTCGGATGAGTGAAAAATGAGGTGTGTATCGCGTGAGTATATAAAACGGAGGAGAATAAGGTTGCGAAGAAATATACCGTCAGTTATACGTACCGGGTACATTTCGATGTAGATATATAGAGGCGCGGATAAGACGTAAGGATCGCGCGAATATACGCTTGAGATGAGGGAGGAGGGGAGAGGAGAGGAGAGGAGAGGAGAAGGAGAAGGATGAGGTGACGGGGTCTTGCAGGGAGCGATAATGAAAAAGCTAGAAATATATATATATATATACATAGGCGCGTATATTTATAGAGAGAGAAAGTAATAGGCAACGGGCAATTGAGCGGGAAGTCCCATATTATACGAGTAGGTACATATGTATATACACGGCGTGGTCGCGAAAAGAGTGGAGAGCCCGGACGCCCTTTCGCCGGAAAAGACATCGGTGGCGAGTCCGGAGGAAAGAGGAAAGTTTAAGGGAAAGGATAGGAGAAAACGGGAAGAGAAACTGAGGTAAAGGGTGATGCGGTAGGGCGTGGGCGTGGCACCGGTCGCTATACGTACGGGCATAGTTTGCCCTTAGACCACGACTACCCTTTAAGCCTTCCGTTTTCCTCCCTCCCTTCCTTCCTTCCTTCCTTCCTTCCTTCCTTCCTTTCTTTTTCACTTACTTACTCACACCCCGTTCGAAGGAATTATTTCACTCGTTCAGAGAGAGAGAGAGAGAGAGAAGCTCCGTCTCCAGATTCCGCGAACGGCGAGTGTATACCTATACCTACTGGGTGTGCGTACGTGTGCCGGAGGTGGAAGGTAGGGGGGGGGGTGGATGACTGGGCGATGACCAAATATTCGATAAGAAAGTGAGTCGTGAGTCACGTTACTCCGCGGGAACTTTGCTCTGTGCAACGAACGAGTTCGGAATCGTCGTTATAACTGCGGATTTGCGTATACGCATACCATGTCAGAGTTACGAAAATTACGTATACCCCTAGCTGTGGTGGAATCGATGGAATATTATTTTTTCTCAATTTCACCGACATTCGGAAGCGTTCGCTATAAAAGGGGACATTATTGTTATTTGATAACGAAAAAAGAGAAGAAGAAAAAAAACAGAAAAGAAGAAAACTGAAACCGCAGCAACCCGCAACCGCACATGTTATACACATGTACACGCGTTATAATTAGTTTGATATTATTTTGTGGTCGTCGATTAATTTCTACGGTACATTACGCGACGGTTTGCAATATCCGTGAGCGAAGAGTGTGAAACGGATGAAAAAAAAAATGAATAAATAATTTTAGATTAAAATAAATCCCCGTCTATTGTACACGTATATTTACGATAACGCTCTTCGCGTGCGATCGAATTAGAAGCGAGCGCTGAGAATCGATTCAATTTTTTCGATTCGAAGATATTTCTGAAAACCTGCAGGGTGGATATAGGTGTTCCCCATCGGTCCGTCAAGAGCGCGTGTAAATCATCTACGGTCGGAAAAGAGAGAGGAAAAAAATTTCTTCGCTGTAATTAGTTATGTAGAAAAAATTACAAGCCATTCGCAAAATCAAGCCACCTATTGTCGTCGCAGCGAGTCGCGATACTCTCAATTATTACGTAACCGTGCGATGAAATTATAGACGCGTCACCTATAGACCCGGGCTAGCTGGAGCTTTTTTTTCTCCTTTCTCGCCTCTTTTTCATCCCGCGGCAAAAGTGGAACGTAGTTACATTCGCGTATTATTATGCCTCGCCCCCCCCCCCCCCCCGCCCCTCCCCCGCGCCCCGGAATTAATCACACAGCGAATGTAATATATATTTCGTATAATTTGTTTAACGAGTGTGACACGCGGTGTATAATTCTAAAATTGAATCCAGATCAAAGTGGTGATTCTTTTACCTCTTGTTTTTCCCCCCCCCGTTTCTTTTTTTTTTTTTTTTGCCCCTCAAACACTCGTGGCGCGGTCGCGTTATAATTTCACATGACTCCAGTTTTTCCCTTCGGAGTGTAGCGTAGGTAGGTAGGTAGGTAGGTATAAGGTACACAGGCACGCCGGTATTACTCGGTTGAAAAGTGAAGAGAGTCGTCGGTACGAAAAAATATGTGTGTGTGTTATTCAAGGGTTGCTAATTAGAGGGATGAAAATACGAAATTACCGCCACTATAATCTTTTCGTCTGGAATTTATTATGCCTATGTGTTAGGCGACGCTCCATGTGCCGCCCACTTACGTATCCCCGAGTTTTCGTGTATATGTATATAAGATCGAGCGCGTACGAAATGCGGCAAAAATCTATTCAGGTATCCGTGTTCCGATTGTATCGCCGCGACTCGGAATCAAGGTTACTCGCGGATCCCGAGGATGCGAAAATATGAGATGAATAATCTTCGCGTCGGCGTGGGAATTATTCACAATCGATCGTCTCCACACGCGGTCTTCGGTATTCGGTTAAACGTTCGTTCGGTATTTAATGACTTGCAGCGTAGCGGAGGGGTGGGGGGCAGGGGGGGCGCGAGGTTTTCTCATTACTTCCGAAGCCAAGCGTGTTTGACGCGGACGGGGCGGGGGGGGGGGGGGGCGAGGGGGAGATTTCCAAAGCTTCGAGGGAGAAACGGCGGACGGAATACGCGTAGACCGAAAGGCGAACATGGCTAGGTGTAACAACAGGGTCGATTGCAAACGTGAAAAAGCAATGACAGCCTGACGGACTTCCGAACGAACGGCCCTCCTCACCTCCTTCCCGTTTGCGTCTCGCCGTTGTTGCCGCGGCGGCGGCGGCTCTCCCTCTCCGCGGAGAAACCTTTCCAGTCCCTCTGTCCCGTAGGCAAACACCACGCTACGCGTCGCCCCCGCCGTTCCCGAATGGCCAAGGGCATTTCCGGGTCCGCGGACGTCGAACGTATATAAATATATGTATGTGTATGTATACGTCTGTACGCGTAGTCGCGACAGCCGACCGATTGCAATACCGCGCGGAAATTCATTCCCCTGTGTAGCGAAAACTCTCGGGGCGAACTCGACGTGTTTCACAGGAACAAATCAGCTGTTGTACGTACGTACGTACGTATACGATATCGCGGCAAACACCGAGCCGCTGAAAAATGCATTTTCAGAATCCGGCTTCGTTTTTCATTTCTGACTTGCGAGGATAAAAGTTCATCGTAACGTCGATTGAAATACGGTGGATACCATACGTTCGAAAGATTTGTGGAAAAATGGAAAAATTAATCGCGTCCACACGACGGCGGGTTGAAAATTTCGTCGGTTCGCTAACGAGCTGGTGGTAATGTGGCGATGCCTGCGGATACCGCGGAGAACAATTTCGAGGTGCGCGACGCCGTCGCCGCGCCGGGAAGTGGGTGGTATTCATTAAGGATAATGTATCGCTATTTAATAAATATATCGGGGAAACTGAGCGGAATACGGAATCCGAAATCCGCCCTCGTCGAAACACGGCTGTACAACACGTGTACGCCAGGAGTATACGTGTTACCTATTCTGCAGACAGTGGTGGTTGGGCAGAGTTTCTTGCGGTAATCAAGGTTTATCCTACGGGAATAGAATCGTTGTACAGTCCGAGTACTCGAGCGTAATTACCGTGAGTATTAACGTGGTTTGTACACGGTGCGGAGAAGCAGGACGAAGAAGCTGCGCGGCATCGGCGAATCGAATCTCGTATACGAATCTAACGTGTATGTACCGCGGAGTTACCCGCCTCGTCCGCAACGCGCAATTTCGTCGATTTTTTTCCACGTCCTATCGAGATATCGTACGCGTTCGCGTTGTCCAGGTTTACAGCTGAAGCAAAAAAAAAAAAAAAAGAAAAGAAAATGGATAAAATGTGGAACGAAAAAAGCGCGGGGAGAGAAAAATACGTGAATAAATAACCCGTGGAAAAGAGTATAAAAGAGTTAAGGGAGTATAAGCTGAAATAAAAGACGAGGGAAGAGGTAAAAAAGGAGGCGGAATTAGTACCTATATACTACAATATACTTGTATAAAAAGTATATGTAATATACGATAAAAGCACGGCCGGGAAACGGAGGAGGAGGGAAGGGGAGGGGAGGGGTTGCGAAAAAGGAGAAAATGAAATGAGAAAAAAAAAAAAAAAAAAAAAGGATAGGGAAAGAAAGAAGCGGAGGGAGAAAAAGAAACGAGAAGTGATGCATGGGTATTACAAGCGGCGAAGAAACGGATACGAATACAATGGTTAGCTCATTATCATTCCGTGTCAGACCCGTTTCACCTTTTAACCTTATATTATGTTGTCGATGTATACTGTAAGGTAGTGTGTTTAAGAAAATGTACGTTACAGGGTGTCCGGTATTTATCGCATGTACAATTTCGAGGAGGGAGTATCATCGGTGGGAAATGCAATCTTTGTCGGGCGAAACGGTTTTCATATTTTTGCGGTCTTCCATTTTCTCGTCATCCCAGATTCGCTCGAAAAAAAAAAAAAAAAAACCAGCCTAATTTATCTTCGAGGCGGACCAAGCGGCAGGGAGCTTTTATAAACAGTTTTCTGGTTTATCCGACGTAATTAGTAAGAAAATTCGTTTCTCTGGTGTGACGAAGTCGCCGCTTATTTCCGACATCGAGTGGCCTCGAGATTTTTCGCGTTTTCTGATTTTTTACTTTTTAATTAATTGTTCCAGATCCGTTCGCGGGAACGTCTGTGTAATTTTTCGACTCCTTCGTTTCAAATTTTTCTTTGCTATTCGGACGAGTTTGGATACCGGAATTCCAAAAATAACGTACACATTCCTCGTTCCATTTCCGCTTTAAAATCACCGACATTCGGTATCGACGGACTTTAATTTTTCAGAGCCGCAGTCAGACGGCCGACGTGGCTGACCTCTTCGATTGTATTTCTGTCGAAAGTTCGATAATCGTTATCTGATTGTGGAGACGTAAATTTATTCTAGCCCCGAGAGATTTATAAAATAGGAATATACGTGGCCGACAAAAAACCTCGAAAGAAAAGTAAAGAAAATAACCGAATACGAAACAATCGGATTTGCGAAATCTCGTTGCGATATACTTTCCTAAATTATTTCCTCTGACTCGTCGCGATCAATCTGATCTAATTTTTATCGTGCAGAGGTATCTATATACGGAGTCTCCTTCACTCTTCACGTTATCATTGAAGAAAGTTCAATAATTCGACAAAGTTTAAAACGTCGAGGGGGTGTATATGTATATATACATATATATACGTATAAATATGAAAGGCCAATTAATCTGATTAACTGGAGTGTTTTTGATCGTTGAAACCATACAAGCGCGAGCGCGTTTTCAAGTACAATCTACACAGGTAGCCGCCCCGTCATACCGTAAAGTATGTAGATGCGGATGTATCCCCGCGCCATCGACTCGATGCTAATTTAATATCCTTGTCGTCCGAGGGTAGGAAATAAAGGAAGAAAGCATCTCAGGTGGTCGGTAAGAGGAAAGTGTCCCTGATTCGATTACTGCACCGTAAGAGAAATGTAAACTTTCCTCGGTCTCCGAACGTTTCCCTCCCGCGGCGTAAGAAAAAAACGACCGAAAAAAAAAAAACAGAAAAGAAGAAAAAATAAAAGAAAATTCAATGTGAAACGAGATCGAAAAAAAATTCTCAAATCCAGCGAGGGAAAGAGAGTCCCCGCGGTTACCGTTTTCTTCAAACATCCGACAAATCTTTTGGCGAGCGGTGCAGCGTGTACAGAGTCGAGTATAGTCGTGCGAATGGACGGACATATTAGGTGCTCCGCCAGCTGTATATATGTACATACCTACATAAATATACATGGGTGTATACGTATAGACCGTACAGTCGATCGGCTAGGGGTGGGCACGGGCTGCGGGAAGGTCAATGTTTTTGGGACGGTGGTCTCTGAGGGGCGAGAGCGGTTGCCATGGAAACCCGGAAGAGACGAGAGAACGAGAGAGAGAGAGAGGGAGGGAGGGAGAGGGAGAGAGGGAGGGAGAAAGCGAGAAGGTGAAATGGCAGGCCGGGGTTCGCTGCAGGGGGGGGGAGGTCACGGGGTTCAAACCTGGCAGCGATGGTAATTTCCTCGTCAGTGACACGAACCACTACCGGCTAATAAATATTTCCCCAAAACATCGGCGAAACACTTCCGCGCGTAAAAGACGCGGTCATCGCCCGTACTGTACCTACTGTATCCACCCTCCATTGTCATCGTTAGCGATGCACTTTGGGCGACGCCGTAGTCGAGCCCCAGCTCCTCCGTCTCCAGCCTTTTTACGGCGAGTACGAATATTTTCTAACGCCAAGCCCAAGACCGATCCAGTTTGCGAAATATTAAGTTAGTCTCCCTCCTCTCCGTGATCCGTCTTTCGCCCTCCCTCTCTCCCCAATTTTTTTTTACCCCCCGCTGCACAAACTATACGCGGCGGACTCGGTACATAGACGGCGTATGTATTTACATGGCGGGGTGCATGTGTTCGCGAAAATCCTTGGCTGAAATTTAAACGTTTATAATAGAACGAGGGATGATAATTGTGAATGGCGTTTAACCGCTATTGAATTAGCAGATCGACCGAAAACGTCCGTCAAATTTTTTTTGCGCGTCGCAGACGGAGACGGAGCGAGAGCGATCGAGGGGATGCAGGAGGGGGGGAGGGGGGAGGAGGAGAGCGCGAGAGATTGATTGATTGATAGTTCGGTAAAGCCAAGCCGAAGATAAGGTACAGCGGACGAGATACGGAGTACGCCCTGCAACGCTCGTAATTAATTTAAGTATACAATACGTAAGATGAATGAAAAATTAAATTAAACGAGTTAATAGATGCGAAAAAAAAAAAAAAGTGGAACGAAACGAAAATGTATACAGAGTCGCCAGCGATGCGCGCGTAATTATTATTATACCGGAATCGAGTATTCGCAACGATAATTTACTGATTTAAAAAAAAAAAAAGAGAGAGAAAAAAAAAAGTAGGAAAATCAAGCGCGGGTTAATTATATGCACGCGCACGATTTTAATGATACATATTCCAGCGAGATATAATTAGAGTATCCGTATTTCCAGTAGTCCGCATTCTAGATTTTTTTATACGTATATAATTTTTGCGCCGCGAACTAGGCTGGCGAAAAAAAGAAAATAGGGAGAGAGAGGGAGAGAGAGAGAGAGAGATCGTTGCGTGGAACGAGAGAACGATATACTGGCACAGGGTACTTATCAACGAACCGTTATCTGCACTCTACGCCCATTCACATGCCCATGCACATGGGCCTCCTCCCCTCCGCCGCCCTCTTCTTTTTTTTTTTTTCCACATTTTCTCTTCCCTCCCAAGCCCCGCGTTTCCTCTCCGGTTCTCGGCGACCGGAAGAACTCCGAAGAAATCTAACAACGAATAGCCGCACGAGCAGCGCCCGAGCCTCCCTACCCCGATGCAGTTCTTTGCCTTTCGCGGCTCGAAAAATTCAATTTTCACCGACGATGTCGGCTGCTTTTCGCGCCCTCCCTCTCCCTCCCTCTCTCTCTCTCTCTCTCTCGCCCAACGCACCCTCCTCTCCACCCTTTTACCCCCGGAACTCCCGACGCGAAGGTGGATTCAGGTATCCTAGGGTATGTCTGTGGAAACGTACACGCGCTAAAAGATACGAATGTGGGATCCAAAGGGCACGGTATGACGTCAGTACCTACGACCTCGCGGTTGTTTCCTTTACGACGCTACTGACTCGGCAAAGAGGGTCGTCGTCGTCGTCGTCGTCGTTCCTTCGTACCCGGGTTCTCGGAAGTGCCAAGTTTTAAGTTACCGCGTTATTCGACGGTACATGCTCCATAACGTTATCCCGTACCGAACGTGAAGACAACGTGAGATCTGCGCTCCAAACGAGAGCCCGAAAAATGATTATTTCCTCGATTTTTACCATTCAGAAACAAAAAAATTTCGTTGTTTTATTGGATCACCTCGTCGCCCAGTTTCGAACGAGTTTTTTAGGATTTCCGTGCATCGGAAGAATCGGAGCCGGTGTTGAAAAATATGGTGGTCGGTGTGCTTACGCACTTGCGTACGGTGCGAGTGGAAATATCGAGGATAAACTGTACGCGGTTGCGTCAATGTGTGCGTGCGTAGCATTCGTGTCGCGCGGTAGACGTACGTATGCAAGCGGACGTGACGATTATTACGCTAATCTAGCTCGGTGAACTTTCCGTGCGACGGTTACACGTCGGCACAATCATCGATCAAGAGAGTCATCGGATCGTTCCGAACGATATTTTCATCGACGTATTTCGATTCGTGAGGGCGGGCGATGATCCATAGATCACCCCGAAATTCAACGATATACGCCCGCGATATTTTTATATCCGCTTGTAAGTTCAGTGGTGAAATTTCAACCATATGCGTTTTGCCGAGCACATGTAATTTCACGCGGAGTGCAGGGGTAATTTTTGGAGCCAAGAGAAAATCGAAGTCTGGTTGAAATTTTCTTTTTTTTTTCCGTTGAAGCGATACGGAACATCGAGATATCGAACGTTTTCGTTCCTTCATTTTATTTTTCAAGTACTCCAGTTTCAATACTCACGTTCAATTTATCGATCTGATCCACACCTGCGGCTAATTATTCGTTACATATACATATGTATACATGTACACACGGCACTCGAATTTCGCGATGCATTATACATTTGGCTTCTTCCTTTTTTTTTCATCAGCGACCATTTTGTGTCAACGATGTAAAAAAAAAAAAAAATAAAAAACTGACCATTCGGGCCGCGATCACGTATTTTCGAATTATTATATGCGTACGCGTACGTGTCGCAAGTCCGGAAATCCGTTCCGTATTCGTCCACCGACGTCTGAAGTATATCGTGAAAAAGCAAAAAAAAAAAAAAAAAACCGAAAAAACTGAATCGTCAATAACGAATAATAAACTTTTACTCCACATTCGAATACGCGTGAAAAATATTCACAGGAGAAGGAGAAAATTTGGGCGCGATCGCATATGGCCGAATTAATCAGCGATCGTCGTTATATTGACGATAAAATTCGATATCGTTTTTGCGATCTACGTAGTCGGGTAGATCGACCGCGTTCATTCGTCTGTATTATTTTACTCCCTTTTTCGATCGTCGCGAAATTCTTCGGGGGCACGAATTTAAAAAATGCGGACGCGCGGTCGTCGCAATCATTGCACGGAGTTCCCGTACCAATCGTTGCGACGATATCCGTTTAAACTTGTAACTCCGCACTCGATGAGTTTCGTTGACCGTAAATCGGCCAAACGCCACATAACGAATGGTATACGTGAGTACGTGAAAAACAAGCGCACTCGTCGCTCGTTCAAAGTATACTGACTCCCAGATAATTCGACGATATCAGCTGACCCACCTTCGGCATACGTACCGTATATCTACACCGCTAGGTATATGTATGTACATACAACGTATGTTCTACGTACACTCGTACGCCTGCACACAGAGACGCTTCGCCGACGCGCACACGTACTCGCAGATTACAAACGTATCGGCGTACGTACGTACGTGTGGCGTATAAAAATCGTGTACGTATCGATGTTCAATCGAGAACGCATCGATTTTTTAAGTTCGTCCTCCCACTGGGGATGTGATCGAATTCGTTTCGGGGTTGCTTAAAAAATGGAGTTCGAACGAACCGTCAAAAATTTTCCATTAAAAGTTTCAAAAGTTTAGGATTCACGCGTGATAGTCTGACAAAAAAAAAAAAAATTCAATAATTTAAAGCGAATACAACTTGTAATATTTGTATGAACGAAATATACATCGTTCTCGTCTTAATCTTGTTTGTTCGTGCGATATGAATTATTGTTGTTCTTTTTATTGTTATGATTATTTTGTTCACTCGAGGCATTGTACCAGCACTTATTCGTTAGCGATATCTCCACGCTCGCGTTCGTATGAATGGCCGACGATGAACGAAACGATTCCGAAGAGGGCATTCGAAAAACTTTCGGTTTGTTTTTCTCCTGTCCTCCAATATTTTCTTCACCCCATCGCGAATCGATTTCGATCGAGAGTTTGGCGTGAAAAAATGTTCACCGAATTGAGGAAATCGATCGATCATTCGGGCAAAAGGCGACTCCGGCGATGCGTCATGATACACGGAATGCTAGGAATTAAGGGCTGTGTAGAATTTCGTTTAACTTGCCTCGGCGTCGCGGGGGGTGGTTGGTCGGGTTTTTCGTTTTTCGGTCGACGTTCGGAGCAGGTGTTTCGTACGGAGGCCCCGGATACGACGATGTACCTACTCTTCGCTGGTGGCGTTACAGGTATGTCGTACGAACGATTATTTATGGGATATTTTAAGCCCCTAAGTGTTCGGGGCTGGTGTAATAATTAACAAAAAGCATTACCCCCCCCCCCCCACCCCCCCACCCACTATCTACCGTCTCTCCGTCGCGACGCTACCCACATCGGCATCGGCATCGGCGTCGGCATCGCCAGAAGCTCTGCCTCCTCACCGCTCGACTTGTAAAGGAAAGAAGGAAGGAAGGAAGGGAACTCACCTATACCTACGCGCACACACTCGCTTTCGGTTACACCGCTCCTCCCCGTCGATGTACAGGGTGGACCGTTTTCGCGAGACGAGCGAAATTGTTCGCGACAAATGTTTACCTACGATTAAAACCGGCGACGCGACGCACCGTCCGGACGTCCGTTCGGCCAACGTTGACGAAACGAGGAAATTCTTACCGCTCGGACGATGAAAAATACGACGTCGAACGTATCGCGGAAGTTTCATTGCAAAGAATCTTCTAGAATTTTCTCGTCGTCTCGGACGAAACGAGCCACCCCGTGCATAAGCGTGTCTTGTAAATACCAACGTGCTTACGGGTACATAGGCACGACGCACACGTAGACGCGTAGGTAGATCGCTAAAGTATAAAGAGGGAACCACCTGGGTCCCCTTTTCCCTCATTTTCATCCCTCGCAGCCCCCTTTCGCCCGGCTTTTTCCATCCCCTCGGAACACCCGGGGCTCATTTACTAATGACTAAGTCCCTATAGATCACAATAATGATATTTTTCTTCACTTGTATGGGAGAAGACAAAACGGAGCCGTGCGGTGTACAGTACACGGTTGCAGGTGGTGCTCGGATATTGCCGGTCGTTTAATAACCAACCCTTATAAATACGGATATCGTGCGTATACGTATTTACGCGTATACACGTATACAATACACGTACATCTATCTCCGTCAATTAATTTCTCTTCGAAGAATTTTCTCACGTTCAATAAATCGACGGTCGTCGCCGAGTGTAGTGTAGTAATATTAATTAGCCGTACGTATACACGAGAGCAGCGAGGAGGCCAGAATTTAGGGCATATTATTTAATTCCAAGTAGACGCGAATGGCAATTGTTCGGGGCGAAGGCCGACCCACGGTGTGGGACGGAGCGGATCGTTCCGTAGAAAAAAATTCGACGACGAACGCGAGCGGCGAACGTTTTCCTCCGAAAACTTCGATCTCGAAATTTTCCCCCCCGTTTCCGTTCCCTCCATTTTTTTTTTTTGTCTTCGCGGGAATGGCCAAAATTTCGCGCGACCTTTCGTCGGTCGAATGTTTTCCAACGGCTCGGGACGTCTCGTTATTATCCACCGTGTATAACGCGTAGTTTCTTCGTTCAAGTGGTCCGCATCCGCGTTGTCCCGAAGCATGTGACGCGCTGCTTCCATATGGTGGTATTTTAATTGAACGGCATATGTAGTCTGGTTAGATCATCGCTCGTGCAGGTCGTGTGCGTACGTAACGTCATCGTACCCCGCCCCGTGTCGCGGTGTGCGTGAGGACCGGGCGGCGATATACACAAGTCTGCCTGGAGAGCGCACAGTTGTGTACACACTAAAAATTTTCAACTGTGTACGTTGCGCGAGTTAGGTGCGAGGTTACGCGCGCTCCCAAGTACACCGAGGGGGTCGGGTAGCGCGGACCTCCGCAAGCACGCTCGTAACGAACGACGCGGTGTCGTTGTGGGAACGTCGACGCGACCGCTAAAATGATGAACGCCGAGAAGAATAACGCTGAGCGAAATCGCTCGGGGAAATTCGAAGGTCGAAATTTTCGAACGATCTTCTGGCCTGGGTGTTCCGGAAACACGCGTTCCACGAGTCGCCTTATCTCGTCGGGACCATTAGCCGAGTAGATAATTGTAGGAGGAGGAGGAGGAGATAACTGTACGAGAAATTCCGGAAAAGATACAGAAACAAAAAGCAGAAGATATTTCGCTCTGAGATCGGGCTCAGCCGTTTCCAGAAAACGAACGTCCTCTCGACGTCCCGGAATTCCGGGAGGTCGTCGAGAACTGGACGTGCCGCAGCTGCGGATCCCGAGGTTCCGATTCGGTAGAGGCCTCTGGAAAAATCCCGTCCCCAGGAAGCCGATTCTCGGAGTAGAAAAAGTGTTCAGGCGATCGGTAAGAACCGCGCGTAGGCGTAGATGTAACGCTAGACCAAGTGATTAATGGGCTTATTGCCACGCTCGGAGTACGACCTCCGTTGACCCTCCGTAACGCCAATCGCGTGAACTCCACGCGGTTAAATACTCGCGAGGATTTAACCGTTCGTCAAGTGAAAATTCATACGGCGTTGCTCCGAGAAAATCTGGATCTGGACTATCGCGAGTCCAGTCGAGTAGTCGAGTCTTCTCAACGAGAAAAGTTCACCTCCGGACCGGGACCGTCGCGTACACCTATGCAGGTACGGCGTGACGATGATGACGAACGACGATCGTACGCGTCGTCGTTCGAGGCGGGAGAAGAAGAGCGGAGCCCCTGCCGCGGAATCCCGGTAGCCCGGTTAGCCCGGCACTCCGAATGCTCATAGAGAGACTCGTCGGGTCGGTCTTTGTCCGAGAGAGGTTCCTTTGTCGAGGCAACAAAGAACGAAGAATATCCATCCTATCCTTCAAATATGGAGCACAGCTGCCGGCTGCCGCCGCTCGCTTTCCCGGCTACCGAAGGGGCGAACCCCGTCGCCGCGTCGCCCGCTCCGATCTCCGTCGAATCTTTTGCCCGAACGCGGCCGCGCGTCCTTACCCGACTCGAAACTGGTCCGCGACGCGTATACCGGGCGCATCGCGACCCCCGACCCCTCGGTGAGGTATCGAAAACTGGTAACGTGTACTAAATAGGATTCCCCGAACCCGTCCCGGAGGTGAACGTTCCACGACGTTTCTCACGTCGACGACGACTCATTGTCAGCGACGCTGCGAAACTGTATTAGTTTCTGAAATATTCCTAAGAATGATTTCGCGTAGCGGTCAGCCACCGTCGAACTATGCGAAGTTTTGCTAACGCGTTACTTCCTGCGATTCGCGATGTAACGCGCGTGTGTAACGCGCGCGATAGGCAGCTTACGCAGGGTAATGGGTACATTACGTACGTACCTAATCACCGGTTTCTCGACCTTGAGCAAAGGCGATTAAACGCACGGCGAGTAAAATGGCCTCGCGAATCGAGAACGTCGATCTCGTATCGGTGGAAAAATAATCCGCAATCGGCGCTCCGGGGATTGATTTCAAACGGAAACGCATCGCGTTCGCTGGGAAAAGTACAACTTCCTTCGAGCTTGGAGGGGGGGTGAGAAGAAAAACAAAAAAAAAAACAAAGAAAGAAAAAACGACGAGAAAAGGAAAAACTGTTTACACACGTTGGCACGTGCAGGTACAAAGTAATAGGAAGTTATTCCGCTGAAACTCGCGCCTAGTTTGGAAGTTAGGAAGTAGAGATACGCGTTAGCCGTGCGGCTATAATATGTGCGGCATTCTAATGAGGAAATAACCGTTTAAGTCCGATGCTTTATCCATGCGGAACGGAGCGTAGGTACACGTATTACGTACGACCAACTGTTAAGCGTGTGTATATTATATCCAGCGGCACGGGGACGCGCTAATACGACGCGCGTATACCATAAACTTGACGAACGCGACTATCCGCGGTTACGATCATCCGTCGAGGCTGGAAAACGGTGACCTCGCGACGCCGAAATTCGCCCTCTCCGATCACAGCTCTTCGTTCGGCCGCGCCGCGATTTTCACCGGCTCCAAAAGATTCGCGCTCCGCGGAACGATAAACCTGCCAAAGATTATCCCGTCGATCGATCGTTCGTAGCCGATTCCGATTCGGCAGTCGGGCTTGTCAGCGTTACACGTTGAAGGGTTTCATTGTTTCCGTTGTTTAAACTTTCCGAGCATTAATTCCGCCCGCGCGTTTGATACCTGCGTACCTGCCCCGAATAGTTTTTTGATCCCCTCCCTCCCCCCCTCGCTCGCTCTCTCTCTCTCACTTTCTTTCATTTATGCCTTCGTTTGTTTATTTATTTATTCGTTTACTTCCGCCGACTACGCGGTTCGGATCGTAGGAACGGAAATTAACGTTCGCTCCGACGCTGAATGAAAATAAATTAACAAAGAGCAAATATTAATCGACGAAAGTTGGCGGGTGTAAAAATTTTTCGGCAATAACGTTCCCCCCCCCCCCCCGGTGGACGTTGCAAGCGCATCCTACGCGGCGACGAGCGAATCGCCGCGAAAGAAAGTGAAAAAAAAAAATAAATAAAAAGGGAAAGAGAAAATTGATCGAGAATTTTTTGTTTACGGAGTGGGATCGAAATGAAAAATTCTTACTTTGATGTTATCCGCAGGGTGGTATATAGACGCTATCGCGGCTTCGGAATTTCAGATTATTCAACTCTCCCTTATTTTATTTTCCTCATCGTTCGAGGCCCCCGATGAATCCGCGTACGTTCAACGATTCTGAACTCTCGCGATTTATTTAAATAAACGGATTCGCGGCGTCGCGTCTAGCGCGTTCTCGTTTTACGTAAGACTCGGTGAAATTAATTCTTAGATAATATATCGCCCTCGATTAAACTTACGGTGTAATTTAAATACCGTATGATATCACGCCACGTGCGTTTCTAAATTATGCAGGTTGTATAACCGGGGGAGGGGGTGGTTTCCAGATTAGGAGCGAACGCTCGAAATCAGCCACCCCTAATTTCCTCGCGCTATATTTTCGTTTGAAAATGGGATAGAAATCCCTAACGTTGCGACGACGGTATAGTGCGAGTAGAAAAATGAAAGAGTAGACGCGTAGTGAGGTGAAAAATGAAAATTCAAAATAACGAAGTTATCATAGAAACGGTTCGAGGAGTAATTAAAATAACTCTATACAAATTTTGTTTTATATTGTACGAATTCTCTTTAGCCGTTATAATCAAGATCAGCATCGCGTAAATGTAAAACGTAGTCCGGGGGTAGGGCCTAATTCAAGAATAAATGAAGTTATAATCTGATAGAAATCCTGAAAGTGACAACGTCAAAGACTCGCGCAACTGACAATGAGTGAGGTTTCGAGGAGGGGTAGGAATTCCGAGTACTAGTCTTTATACCCCTTTGCTCCGTCATCCGAAGTCTTCTTTGTCATAGCGACATTTCGTGTATAATACGGTGAGGAGAAAGAGTTGCAAAATCAATCCCAAAAAGGGCATAAGTACGGCCTCTTAAAACCTCGGCGACAACTTACGCGAGGTCCGAGAAAAAGGGGAGAAGATATCGCGAGATTTCTAGCTTTTTCGCGACTGCGAAGCGGAGGGAAAAAGGGAGGGGAGTGGAACGGGGGGGGGGGGGGAAAAAAAATTACTCAAAATGAGGAAAATTTCGAGTGGAAATTCGGCGAAATCCGACAAAGTCTTCGGCTGACCCTGGGGCCGGAAAAGCACTCTGCGAGAGGTATGTACACACAACTTTTCCAGTTCTTTCCGCGTTTATCCCTCAAGGCGACGCACTCACACTTTTCTCCTATAATTCTCCCTCTTTCGTTCCGTTTCCTTTTTTTTTTTTTCTTTCTTTTCTTTCTTTCTTTTTTTCTTTTTTTCTTTTTTTCTTTCTCTTCCTTCCTCCGCGAGTCCGATTTCCTACGCCCTGCGCTTTCAGGAGCTGCGAAAGGGTATTTCGTCTATTCTCGATTCACGATCTCATTCTTTTCTCCGTATTATCACCCGGGGCGTAACTTTATATCCGAAGCTGCGTGAGCCGGGGGAGTCAGGAGTGGGGGCAAAATAGAGAGCGAAAAAAAGGACGGGGATGATGGGGAGAAAAAATATTCGCGCAATTCGAATATAATACGTTATAGACTGTAGTGTACGCCACGCGATATAACAATGATATTCCGTTGCGGTTTGAAAATTATTCTTCTATAATTCTGTTATTATTATTATTATTATCATTATTATCGCGCGGAGAACGCGACCCTTTTCGCGGCTCTATATATATTCATAAATACCATTGTTAGTTTATATCTCCCTTTTCATTTTTTCTTTTCGCTTTTCCTCATCTCGCGATACGCTTTTTCATATCTCCTCGGTTGCGCCTGAATTTTTTTACACCCCCGCACCAGTTGGTTTCCCTGTGCAATTTATATACAGGGTGGCTTTATTGAGACCACCTCGGGCTCGGGTTTCGAAGCCTGCTGAAAGTTTTGTAAAAATTTGTCAATTTTTTTTTTTAAAGATTCTTAGCGGCACGGAACCGAGAAAATCTACAGGCCAGCTGACTCGACCTTGCCGCTCCCAACCCTGCGGTTTTTCTACAAAAAGTTTCTTCCCATTTTCATCAGGCTTCGGGGGGATTGAAAATAGCCACCCTGTGTAAAAATAAGGCATATAACCTTAGACCGGGATGAACGCAGGGGCAGGACCAGGATGCACAAAGGAAAGAATTGTCAAAGGACCGAAGATGGAGCAGATGGAAAAGCTGAGGAATTTTCCGACCCTTTTTTTTGTATCCCAAGACCGCAATTATTGAGAAACTAACTTTTCCTGTATTATATGTACAACGTATATTACACCTCCGTTCCATGTATGTACAATGTATGTGCGTGTTACAAATGTAACGCGGATCTCCGGTTATTCTATTTCAAAGTCGAACACCTCGCATTTTTAAACACGCCCCGTTGCGAATGTGTGAGATTACTCTTGAAGAACCGAAGAAAAAAATTCGATTTTTGAGCAAAGAATAAAACATTTTTTTATTCTTGATCCCGAAAAGCTGAAAATTGGCGATCACTCGGTCAGTTTCAGAGATAGATCGCTTTTTCTCTCAGAATCGGATTCCTGAGGTCAAAATACATCAGAAAAGTGTCATACGATCAATTCGCAAGAAAAAAAAAAATTTGGCCCAAAAATCCCCGAAGGGATTTGAACCCGCGCCAATTTATCGATTTTTGGGTCAAAAATCAACATTCGTTTTTCTCGGGTTTCCCATGCTATTCTCATGTATTTCGATCTCAGGAATTCGAATCCGAAAGCCAAATTGATCTATCTGCAAAAATGACCGAGTTATCGCCGAATTATCGCATTTTTTGGCATAAATTTGAGGATATCTCGAAGGGGAAGAATCGTAGCTCAATTTGGACAACGGATTCGTGTTCCTGAGGTCAAAATACATAAGAAAAGTGCCACACGATCAATTCTTATTTTCTCGGATTCAAATTCCCGGGTACGGACTACATTGAAATAGACGATAAAATGATGTTTTTATTCTTGATCCCGAATGGCTGAAAATTGGCGATCACTCGGTCAATTGCAGAGATAGATCGATTTTTCTCTCAGAATCGGATTCCTGAGGTCAAAATCCATCAGAAAAGTGTCATACGATCAATTCGCAAGAAAAAAAAAAATTTGGCCCAAAAATCCCCGAAGGGATTTGAACCCGCGCCAATTTATCGATTTTTGGGTCAAAAATCAACATTCGTTTTTCTCGGGTTTCCCATGCTATTCTCATGTATTTCGATCTCAGGAATTCGAATCCGAAAGCCAAATTGATCTATCTGCAAAAATGACCGAGTTATCGCCGAATTATCGCATTTTTTGGCATAAATTTGAGGATATCTCGAAGGGGAAGAATCGTAGCTCAATTTGGACAACGGATTCGTGTTCCTGAGGTCAAAATACATAAGAAAAGTGCCATACGATCAATTCTTATTTTCTCGGATTCAAATTCCCGGGTACGGACTACATTGAAATAGACGATAAAATGATGTTTTTATTCTTGATCCCGAATGGCTGAAAATTGGCGATCACTCGGTCAATTGCAGAGATAGATCGATTTTTCTCTCAGAATCGGATTCCTGAGGTCAAAATCCATCAGAAAAGTGTCATACGATCAATTCGCAAGAAAAAAAAAAATTTGGCCCAAAAATCCCCGAAGGGATTTGAACCCGCGCCAATTTATCGATTTTTGGGTCAAAAATCAACATTCGTTTTTCTCGGGTTTCCCATGCTATTCTCATGTATTTCGATCTCAGGAATTCGAATCCGAAAGCCAAATTGATCTATCTGCAAAAATGACCGAGTTATCGCCGAATTATCGCATTTTTTGGCATAAATTTGAGGATATCTCGAAGGGAAAGAATCGTAGCTCAATTTGGACGACGGATTCGTGTTCCTGAGGTCAAAATACATAAGAAAAGTGCCATACGATCAATTCTTATTCTCTCGGATTCAAATTCCCGGGTACGGACTACATTGAAATAGACGATAAAATGATGTTTTTATTCTTGATCCCGAATGGCTGAAAATTGGCGATCACTCGGTCAATTGCAGAGATAGATCGATTTTTCTCTCAGAATCGGATTCCTGAGGTCAAAATCCATCAGAAAAGTGTCATACGATCAATTCGCAAGAAAAAAAAAAATTTGGCCCAAAAATCCCCGAAGGGATTTGAACCCGCGCCAATTTATCGATTTTTGGGTCAAAAATCAACATTCGTTTTTCTCGGGTTTCCCATGCTATTCTCATGTATTTCGATCTCAGGAATTCGAATCCGAAAGCCAAATTGATCTATCTGCAAAAATGACCAAGTTATCGCCGAATTATCGCATTTTTTGGCATAAATTTGAGGATATCTCGAAGGGAAAGAATCGTAGCTCAATTTGGACGACGGATTCGTGTTCCTGAGGTCAAAATACATAAGAAAAGTGCCATACGATCAATTCTTATTCTCTCGGATTCAAATTCCCGGGTACGGACTACATTGAAATAGACGATAAAATGATGTTTTTATTCTTGATCCCGAATGGCTGAAAATTGGCGATCACTCGGTCAATTGCAGAGATAGATCGATTTTTCTCTCAGAATCGGATTCCTGAGGTCAAAATCCATCAGAAAAGTGTCATACGATCAATTCGCAAGAAAAAAAAAAATTTGGCCCAAAAATCCCCGAAGGGATTTGAACCCGCGCCAATTTATCGATTTTTGGGTCAAAAATCAACATTCGTTTTTCTCGGGTTTCCCATGCTATTCTCATGTATTTCGATCTCAGGAATTCAAATCCGAAAGCCAAATTGATCTATCTGCAAAAGTAACCGAGTTATCGCCGAATTATCGCATTTTTTGGCATAAATTTGAGGATATCTCGAAGGGAAAGAATCGTAGCTCAATTTGGACGACGGATTCGTGTTCCTGAGGTCAAAATACATAAGAAAAGTGCCATACGATCAATTCTTATTCTTTTGGATTCAAATTCCCGGGTACGGACTACATTGAAATAGACGATAAAATGATGTTTTTATTCTTGATCCCGAATGGCTGAAAATTGGCGATCACTCGGTCAATTGCAGAGATAGATCGATTTTTCTCTCAGAATCGGATTCCTGAGGTCAAAATCCATCAGAAAAGTGTCATACGATCAATTCGCAAGAAAAAAAAAAATTTGGCCCAAAAATCCCCGAAGGGATTTGAACCCGCGCCAATTTATCGATTTTTGGGTCAAAAATCAACATTCGTTTTTCTCGGGTTTCCCATGCTATTCTCATGTATTTCGATCTCAGGAATTCGAATCCGAAAGCCAAATTGATCTATCTGCAAAAATGACCGAGTTATCGCCGAATTATCGCATTTTTTGGCATAAATTTGAGGATATCTCGAAGGGAAAGAATCGTAGCTCAATTTGGACGACGGATTCGTGTTCCTGAGGTCAAAATACATAAGAAAAGTGCCATACGATCAATTCTTATTCTTTTGGATTCAAATTCCCGGGTACGGACTACATTGAAATAGACGATAAAATGATGTTTTTATTCTTGATCCCGAATGGCTGAAAATTGGCGATCACTCGGTCAATTGCAGAGATAGATCGATTTTTCTCTCAGAATCGGATTCCTGAGGTCAAAATCCATCAGAAAAGTGTCATACGATCAATTCGCAAGAAAAAAAAAAATTTGGCCCAAAAATCCCCGAAGGGATTTGAACCCGCGCCAATTTATCGATTTTTGGGTCAAAAATCAACATTCGTTTTTCTCGGGTTTCCCATGCTATTCTCATGTATTTCGATCTCAGGAATTCGAATCCGAAAGCCAAATTGATCTATCTGCAAAAATGACCGAGTTATCGCCGAATTATCGCATTTTTTGGCATAAATTTGAGGATATCTCGAAGGGAAAGAATCGTAGCTCAATTTGGACGACGGATTCGTGTTCCTGAGGTCAAAATACATAAGAAAAGTGCCATACGATCAATTCTTATTCTCTCGGATTCAAATTCCCGGGTACGGACTACATTGAAATAGACGATAAAATGATGTTTTTATTCTTGATCCCGAATGGCTGAAAATTGGCGATCACTCGGTCAATTGCAGAGATAGATCGATTTTTCTCTCAGAATCGGATTCCTGAGGTCAAAATCCATCAGAAAAGTGTCATACGATCAATTCGCAAGAAAAAAAAAAATTTGGCCCAAAAATCCCCGAAGGGATTTGAACCCGCGCCAATTTATCGATTTTTGGGTCAAAAATCAACATTCGTTTTTCTCGGGTTTCCCATGCTATTCTCATGTATTTCGATCTCAGGAATTCGAATCCGAAAGCCAAATTGATCTATCTGCAAAAATGACCGAGTTATCGCCGAATTATCGCATTTTTTGGCATAAATTTGAGGATATCTCGAAGGGAAAGAATCGTAGCTCAATTTGGACGACGGATTCGTGTTCCTGAGGTCAAAATACATAAGAAAAGTGCCATACGATCAATTCTTATTCTCTCGGATTCAAATTCCCGGGTACGGACTACATTGAAATAGACGATAAAATGATGTTTTTATTCTTGATCCCGAATGGCTGAAAATTGGCGATCACTCGGTCAATTGCAGAGATAGATCGATTTTTCTCTCAGAATCGGATTCCTGAGGTCAAAATCCATCAGAAAAGTGTCATACGATCAATTCGCAAGAAAAAAAAAAATTTGGCCCAAAAATCCCCGAAGGGATTTGAACCCGCGCCAATTTATCGATTTTTGGGTCAAAAATCAACATTCGTTTTTCTCGGGTTTCCCATGCTATTCTCATGTATTTCGATCTCAGGAATTCGAATCCGAAAGCCAAATTGATCTATCTGCAAAAATGACCGAGTTATCGCCGAATTATCGCATTTTTTGGCATAAATTTGAGGATATCTCGAAGGGAAAGAATCGTAGCTCAATTTGGACGACGGATTCGTGTTCCTGAGGTCAAAATACATAAGAAAAGTGCCATACGATCAATTCTTATTCTCTCGGATTCAAATTCCCGGGTACGGACTACATTGAAATAGACGATAAAATGATGTTTTTATTCTTGATCCCGAATGGCTGAAAATTGGCGATCACTCGGTCAATTGCAGAGATAGATCGATTTTTCTCTCAGAATCGGATTCCTGAGGTCAAAATCCATCAGAAAAGTGTCATACGATCAATTCGCAAGAAAAAAAAAAATTTGGCCCAAAAATCCCCGAAGGGATTTGAACCCGCGCCAATTTATCGATTTTTGGGTCAAAAATCAACATTCGTTTTTCTCGGGTTTCCCATGCTATTCTCATGTATTTCGATCTCAGGAATTCGAATCCGAAAGCCAAATTGATCTATCTGCAAAAATGACCGAGTTATCGCCGAATTATCGCATTTTTTGGCATAAATTTGAGGATATCTCGAAGGGAAAGAATCGTAGCTCAATTTGGACGACGGATTCGTGTTCCTGAGGTCAAAATACATAAGAAAAGTGCCATACGATCAATTCTTATTCTTTTGGATTCAAATTCCCGGGTACGGACTACATTGAAATAGACGATAAAATGATGTTTTTATTCTTGATCCCGAATGGCTGAAAATTGGCGATCACTCGGTCAATTGCAGAGATAGATCGATTTTTCTCTCAGAATCGGATTCCTGAGGTCAAAATCCATCAGAAAAGTGTCATACGATCAATTCGCAAGAAAAAAAAAAATTTGGCCCAAAAATCCCCGAAGGGATTTGAACCCGCGCCAATTTATCGATTTTGGGTCAAAAATCAACATTCGTTTTTCTCGGGTTTCCCATGCTATTCTCATGTATTTCGATCTCAGGAATTCGAATCCGAAAGCCAAATTGATCTATCTGCAAAAGTAACCGAGTTATCGCCGAATTATCGCATTTTTTGGCATAAATTTGAGGATATCTCGAAGGGAAAGAATCGTAGCTCAATTTGGACGACGGATTCGTGTTCCTGAGGTCAAAATACATAAGAAAAGTGCCATACGATCAATTCTTATTCTTTTGGATTCAAATTCCCGGGTACGGACTACATTGAAATAGACGATAAAATGATGTTTTTATTCTTGATCCCGAATGGCTGAAAATTGGCGATCACTCGGTCAATTGCAGAGATAGATCGATTTTTCTCTCAGAATCGGATTCCTGAGGTCAAAATCCATCAGAAAAGTGTCATACGATCAATTCGCAAGAAAAAAAAAAATTTGGCCCAAAAATCCCCGAAGGGATTTGAACCCGCGCCAATTTATCGATTTTTGGGTCAAAAATCAACATTCGTTTTTCTCGGGTTTCCCATGCTATTCTCATGTATTTCGATCTCAGGAATTCGAATCCGAAAGCCAAATTGATCTATCTGCAAAAATGACCGAGTTATCGCCGAATTATCGCATTTTTTGGCATAAATTTGAGGATATCTCGAAGGGAAAGAATCGTAGCTCAATTTGGACGACGGATTCGTGTTCCTGAGGTCAAAATACATAAGAAAAGTGCCATACGATCAATTCTTATTCTTTTGGATTCAAATTCCCGGGTACGGACTACATTGAAATAGACGATAAAATGATGTTTTTATTCTTGATCCCGAATGGCTGAAAATTGGCGATCACTCGGTCAATTGCAGAGATAGATCGATTTTTCTCTCAGAATCGGATTCCTGAGGTCAAAATCCATCAGAAAAGTGTCATACGATCAATTCGCAAGAAAAAAAAAAATTTGGCCCAAAAATCCCCGAAGGGATTTGAACCCGCGCCAATTTATCGATTTTTGGGTCAAAAATCAACATTCGTTTTTCTCGGGTTTCCCATGCTATTCTCATGTATTTCGATCTCAGGAATTCGAATCCGAAAGCCAAATTGATCTATCTGCAAAAATGACCGAGTTATCGCCGAATTATCGCATTTTTTGGCATAAATTTGAGGATATCTCGAAGGGGAAGAATCGTAGCTCAATTTGGACAACGGATTCGTGTTCCTGAGGTCAAAATACATAAGAAAAGTGCCATACGATCAATTCTTATTCTCTCAGATTCAAATTCCCGGGTACGGACTACATTGAAATAGACGATAAAATGATGTTTTTATTCTTGATCCCGAATGGCTGAAAATTGGCGATCACTCGGTCAATTGCAGAGATAGATCGATTTTTCTCTCAGAATCGGATTCCTGAGGTCAAAATCCATCAGAAAAGTGCCATACGATCAATTTTCAAAAATAAAAATTTTTGGCCAAAATTTGAAAAAATCGTAAGGGGTACCCCTTGGAAAAATCTCAAATTTCGGCCAAAAATTTTTATTTTTTAAATTCGATCGTATGGCACTATTCTTACGTATTTTGACCTCAGGAACACGAATCCGTTGTCCAAATTGAGCTACGATTTTTTCCCTTCGAGATATCCTCAAATTCATGCCGAAAATCGCGAAAAAATTGGGATAACTCGGTCATTATTGCAGATAGATCAATTCTTCCTCCGGATTCGGATTCCTGAGCTCAAATTACATTAAGATATACTAAAAAATCAATTTTCTATTTTTGACCTCAAAAAGCTGAAAATTGGCGATAACTCAGTCAATTTCAGAAATAGATCAATTTTTCTTACAGATTCGGATTTCCGAGGTCAAAATACGTAAGAAAAGCATAATCAACCTAATCAAAACAATGATTTTTTTTTTTTCCCGAAATCGAATTTTTTTTTGGTTCTTCAAGAGTGGTCCCACGTATCTCTAATCACGAATCACGATTCGAGACTAGGACACGGCGAAACGAGGCACAAGTATGCCTCCCGTATATACACACGTCATATCTGCACAATGGAATGCGATGCGCCAAGCATTATACATATTGTGTCGCTCTATGTAAGATTATACTCGTGGCATATACACGCGTGACGGGGATGGGTGTGTAAGCAGCATCCGTGTATCATCTGCAGAGCTGAAAAGATGAGGAAAAGGTAGAAGCGGGCACGCGAGGCACAAGGCACATGGCACATTCTTTGAACCATTATCTTCGGTGTATAGACTGCTTTCGTAAGGATTTTTCTATACAAGCTTTTAACAATCGAGTTTTTCCCGTACATGTGTACAACGAAATATATATATATGTATGTATATGGGTTACATATGCCCTCGCATAAATATATAAGGGTAGTCAGCTGCGCGTTACAATGTATATCTATACATGCAGGTAGGTAAGGAAAAAGAAAAAGAAAAAGAAAAAGAAAAAGAAAAAGAAAAAGGAAGAAAAATAGGAAAAGAAAAGCTCGAGGAGGGCAAGCATCGGGAAAAAAATATTACAATAAAAGGAGAAAAAAGAAGGAAATGTAACTCATTGTGGAGAGTGAACAAGAAGCCCGGATATAATTTATATTTAAATATATAGCATAAGTTTTTTTTTCATTTTTTTGGTTATTTTCTTTTAATTAAAATATGACGGAGATTTCATTTGGTTTGAGGACGACCGACCATTTTTTCTTTGTCATTATTTAGAGTTTCGAAAACGAAATGAAACTTTAATTTTGTCCAATCACCGAGGCGGAAAAAGTTTGTCATAATTATTGAGAATTAAAAGTTTCGAAAATTTGTCGATTTTAAAAGAAAGAAAATTCTCTCTCTCTCTTTCTCTCTCTGTGTCGTCGGAGGTGCAATATTCATATTTTCTATAATAATTCGTAGTACGCGTCACGAGATTGTATATCGCGTGGATGTGCAGGTTCGTCGTCTGCATCTCCAGTATGTCTCCAGTTCCGCTCTATACCCGTAGAAATACCGACGAGGAATTCACTTATCTCCAGAACGACTGGAGCTCCTACTTTTTTCGAATCTTCGTCTACATATAGGTATACGTATACGTGAGCGCGCGCTGTGTCACAAAACGTTCGGATAACGCCTATATTATATGTATACGTGGATCTTCCTTTCCTTACTCTCGAGAAATGTAAAAGGAAAAGAAATAAGGTAAGAATAACGTAGGTAAGTCGAGAGCAAAATGCCGATAAAACTACAGGTATATATACACGTACGTGTGTGCGAAGGTAACGTTCGAATTCAATTTTAATTTCGATCCTGTTACAATAATCTCAATCCAACCGAGCTTCTTCTTTCTAGTTTCCATCGTCTCCATCTTTTTTTATGATCCTCTTCTACCGACCGTTATCTACCGACGTGGATGTATCCGCTCAGCTTCTGCGGGTTCGCATTTATAAACGTCCGTAATCACGATTTTTATCACAACTCTCGACACGTTTACGTATGTAAAGACGCCAAGGTTGGTTTTCATTCTTCGTGCTCTCGCGGCGGCGACGCGCACCGGAGCAGCCCGCAAAGAAGAGGATCTGACAAAAATCATTTCATTTCCGGTTCTCTGTTCCCTCACGATCCGCTCTTTTGTCCGACCATTTAATTCCCTCCGCCCCTCGCCCCGTACAAATCTCCTCTCTTTCCTCTTCACATCTCTCTCCGCACCCACGTCAATTTATTCGAGATCCGTGACACCGAAACTCCGATATTTTCTCCCGTACGTATACGAAGTAGATCGTAGAAACGGGGTGTTTGAAAATTTGAGGAATTTTCGAATAATAACGCGACGTTGCAGATCCGATCGTTTGCGCGAGGACTCCCCTTTGCAGGGTAGAAGCTACGGCGATCGTATATCTTCCCTTCCTCGAGTAGCTGCTAAAAGAAGCCCCACCGCGTGTATCGAACATTGATTTTAAATGGATATTCTCACGAGCGTTGCCGTTGAATGGGGCGGCGCAGTTTTCGCTGGGAGCATTAAAAACTGAGGGTAGAAATAATAACAATAGTCAAGTCGACGCGCTCGGGACTTTCTGGTTGGAATTTTGGACTCCGCGAATCGCGTGGCGCTACACGCGCAATCCGCCTGGATACAGAGATCGTCGCTTTGCGCGGTCGCCCTCATCTCCGAATATCCCGCTCCTTCCCTCGCTATAAGTCGCGAGGCAATCGTCTAATAATATCCGAAACCAAAATGGTAATCGATATAGAGCCGATTGATATCTCCGGTTACACAAACACTTTGTCCCGATTCCAGTCGGTACCTCTTTGTAGACGATATGTAACGGAATTCGAAATCCTACGCAGCGTTTGTGTTTTGTACGCCGCTAAAATTTCCATTATACCATAGAATAAGCGCTACCGTATAGAGGGCAACATGCGCGCCGGTACCACCGACCGACCTCGTGCCTTGCTCTATGCCGTTCGAAACAAAGAATGCAATACTCCACCTCTCATGTGCAGATATCCTGCCGTACAAAGCCTCCCCCCAGCACCACAATCGAACGTTAATCAAATGCCGACGTTTGGCGAATCAATTAACGATTAAATTTGAAACTTGGGCTCAATCGTCGTTTTTCCGGATGTCTGTATTGCGTAACAGATGCGTGTGCCGCGATATTCGCGAAAACGAATTACGGCTGCACGGTGTTCGTCGAATGGGAAGAGTTAAGCGTGCGCAGACGGGGCGCGTACGGTTTCGAAAATTCTCTTCGTATTACGGTGTTAGTCGGCGGTGGCGGTTGAGCGAAGGTAGTTGGCATAGATTATGAGTCGGCTGACATTCTATGACATTTTAGTAATGTCGTCCTCCCCCGTTTTCCGCTTTTCCCCTACACCGTTTGGTATTTCATACCCGGCGGGGGGATGCAGGCGGATAGTTTAGCCGTACAGAAGTGTCTACCGTTCCGGAATACACGGTATACCCGGTACCCTGATAATAACGACCGCTATATCTGACGCGATAAATTTCCATCCTAGTTTCGCACCACTTTCGAAAACAATTTCGTTCGCTTAGCGAAAGGACTTTACAATAACGAGGGCTCTGGAATCCGGTGGGGAAAATATGAAAAAAAAAAAAGAAAAGTTAGGAAACGGGAAAACCGAGCCGGAGGATAATGAGAGGAGAAAACTAGAAAAACGAGGGAGGGAGTGGAGAAAAAAAATCTTTTCGTCGCAGCATCAATATTTGCCATTCCGGTCAGCGGTTTCCTTGCAGCACAACCCATCTTGGTTTCCGCCCGGTCATCATATGAGCGTAACGACCGAATAAATAATAAAATATGTCCTCCCGTTACGTTGGTCTTCTTTCCCTACCGCTCACCCCCACCCCACTCTTTTTCCCATCAAAGCCGCATACCGTACGTGCTCTCACATAATTTCACGCGTTTCATACCACCGCACGACCCTCATTGAAATCATCTCTTATATTGTAGTATTATACGCCCCGGAGAGTCGGCTCTGTGGCACTGTCACACATCTGCGATAGAGAGCGTTCGAAGAAAGACTTTTGGACTTTGATTTTTCGAAACTCTTTCTCTTCTGTTTTCGAACGAAAGGGGGACGAGGAGTGCAGGGTGGAGTCTAACGCGATGCTCGCCTCGAAAGTTCGACGCGACTTTCTCCGAAAACGGAAATCTCGAATCGAGAATTGCACAGGGACTAACGTATGCAACAAGTCTGAAAAGTGGCAAATCAGGTTTTCAGGTTCTTTCCAGAATTCGCATCTGGCTGTTTTGTGTCGCGGGAGAGCTCGCAGGGATTTTAACACCCTCGTTGCGCTCGGGCGCTAAGTCCCCCCGCTCGTTCTCCCGTGGCACAGCGCGGCCTATCGGCTTATTTTAGAACTCCCCATCCCACGATTTGCCAATTGCCAGTCTCACCTATCGCACAATCATGGGTATCGCTCGGCGGAAACGAGGCACCCGTTTTGCCACTTTTTTGCGAGCGACAGAAATTTTTTTTTTTTTTTTCAATTCATTTCGGAGCTTTCGTGGTGAGGACGACATTGGCCATCCCACCATGATCTAAAAACGTTAAAAATGATTTTATCCAGGTCGAAGGTCGAGAACGAAACAGCCACACCGCGGCAGTCAGTCCGAGGGTGAATCTATACGAAGGCATACGGCAGACATTTTCGTGAATTTCACCATTTCACGCCATTATATAGACGGGGCGTTGATAAAACGTTTCGGAGTGTCCCGAACCCGATGATTGATCCCTTCGTCATTCGAACACCTCTGAATTCGCGTGTACGTAACTACGAGTACGACGCGAAGGAGGAGTTTGAAAACCTTTGAATTTTCCACATGCGAGTAATTCCGAGGGTGGATAACCAGACGAACGAACTCCGACACTTGGAGTTTATTTGTTAGTTTGACTACCGGAATATCGTAATTTCGACTGAAAATTTCCTGTTTTTTCATCGTTGCCTCATCGCTCTTGTGGGAAAAGGCTGGTCGCGTCTACTCGGCTTTTCGAGGTTTATATTTTCCCCGACGTATTCCGAGGTCGTTTAATTGCAAATCAGATACGATGAAAGGGCTGAGTCTCGAAGAGATCGAATCTTCGAGATCGGTGAGGGCAAAAAATCGGCGGTGGAGAAAAGAGAGGGAGAATAAAAAACGAGCGGGGCCGACAGAACCGCGCGAGGGATGAACCGGAGCGGTGAGAAGAACAAGCTTTTTAGATTAGGTTTACCAAACTCCGGGCGGTAATTGTTACCTCCTATCGTACACGCATGTGTATCCGTGCGCGGGCGTGTGTGTATAGTACATATGGCCGTACCGGTAAGTGTGTGCGCGCAATCGGTGTACGTGTGTACGCGTACAAGTATCAACGAATTGTTCCAATCTCTTCGCAGATGCTTTGTCTTTACGGTCTCGCCATTCACGCACTCGCGGATACGAATCGCCGCATCCGTCTGCTGGATATCGCAACCCCTCGATTCATTCTATCTCTCTTTTCATCTGCACGGTTTTAATTTCAAATCCACCCCCCCAACCGCCATATTCTTTCCATATATATTTTCAATTCTAACGTAAGAATGCGTGCATTGTGTAGAACGACGTACGTATTTTACACCTCTTTCTCTCCTCACTCTCTTTCTCCACTCACAATGCCAGACAATAATCGATACCACGTAGCAAAAAAAGAAACGAAGAAAAAAAACGGAAAAAAAAAACTTGAAAAATCAAAAGCAATCGGGTCGGGGGAGGGGGATGGATCGTTATATAGCCAAATGAGAACGAGAATCGAATTACCCGAATATACGTAGAGTCTAATGAGTGGGCGGGTAAACGGGCACGTGCATAAATAATTGGTAGAAAGAGTCGCGAGTGCCTAGATAAGGTGTATTTTTTTTTTCTCAACCCCGAGGCGAAGAAGGAAGAAGTCTTCGTTTTGTGTTCGTTCGATTTTTTTTCACGTTCTTTTACCCCTCCTTATATTCCCAAGCTCTCCCACGTGGGGTGTCTTCGACTCTCGGTAAAATATCAACCCTCTTGCCTTCGCCAGAAATAGATGTATAGGTAGATAGTTATACATAAGCGGCGTATCGCGGGGCGCGGGACGCGGGACGAGGAGAGGAGAGAAATAAAGGAAAAAAAGAAATAGTGCCAAGGAGAAGAATGGAGAAAAAGAGCGTACAGGAAAGATCATTATATAGTTTCTATCCGAAGTGTAGATAGGATGGGAGCTTTTCACACTCCTACCGTAAAAACATTTTGCACTCGCCTCAACTTAGGCGGTTTCGCCTCCCTGGGATGAGCGACGTTTCAGCATTTTCAGCCTTCGCAGTTTTCCGTTTCCCGTTTCCCGTTTCCCGGTTCCCGGTTCCCGCGCCTCCCGATATATATATATATATACGTACACTCGCGTACAGCGTATACCCACCTATATATTATATAAATAAGTTTTACGAAACGCCCCGGGGCCATTCGCTAACGACGGCATTGTCAGCTCTCCACCCATTGTACCTACACACATAGCCACATGCGGGGTATACGGGGTATACGTATATATTTACTTAGATGTATGTACGATATACATACACGTACCTATACCTGTGTATTCGCGGGACCTCTTTTCATTCTCACCACTTGACATTCGCGACTAAAATACCAATACATATTTATACCCCTATCTCATTCAGAGGCAATAAATGTATGGAAAATATCCATGTAATAACCACGCGGTACGCCGTACATACATGTGCATTATATTTATACAAACTCCATGCGAATTATAACGTGCGATAGGAGGTACAACTATTGGACTACCTGAAAATTTTAATCGACCATTTTTAGAAGTACCTATATTTTAAGAAGTTTCGAAATTTCATCGATCATCCCCCTGAGATTGAAAAAGGGGCTCATTGCGAAAATAAGTACATCGAATCGATCCCCGTAATCTAGTGGGTCGGAACCGCCTCGGGAATCGTCCGAAATATAATCTTGTACACGAAATATCGGGATATTCGGATGGTCGATAGGAACGCGGATACGGTCGAAGCGTATACCGTCGAATCGTTTCTTGTTTTTTTTTTTTTTTTTTTTTTTTTTTTTTTTAACAATGCTCATCCTGCATGGCTAGAATTAGAGATAAAAGTTATCCAACAAAGATGAGATTAATGGGATTTCCTCTACGTGTGTACGCGGGGTGTAGATGAGTGCGCGAAATGAAGTTTCCCAGACTATCGCCGTCCCTCTCGATCCCACAGGCGTACTAATATACGGCGACGTATACCTCGCGTATGTGCAGACCGCCGTGCATATACGCTGTACATAGGTATACGTAGCGTAAAGCTCCTCTCCCCATTTCCACTTTGAATTCTACCCTCATATTTCTAGTTTGGCCTTTCCAGTTTTTTCTCCTCACTCTTTTTCTTCCTCCAATTTTTCTTTTTTTTTTTTTTCTACTACTATTCCTTATCGTTCCGATTTGTTTGCTCCTCTCATCCTCGTCATTCGCTCATCAATTTTTTTGCAATTTCGATCCTACCGGTCCGACGAACGCGATACGAATGCTCCCGATTTTTCCCCTTCCTCCGTTCCTCTCGGCAAAGTTCGGCCCGGCTCGGTCCAGAGTACCGGAGGCAAACGAAACGACCCATGCAAAAGTAACGTACGACAACACATGTTGAAGAATTATCCGTCTCATCGAGGGTACCCAACGACCCTTACGTACAGTTGGCCCACCATCACAATCACCAACACCAACATCACATAACCACCATATGCGCGAGAACGGATTATGGGAGCGAAAGGCCACGGCTATTCTGAATTATCGTGCAGAACTTGCCTACTTTTGCTCCCCTCCCCTCCCGTCCCTTTTACCTCTGCCGCCCTTTTCTTCGCCCTTCGCTCTCTCGAATTCCTCAAAGACTAACTACTACTTTGCTCCGAGGCGATCGCGGCGGAACAACGAAACGAAACGTCGGAAATAACCGAAAGTGGGCTTTCGAATCTAATTTCGCATTTGCGAGAAAGGTTAAATTTTCTGACAATTTTTACGCTGCGATAAATCGTAGGACGTCGAACAAAATACGGACGAATAAAACGATGCAATTGTGCAACGTGAGGAGGATATAGTTTTTAGTGTAAAAAAAATCGACTCACGTTTCATTTTTCACCGACGAAAGAGCCGGGGTAGAATCACAGAGCCGATGACCAAATCACCTCCTCGTTGTTTGTTTTGTTTTGTTTTTCTTGTTTTCGTTTTTCCGTCCCGTCGAATCCATCCACCCAATACGCAGATGTCCGTGTGCGAGAAGGTAAAAATTTCCCTGAATACAGGAACGTTCGTCGAAGATGTTTTACAACGAAAAACAACGAAGAAGGCCCCCCCATCGTCCGTGTATCGAACGTGTTGCGGATGTAATTTGGTGTCCGTTACGTGGGTCGTCGGTCGGATGTGCGACGTGTAATTCTCTCGGTGAAATTCGTATTATACGAGCAGTTTAAATAAGTAATACGGACGTTCTTATTCTTAGAAAACGGTTAGAAATATCTCCCAAGACGGAATCGACGTCACAATACGCTCCTCTTCAACGTACTGAGGTCTCCCCCCCACGTTGTAGTCTTATATAAGACCCCCTCCCCTCCTTTCTCCTCCATCCCCTGTGGCCCACCCTCATCCCCACCACCGTCTGTTACCCCGTAGAGGAAGGGGATGAACGCTCTCGTGGTCCACCGGCGCGCTGCCGTTCCTCCCGTCGCTGACGCTGACGCTGATGCCCGACGCTGATGTTGCCGCCGCCGTTGCCGCCGCCGCCGCCGCGCGACGATCCCAAGTATCAAACGTCAGCCAAGAACGCGACTCAACTCACAACTAACAACCGCAACCGGCCACCGACTCATCTACCGAACTCGAAACTCGAAGAACTCGAAACTCGAATATCGAAACCGCTGAAAGCAAAGCGTGCTTGCACCCCTCGTTGCTCCATCGCCGCTCTCTCTCGCTCGATCTCTGGATCCCCGCGCCACGGGGTTGCAAGGGTTTTCGCCTCTATTTTCTAATTTCAAATTCCAACGGAGCGGAGGTAAATCCTCGCCGAGGAGGAGAGACATTCCGAGATCGGAAGAAACGTCTCTCTCCTCGTACCCCGCGATTTTTGAGTACGAGATAAAATCCGGAAGTCCTCGGAGTACTTCTTCCTCTCTTTGGTCCGATTTCAAACGTAATCGCCCGTTGAAACGCTCCGCGTCGACGATTTCGGGATTTTAGGGAGGTCCTTTCCTCTCTCGAAGAGATACACCGGCAATACTACCCACTCTTCCTGTTTTACATTGCCACCGATAACGGCGAACGGCGTTACAGTTTAGAGCGGACACCGTTATTACCTGGATATCAAATCCCCCGATATTACACCATAACGGTATGAATAAGAAGAGAGACCCAGTCGCGGACCTAATGACCGTAAAAAGTAGACACCTGAAAACAAGAACGTAACGTTGCCTCGGCGTCCGCGGTACCTCATGGGAAACGAAAGCACGCGAAACACCCCCGTGCGCTCTCCTCGTTCGGCTCTATAGCGTCGCTCTTTTTTCTGGTCCATCGAAAACGGGGTCGGAGTTAAAGCTGCCGGGGGGAGGAGGTCGGGGGGTGGGATGGGATGGGAATTTCGCGGTGACACGGCGAAACGTGTTTCCCTTCGATCTTGTTTCGTATCGGACAACGCGAACGCGCGGCTTTTTCGTCGTACAACAATACGCGCCGCGTCGATGCAGCGCACACACACACGTACGTGTAACGCGCGCGTGTGCGCGATTCACGTGTGCGTTACGCGTACGTAATAATACGAAGGACAGAAGTTACGGGATAAGCGAGGGAAGTAAATGCCGCGCGACGCAGAGTAAATAACTCCTATACGGAGCCCCGCGCGGTGATAAGTCTTGACGGATTAATTATTATTCCCATCAGTCTAACGGTTTCACGTACAAATAATTGCTCCGCTAAATCCAAACATTTTCAAAATAATACGCCGCACGTGTGAAACAACCGACGGGGGTACGAAGAAATTCCTCCTCTCTTTTACCCTTTCCGTTTCCAGAGCGAGTGGAACGGGGGCGGAAAAATTTCGGAGTCGAAAAAACGCGGCGAATGATTAATCGGGAGTGAATTCCTCTCCGTGCGGGAATACGGATGTAGGTGGAAACGAGTGACGTGCATAAATATCATTATCTCTAACGGGTCGAGTAAGTTGGTTTTAGGGTTGTACGTACGGTACGAACGTCGAGTCTCGGTCGGTAGGGTAGAGCAGACGGTATACCCGGCCAGCGATTCTAAACGGGGGTGGCAGCCGACCCCGACACGATTTTGATTTAAATTTTCTCTATATTACGTTGAACGCGCGCCGTCTGTCTATTTCCACCGCTGTACGGATTAACAGTTGAGAAGCAGAGGGACGTAACCCGCACAAAAAGTGTAGAGGAGAATCGGCGAAAGCACGGAATTGAACGAAGTTACAATATTTTGTCTCATTTCTTCGATCAGTTCTTCGATTTGATAGCTCGGAAACGCGATGGCATAACTGAGATTTTTTTCCGTTACACCGAAATGACGCAACCCCCGAAAATTGATGAAACTGAACGGTGGTTGTTTTCGTTTTCGCTGTTTTTTGTTCCTAATGTTATTCAAACTTCCGGGGATCACGCTTTTTGCGGGTTACGTCTTCACGGTTCTTACCCACCGGAACCCGAACGGGGACTGCTAAGGTGTTCGTCTTTACAATGCGACATGCGGAGAGAAAATTATACAACTAACTTAATTAGCCGGGAGCTTAACTCGATTTAGCTACCCCTATAGAAATGTCCAGCGTCAGGTCAGGATGGGTTGGTTGGTTGGTCGGTTAGGTAAGGTAAGGTAAGGTAAGGTTATACGTCATACGCTACACATTCGATACTCCCCGCGCCATTTCATGGGCATTTTATTTCCATCGCGCGTTGCGTGTTGTCACCGGAATTTGGAAAAACTCCAAATTTCGACTCGTCAGAAAACAGCGTGAAAACAATTCTGCATTTCGTTTCAGCGATCCGTGCGCGAATCGACCGTCGTAATATCGATTCCGTCCGCAGGTTGTTCGAAAAGGGCTTAAAAAACGACGGCCACAAAATGAAATTTCAAGTGTGTCATGTACGGTGGATACGTGTAGTTCGCGATCAAGGATTAGGGATTCAGGTATGGCATTATACAAGGGGACGTCCTGCGGATATAAACCCCGTAGAAATTCCTCGCAGGAATCTTCCTCCCCGCCTCTCCTTCCCTCCCTTTTTACGCCGCGACTCCCACCACCGGCGGAAGTCCGTCGAGGTGGGGATGGAGGGATGCTGTCGCCATGACAACCGACGCTGGTGGGGCTCGAGCACAGAAGGGTCGTCAACATTGATCGTCCTCGGTCCGTTCGAGCAGCCCCGCTACTACCACACTGCACGGTGCTCTCGTGCCAACGGCGGAAGGGGTGAAAAATCTCCCTCCCCCTCCGCCCCTCCGCCATCCCCCTCCCCCCGCCGCCCCGCAAACCCTTGCCTGCTTCTTCTTCACACTACACTCCCCTTACGCCCTTTTACCGACACTCGCATTATGGACATATTCATAGAAAGGTATGCAGTCTGCACCGATCACGGGTCACATATACATAAATCATTCGCCTGTGTATTTCATTTGGATATGTACGTGTATGTACATACATAGGCGTATAAGCGCGTACACTTATACGCGAGAGACAGGACGGTGAAAATTGTTGATCTATACGCAGTTGACGCGGCGGTGATGCGACGTACCGTCGGATATGATGAATGGATAGACTCTTCGGAGTTCGAATTTCGTTTTTTATCCATCGGCCGCACACGTCGGGGATTGAGCGTAATTCGGCGATCCGTCGCGCTCCGGAGTTCCGGGGGTGGAGAGATCATATTTTCGAAAGTAGAATAAAAATTAGCGGAGACGACGCGAGCGGTGTCCGATGACCGGAAGTGCATCGAGGCAACGGGGAACTTCGTTCACGGCTGGTACGCCTGACCCGAAAAAAAAAACGATTCGGAGTTTGGCTCGAGGCTGGAAACGAACAATTTTCCGAGGTCAAGTGAGATTACTTTGTCTTTGTACGAACCTCGTGGCTTTGTCCTGCTCTTTTTTTTTTTTTTCTTTTTCTCATTATAGATTTTTCGAACGTATCAAGATCCGCGGCAGCCACCGATATCTCCTCGAGCCAACTCTTTATACTCCGAACGAGGGCATTTTTTTTCACGAACGGTTGAAAATTTTGCAAAAAAACTTCGAGCGAAAATTATTCGTTAAGATCGTAAAAATATTCACGAAAAACCAGAAGGAAATCGGTCCAGCGATTCCGGAGTTATGGGGGTTCAAAGTTGATGAAAATTACCATCTTCTTCTTCATCGAAGATAATTTTCAGAAAAAATCTGTTACCGTTGTCCGTTAAAATCTTCGAAAAATTCTACAGTTTGGGATTCTCTGTGGGGGAGGAAGTCGTTTAGAAAATTTTAATTCACAAAGCTTTACTTCCAATGATAAATAACCCGACTGAAATCAATTATACTTTTAATAGGGCGCCGTTCGGCGCCACAGGCTTCAGTCGGATAACTTTTATTATATTAATTCAATTATTTCTCGTCAATTGGGCTTTGGATGAAAACATATTTTTCGACAAGGTGGCTTTGAACACGAGAAATTGATCGCTGAATCTTCCGAAAAAACCGGCGAAACTGACATCTTTCTTTTTACACCAAAACGACGTATGACCCCCGAAAAAAAAAGGCAAAAAAAATCTCCCAATCGCGACCCCTATTTCTGCCAGTAAGAGAAAGAAAAAAAACAATCTCGCACTCGGCGGTTTTTGGTACACATCGTATACCTTATCTCGGTCAAAGGATTTTATTCCCCGATGTTCCAGCTGCGATGATGAGAAACTGTAAGCGGGGGCAAAACCACCCTTTGAGGTCAAATATGGACCCGTCGTACACGCACACTTCTACATATACGTACCATTTTGTACATGGGTAGAAACATACGTAGGGACGTGTGCGAAACTTCCTCATTCGATATTTGCGGGGGGGCAGGGGGAGGACGGCGTGAGGTACAACGTGTACTCGGATGCCATATACGTGATTTCATATCCTCTGATCGCTCGCACATTTGTAGGATAAAAATGATTGAAAGAAAAAAAAAAAATGTTCAATCAAAATGAAAAATGAATAAACGAATGAGTGTGCGTGACGCGTAAGCGTGTACGAATAAAACTATCCCTAAGATTACCGCGAAGTTGAGGTTGCACGGTTTAGCTGGGCGTGTATGAAATTCATCGGTGGAGGATCGCGAAAGTTGAAGTTGCACTCGCGGGTGGGGGTTGCCCGGTATTCGTATGGGTGTGCGGAGCCCTCTTTCCGTCTCCTTCTCGCTCTTCGTACACCGCTACTTTTGTGCCACGAATTCCGTGGGTTGAGCAACGGAAACCGTCGAGAAAATATAAAGTTTCACAATCCTCTTTTCTGAATACCGCTACGCTGTGCATCTCTATCCTCCCCCCCCCTCCCCCTCCCCCCTGCCCCCTCGCCGGCGCACTCGTCCCCCTCCCGCCGCCCCGATCCATTCAGATGTCCTGGACAATTTGAAAAACCACCCCCCCCCCCCACACCGTCGTCCCTTTTTGCTCCGCACCGCACAACGACAATCGCGATCCACCTGATAATTATTATCACAATATAACTTCCGTTTCTCCTCGCATAATAAGAATCTATATATTTATATAATATACGACACAATAGAAATATACTATTTACTACGATTCTATTTATATTTGGATTTATATATATCACGCGATAATATCCAATTCTTCGATGGAAGTATATTATGTGCAATATATATATGTATACATCTCTTTTATTCACTCTTTATATCCTAGCGTGTACATGGCTGTATATATAATATTTCGCGGTTGCTATTACTGCAGGGCGGTAACGCGAAGAAAAAGTCCTTTCTCCGGTCGCCGTTGAATGGAATTTTTCCTTTTTCTTTAAATTATTTCACTTCTTTAACGGGCGGATTCCTCCTTATTTTCACCCCTCGAAACCAGCACGGTCCGACCCCCCGACTACATCGCACTTCGGATTATACACGAGAGAATGGAGATGGGCGACGGCCGTACAATCCGCGTATAAATAATAAATCGAACTTATAATTGACCGCTACCTGCACTCTGACCCGTTACGACGATATTCGCTTTTCATCGTAGCTGCTGCCCGTAATTTTCAAACACGGCGAGAAGTTTCTCTCATCGAAAAGGGAAGAATTATCCGCATCAAAATTTCTCAAATTATCTCAACCGCGCCAAGATCATGCGATCGGATGAGAATTTTTTTTTCGAATATCAAATGAAATTTGGAGAGTTTTCCCGATTACTTTCCGGACCACCCGTTACAACGAATACGAGCGTCAGCTTCGTATATTTCGTAAAACTGATCGCTCGACGTTCTGGCTCCGAATTAAATCGAGATTGTATAATATTTTGGTATACAACACCCGGTCGTATTAATTAAGACGTTTCCAACGGGAGCGTGGAGATTTTGCCCCCGCGTCAAAAGGGGGAGCGAAAATTTCCTCGATGCAAATTCGAAATATCCTTCGTTCGTTGTACACATCGTACAAATATCATGAAAAAAAAAAAGGAGAAAAGGGAATAAAACAAATCTACGCCTCAAAAAAAAAGAAAAATAAAAAACTACGTCCTTCGATATTGCAATAAATCCGAAGAAGCTTTTTTTTTCTATTCCTCGCGGTGGCGTAGAAGAAAAAAAAATAAAAAATAAAATAAAATAAAATAAAATAAAAAGGAACGACCCCCTGAAAATCGTTGCGCGAACAGAAGATCGTGGGGTTACCGCCGTTGATTTTCTCTCTTTGTATCGGTGTAATATAAGGCATGTGAAATCGTGGCGATATATTCTTCTTCTGGTATTGCTGACCCCCATACAAGATACAATTATTGCTCGAGTGACCGGGATGAGCGGACGTCACGCAATGCCCTGAGGCACAACCCTTAGGCACGCACCAACTATACCCCCGGTATTACTTAATAACGTCGAAACAGATACGAGCGGCGGACCCAACTTGACCCATCCCACCGACGACCATTTAACGATACACGTACGTACGTACATCTGCGAGCTGCGCACACCGATTGTTCTCATTGCCGTTGGATCATTACCGTTAATATCGTCGTCGTTGCAGTCGTCATTTTTAGTTCTCCTTATTACCCACACTCGCACCGAAAAACAACGACCCCCCACCCCCCTCCAAATAAATTTCCAACCGTAAATGAATAGCTTGGGTGTGCGTGTGTGTGCGTGCGGGTGCAACTTATTGGGGGAAACTTTGGTAATAATATCGCGTATGTATAAATATGTATCACATGCCGTAATATATAAGGTAATAGGCGTTTAGTTATAATTTAAAGTCTCGAGTCGTGCAATTAAGTGGCGCAAGGGTGGTGAGAATATTGTGTGTACACCGTATTCCACGGTGATACGAAGTGGATGTCGCCTTGTACAGGGCATTTCACGTGGACTCCATCGGGACACCGGTTTCGCACGAAAAATCGTGCGAAGAGAGAGAGAGAGAAAACGGCGTCCGGCCGTCTCCTCGCATTTTTCCCCCCCCCCATTTTCGAGGTCAGACGAAATTTTCGCAAAGTTTTTTCCGAACGAGGTGAGTTTCGTGAATTGACGAGGTGCGACAGGGGGCAATAATTTCTATGGTATAGCGTGGAATAAAACATCCCCGATTCGCGTTGTATCTTCGAAGTAAGTTTCCTCGTTTCGAGTCGTTCGGACGAACGTCGTTGTGAGCTTTTCTACTAATTGGAAACAATCGAGAAGCGACGCGAAGCCGAAAGCGTTAAGAGTTACCCTCGAAGGCATTAAATACTTCCCCGCTATGTGCCGGGTACGCTGTTACCGATTCATGCATTCGATACATATAAATACATACAATACGTATAACCACATGCGACAGTCTTATGTACCGGCGCGTATACATGTAGATAGACGTGGGGGTTACAGATCGATACGTGGACACTTGATTCGCCCACCGGTACCCTGCGTGTGCATCTATGTGCACCTACTCATAATTATATGCATGAACACACGCGTGCTATATCCTACTCGTGTGGTGGATGTACATGGAAAGTTAACCAGCGGCCGCCCCCCCCCCCCCCCCTCGCCCCCCGTCATCGCGCATCGGATTTTTTCAGACATTCGCGAACGGTGCTAATTAAAAAATTCCGGAGTTAAACCTGATTTTTAATTTCGCCAACGGTGATGCAACCCCGGTGGGTGGATGCACGTGCCTATACTATATGCATCGCGTATCGTGTACCACGATGGCTGTACGTAGGTACGTACGTACGTACCTCCGACCGCGTACCCCACTCGATCTTCGCTTCGTCGTAACATCCTCCCACTTGCCACCGAGTCGAGGGTATCTAGGGTCGAAAAAACTCCCCCCACCGGGTTGGAGGAGGATGTGGGGGATTTTGAAAATCGGAGAGCGAAGGGGCTTTCGGGATTTCGAAACTGTTTTCTCATAGCTCGTAAGGAAAGAATGTCGAAATTTTCTTTCGTTTCTTCCCGTTTTCCTGTTTTTTTTTATTCTCGGGGTATCTCCTCCCGCCGAGGAAGGACACAACACCAAATTATTATTTTTAAACGACGCGAATTATGATATTTTTCCATTCAACTTTTTCACTTTAGTTTTTCCGTCGAGCTTTTTCCTTCTATTTGGAATACCAGATATTATACGAGTTCATTATTAAAAGTATGCGGTAATAATGTAATTTTTAATTTAAAGTGCAAGTTTTCTGTGCAGCGTAATATACGTGTGTAACGTAATGCACGTGTAGTATGAAAAATTCTTCCGTTTTGTTTTCGTTGGTTTTGCTTTTTTGTTTGGTTTGTTTTTTATTTTTTCGTCCTACCGCGTACCCCCCCCCCCACACGTGATACGCGATCTCCGCCAACCGTCCGAAGGCTATCAAGGAAATTAGCCCAACCGTGGAGTGCAAATATGTTTTTTCCAACGTGTGCACGTAATCGTATCAACGTGCACGTGTACGTGTGCGGTGAAAATGTTTTTAATTAAAATTTGATCGGTATATAGTTAAGTACATCCCCATACGATGTAATCCCTTTTTATCTTCGTCATTATTTTTGCAACTGCACCGGTTGCGCTTTCGAAGAAACCATTTTCGAGATATTCGTGAAATAAATTTACCAAACTTCGGAAAGTTCACGCGCCTAGGACATTCCGCGTGAAACGAAGCCCGAAATTTGACCTTTTTTGTTTAGATCCTTCTGTATTATTCTCATGTATTTTGTATGAGGAATCCGAATCTGGAAGCAAAATCGATCGAGCTGTGATCGATTTTCATCGATCTGCTAATTGTAAGTTAAAAATCACGGATATCTCGATGGGAAAAATTCCTAGGTCAATTTGGTCAACGGATTCGTGTTCCTGGGGCCAAAATACGTTAGAAAAACATCATACGATGAATTTTTAAAATACTTCATTTTTGACCCAAAAATCGAAAAAATCCAAAGGGGTACCCCTTGGAATTTTTTCAATTTTTGGGTAAAAAATAAACATTTAAAAAAAAATTCGTCCATGAGCTACTTTCATGGTTTTCGAGCTCAGGAATCCGAATCCGAAAGTGAAATTGGCCTATCTATAAAATTGATCGAGTTATCGTCAATTTTTCGCTTTTTGGAGCAGAAAAATTGGGATATTTCAATGGGAAAAATTCCTAGCTCAATTCAGTCGACGGATTCGTGTTCCTGGGGTCGAAATACGTAAGAAAAACGTCGTACGATCTAATTTTAAAAATAGTTAATTTTTGGCCAAAAATCCAAAGGGGTATCCCTTGGATTTTTTTAGATTTTAGGATAAAAAATCAACATTTTCTTCATTGGCTTTTCCATGCCTTTTCGTATTCGAATCTGCCGATCATTATCCGATCAGAACGGTCTGAGCACGTTTTCTGAGATCTCTTGAGACGTCGAAAAACTTTCATCAAGTTCACAAAATATTTTGGAAAAATTGCCCGTCTAACGTGGCATGTCCCACGTATAACGACATCGCATTACAGCCCCATTCACGATTCAACGTGTGCATCGTGTGTATGGGAACGTAAATTGAACTTTATCACCAGCTAGAGCATCGCTGGATGGATGAAGCATCTCCATTTGCCATTTATGTACTATCTGCTACGTGTATTAAATTTTATGTTCGCCATTCGACTATTCGATTGGACTTGTGAATAATCAGATGCACATCTCATCTAATTATTAATTATTTTTAATCATAGATGCGTACAACTACTTCAAAATGGCGACGGTCTACCTTACGTACAGAATCGGGATAAAAATCTAAAATTCCAAGATCATATCTCGCGATTTCATGTACTCGATCTTCGAGCGGTTCGAAAGAACGAGGACCACCCCCTCCCCCCCCCCCCCCCCACTCCGCGATACACATCCCATAGATAAATAGGTGTGTATAACGAGGTATGATCGTGGAAATAAGATAGGCGAATAACGCACGCGTGTAGATACGTCGAAAGTCACGATGTCCGTATTTCCGCGGTTGTGTACGTCTGGTATCGTCGGGGGGGGGGGGGGGGGGGGGGGGAGGGTACGTAGGGGTGGGGGGTGACGTAGGCCTATTGTTTGGTAGACACAAAACAGTCGAGTCGCCTACAAAGTGGCTGTGCACCGCGTTCGCGGGTGGTTGGCATCGGGGGCTGAGGGGGAGGGGCGGAGGGGCGAAGGGGCGGAGGGGTGGCAGAGGGTGAAGGAGGGAATCACAGCGGTATCAGGGAGAGAGTATTGTCTACAGAGCTAATCAAAACCACCCCTTTCAACAAAACGGAATATATATATACCGTACCTATACCTACGCCACCCCCTACCCCCGTCGCGCCTCTCCATTCTGCCGTACCACCTTAACACCGTCTGCGGCTGTTTACGGAGAGACATACGAACGCGTCGATGCCGACATTACACGCGGTGCGTTCGAATTTTTTCAAAATTTCCAAACATTTTTTAGTCTTTTTGGATTCTTATCTCATTGTCGATCGCGCGACGAAACGATTTTCTTGTCAGTCTGCGACGCGAAGGCAGCAAAAAAATCTGGGGGATGGAATTTTCATTTTTACCCCAAGATCGAAAGAAAAAAAAATTGTCGCTCTTTTTCGGGGGGGGGGTAGCCCGATGTACAGGCGCGTCGTAGGTGAATAACGAGAAAGTGAAAAGTAGAAAGAGGAATATATTATAGGTACACTAACGATAAGTGCTTTAAATGCAGATATATACCAGAACTTCGACGTGCTCCGGTGAAAGTATATCCGCGAGAGGAGGAGGAGGAGAAAAAAAAAAAAGAATCGGCGGTCGCAACGGTACGAGTATGTTTCGTACGTACGTACGTACTACGGTATCGCACGCATATTTCGGTCTCGCGACGTACCGTGCACAGGGGTGGAAATATGTTCGTATTAGAAAATATACGAGTAAGTCCCAGAAGAGATTTCGCGCAAACAAATATATTATAAGGGAACACACCGCGTCGCTTTCCCCTCCCTCCTCCTTTATTTTCAGACTTTTCTTCGGGTTGATTTTTCGTCCCCTCCTTTCGTCCCCCTTCTTTGCGGCGTGTAACCGGGACACATACGAGTTTCCCGATTCCTCGTACACGTATACGATCTACATTCGCGCGCGCGTATATGATCTACGTAGCCGCGGTACATTTCCATATGTACGTACGTACGTACAGATACGTACGTACGTATATACGCTCGCGTAGTGATTCCGGGAGGGGGGGAGGGGCGGGAAACAGTCTCGGGTCGGGGAACCACCTCGTGGGATACGGTAATAGATTTATTCGACACCCGGTACATGATACATGTATCGGAGGGACGTGCTCGCTATACCTTTACTCGTACGCCGAGTGTGCCGAGAAGCAGATATTACCCGCGCAGTACGGATAATAAACGCAACGACCCTCGAACACCTTGGACGGACCGCGACGTAGGTACACGTAGCTGACAATGAGACTCGGGAAGAAGCGAAAAGAAGAGGATCCGCTTCGAATAATTATGATCGGGAAAGTAACGTAGACAGGTGTGCGTACGCATGTCCAGAAATCAAAGCGTCGGGTGTACAATACCGTCGAATTATGATCGATTTGCATTGTGAGTACTCCGCACCGACTGCGGCAGAGAGAATAACCACTTTCCAGGCAATTGTCAGAGACAAAAAGGAGCTATAAAATAGCTGGGGGAGGCTAACGGACGGACAAACGGAGGATGGTATAGGTATAACGTACGGATAGATGATAGTTGGATGGATGGACGGACGGACGGACGGACGGACGGATGGATGGATTGGCGAACGTCGGACGAACGAGCAGGTATTGCCATGGTATAGGGCAACAAACAACGGCGGTTAATACGCGAAACGGAAACGTAAAGAGAGTTCAGAACGCGGCGAGTAAGCGAAAATAAAAAACGAAATAGACGAATGATAAAACGGGAGTACAGAACAACGACAAGGACGACGACAAAAAAAATAACAAAAAAAAATAACAAACAACAAACAAATGAGTATAAAACTAAAATGGAAGGGATGCGGGAAAACAACTGGAGAGAAACTCCGCGGAGAAAAAAAAATAAAAAATAAAAAATAAAAAAAAACAAAGGAAAAAGAAAATTGCAGAAATCGTCATTGTGCAAGAAGAGGTTTCAGATAACAATGACAACGGGCTGACACAGCGTTTCTGCCGCAGATTATCCTTGAATATTAAAAAGTCGTCGCGAATCTGCATATAAGTGCGCGCACACACACCCCCGCCACCCTCGCGTAGTTCGACGAATTTCTTCTGTAACGAGTAGAGTTTCGATCGTTTTTTTCTTCATCCGTTACTCCCCCTTCCGTTTTTTCTTCCTTTTCTCAAATCCGCGACGCTGCGAGAGGCCGGTTATTCGAGCACGACGAAAATTTTTCGACTCCGATCGCTCCGCGACGTGGATAAAATCAAATGAAGAGGAAAAAGTAAAAGTTGTCCGGCCAACACCCTTCGCCGCAAACCGATTCGGGACGAACCGCAACTCCGCGTACGTTCGCGTGTTTCTTGTTGCCTGGATATCGCTATTCGTCATTGAACGCGGGGGGTTGGGGTAACAAGCGTAGCCACGTAACACCACGTGTTCGGGTAACGTATATTATTTGGTTTATTATACGCGCGTTTGATGCAAATTTGTTGCATATATGACGTAGCTCGCATGGTCAATGACGTCTAGTGTCCTGCCCGTGACGTTTACCGCCGTTATACGCCCGCTGCCGTTCATCCCCGAGCGTTGCGGGTCTACCCCGGCCAAGGGAAATTTCGATACGCGTTCCCACTGATCCAAATTCGACGAATGGCGACCCCGAATACGACGCGGGAACAAAAAAAATGCTCCAATCGAAGAACGAGTCGGATTTGCCGGTCGACGTTCCCCGAGGATAACCCGATTTAGTCGCGAATTCCGATTCCCGCGTTTTCGGTTTTTGGATTTCGGTTTTTGGGTTTCGGTTTTCACGCCGCGCGGCGGTTACTGCAGTTTTAGGAGCGACGATCGGATTCCATTCGGCGTGTACGTGCCTTCGATATTGGTGAAAATTGATAACATAGGTATTCAAGGTATTCCAGTTGCGTGGCTACCGTTAAGCTTTATTAATTCGATGAACAATTTAATATTTTACAATGAATAATCTCTGGCTCGAGAGGCGCCACCGTATGGAATCAAATCCATCGACTGTAATACCTAAGCACACGCGATACGCAATACTGTACGTAAATGCGATCGTAATAATATCTGCGCGTTGCCATTTCTGCGGGGGGGGGTAACGCACGCTGAATTTATCCGACCGATGAATTTATAAGCATGCACCGCACTCGATGTACGAATCCCAGGCCGTTCGACGAGTCGAGTAAAAACTATCGGGCGTTAATTTTCGCCGATTTTGGCGTCCTCGTTATTTTTCCACCGTCGTTAGCGAACCGAACTCCGGATCGGTTGGTTGAGACGAAAAACTTTTCGCCGGCTCACCTACCGCCGTGCGTGCATAATACGTCGCGTACCGAGAGTTCGTAACTCGAGTACACGGCGCAAAAATTGTCGTAGAATTTCACCTCACCCTTTACCCACTCTTTCCAGATTCTCGCGACGTCGTTTCGAATTTGGCGTCCATTGTCGCGATCGCGGGACGACCGGAACTCCACGCTCACTTGTCTGAAAAATGACGAAATGAAAAAACCAACAGAGACGGGCAGAAAAAAAAAATAAATAAATAAACTAAAAATATTCACGAACGAAAAAGTTTCGCTGTATATATACGGAGGCTGCAGGTACGAAGGGAAAAAAGCTGTGCGGAGAATGCACGATATAATCGCGTTTTTTAATTGAGAAATGTCTCTTTCTCTTTTTCTTTCTTTCAACCCAGTTTTCGAGCCATTCGGCATACGTGAAAAAAATGCGATGAAAACCGTTTGCAAATTGATTCCACGCACGTGTATATGTATACAGTATACATATATACACGATCGGGTACGTACGTTCTCGTACTCCGATGGACGCTGTGCGTATACGGCAACTGATTCTCTTCTTTCATCTCTCTTTTTTAATTTCCCTCCCTCGCACACTTTAAATTTCACGTTCACCGCTCAAGTATATATCGATGTCAAAGGGGTGGAAAATCTCTTCGGTATCATCTCTTGAAACGGACCGAGCGAGGGAATAATCCCTCCTCCTACCCTCCCGAAAAAATGTTCGTTAAACAGTTTAAAGGGAAGAAAAAAGAGGAAAATGAAAACAGAAAAAAAAAAAAAAAAAAAAAAAAAATAGCAGAGTTGAAACGAAAGTACGGAGAGCTGTAGAGGAATTAAAAATAAAAGTAAAAAAAAAAAAAGAAAAAGAAAAAAGCAAAAAAAAAAAAAAACCAAGGGAGGCGGAACGCTAATCGGACGTACATTAACATAACCGGCGGTATTTCGATTTATCGTTGAATTGCTGCAATAAAAAATGGTGAATAACTATCGACGATTTTCACCAGGTAGGCGCGTGTGAGTATACGATCCGTGTCAGGAAGAATGATGAAAAACGAAAGGATGTGAATAATTTTTAAAAAAAATCCTTCGATCGGATCGAAAATCGCGGGGAGACTCGAAGGAGTGGCGACTTTTTGGCGGGCCCACGTTTAGAAATTATGACAAATCTATATTATCGCGGGTACGAGCGCATATACTTCGGCAATGAGAAACGATCACCTGCTCTTGATTGTGATTTACGATCACACCGCGGTAGCGATATTTATCCGCGCTCGGTTGATTCGAGAAAAATATTTGTTCCACCGTTCGGAAAAATACGACGGACGAATCGCAATACATCCCTCCGAGTTTCAAGACATCCGAACGGTTTATCGTTGCTGCATGAGGCCGACGATGAATTAGACGAGTGAAATTTCCTTCTCCTTTTTCTATTTCTCTCCAATTTTCCGCTTTTATGCACGTCCGGAATAAAAGTAGAGTGTACACTATATGTATGTACACACACGTATACGTACGTACGTCTACCTGCAACGTATATAAAATTCCTTCGTTCAGGTCAGTCTCGTAGGGCATCGAGGGGTGGCGGGGGTGGCGGGGGTGGGGGTGGCGTCGTCTTATTCAATATTAAGTGGGTGACCACTGGCGCATTCGCTGCTTTTCGAAGGCCGGACAATACGTCTCACTATTCCCGTACCTCCCTCGAGACCTCCGGCGGGACGCGCCCGCGCTCACCAATTGATACCGCAGAGGGGTTACGAATAGCCCCCCGGGGGCGGGTATCTTTCCGAGGAAAGTCTCGCGAAATTAATTCCATCGACATTTCTATCCAAAACCTGCTGCGCGGCACGAGGAACAGGAAAAAAAAAGAAAAATCAAATCTCCGGCCTCGATTATATTTGTATCGCCCACCGACGTCGCCCACCACCTTCGAGGAAGCGACCCGATTGTTTCTTCATTTTTGTCGCAAACTTCTCGAAAACGAGAACTGGATCGTCTCGAATTCTCACACCGTTCGGCACCGTCGCTCCAGGAGAACTGGGAAAAAAAGGGGGGCGGAATGACGAAAAAGAAAAAAAAAAACGTGAAAAAGAAAAGGAAAAAAATTTGCCAGCGAGAAACAGCGCTTTGTACGAGTATGAGGGAAAATACAAAAAAAAAAAAAAAAACAGTGTCAGGAGGAGCGGTTAAACAATAAGCGTCGCCGTGCACCGCGTCGCGCTCCTACGTAGCTTTTTAGCATGCATATTATACACGTGTAGATACATATATGTGTATACGAAGTTAAGTACCTAATGTGCTGCGGCACACCAGCTGGGAAGTGAAGAATAGAATCGGTACGCAGTGGGCTTAAACTTGCCCCAAATCTTTTGTACACACCTCCGCTCTGCCCCCCCCCCCCCCTCCGCCCCTCAAAGCTCCGAGTGTAAGGAGCATTGTAAAAAAGCATTTTTTATTTGGTTTTTGGATTGAGAAAAAAATTTGACCCAGTTACGCGATTCTACGTACGTAACGCGTACGTCGGAGCCTATTATACGGACGCATCGACGAGTTTATCCACATTCCGCGTTTATGTGCCAAACAGATAGACGTTGGAATTATCTTTCTCATCTACGGAATTAGGTCTGTAGAAATTAATCGATAAATGAATCATTCGAAATGGGTGTCGGCAGTTAACGTCGATCGTATCTATTTTAGATCTAATAAAGTGGCGGTTGTTTAACGCTCTCGTTCGTCCTGTTTTTTTTTTCTTTTTTCCTTCTCCGTTCTACTACTCGTCCATTCGGATCGTCGACGACACCCTCGTCTTTTTCTTCCTATTTTTTTTTTTTCTTTCTTCTCTCTTTCTTTTTTTCTTTTACCGCGCGGAATTGCCCGGACACGACGTTAACGCGGATGGAAAGAGAAGAAGTAGAAAATCAGGGTCACTTTCCGGGGGAGGGTGGGGGGTGATACCGCAGACGGAGGGAGGGAAAAAGGACATGTTATACAAATGTAGGGCGCACTATAATGTATAAAGGGTGTTTCGTAAATAGCTGTATTATACGCGCCACCGCAGGCGGCGCTGAAATTTTCTTCAAATTGTTCGCGCTGTGCGCGGTAATACAGGTGGATGATACCTTATGCATCGTAGGCAAAGGTTGCTTTATCTACACTGGAAGGATACGTAGCCGCGGGATCGCTAGATGAGGTTTAACTATTGATGCTAAGCGCGGGGCTAACCCATTCGTGAATTTTTCAAACAAGCAATCGCCTAGACCGTCTCGTTCCTTGTCTTATTCCGCTCCTGCTCCTCTTACTCTTCTCCCTCTTCTTCGAGGTCCTCAATATTCGATCGGATGATACACACAGAGACCGGTGAACCGAATTCGCGTGACCGTCTCTGCGACGCAATGATCTCGGTACGATTGTTTTTTTTTTTTTTTTTTTTTTTGTTTCTTTTCTCCGGTAACCAAAGGACGAAGAGAAGGTATGAAATTTTTGAAATTAAATTTTCACCTCGTTCCATTTTCCGTTTTTATAATGGAAATTTTACGTACCCGGTGGAACGATAATCCAGCGGTTAGTAACCCTTGCCGAGTGAACTCGTATCGTATCCGGATGAAAATGAAATTTTATGCAAAGTGCAGTGCGCGCGTAGTCAGCAGGTGCAGCCTTGCACTTTGCGTTATCCTCGCTTACGTCGTCCGCGCTATACATGTATATAACCTTCCACTCGTTCGGTTCGGGGTGGGCGAACGCCAAGGACAAAATATGGCAACTAATCAGGGGCATTAATACACATCGAATTCAGACGCGATAATGCCCCACATGATACAGGGAATCCACGCGACGCGGCAACGACGTGTTAAACATTAAAGTCAATCCAACTTTCCAGACGACGTTAGACGAGCTATTAATATCTCCGTGCACAGGTAGGTATACGACGCATACACGCAGACGTTCGATGGCTCGGATATAATTAATTAAGCGCGCTCGCTCATTAGAAAGTACACACACGTGCGCTCACGACGGATTATTTCTTCTCCCTTCGAAAAATCTATTTTTCTCTCTAGGCGCGATAAACTTTTCATTCGATGATTGTTTATTTTTCTTTTCACGCGTCCGTCCGTCTCTCGTCGTTTCTCATATACAGCGATGCGTGCAGGTTTACCGTATATGCCCGCGTCGGTGTATCCGTCATCCCGACGGTTGTAGGGGCAGAAAGGAGAGCAATATATCAGACGCGAAATTTGTTTGTCTTCTTTTACGACAGGGGCAGGCTGCATCGAGCGTCTTATTGGATTTGGTATCACCGTCGAAGATAAAAGTCCACCTGATATACGGCCCACGAAGAATGTATTACACCTCGTGTATGGCTCCACTACCGCGTATACATCCTCGTACGGAACAACGCGTACGAGGACGGAAAACCAACAACATTGCGTACGCCTGCAGTACCTCCACTTCCGCTTTTTCTATCCACTTTCCGCCTGTATCGGTGAGCTTTTTCAGAGCGGGATACCCAGGTGAGTGAGAAGGACACGGAACGAACACACCGGTACATAAATTTTGCCGATCGTGATCGACGTGCCTTTGAATTCTCCGATCGGAGTTGCTTCGAGGTGAAAGCTGATCGCCCTCGAAGCGCCATTTTGAATTTGGTATACTTTTCATCGATTCTGTTGTTGTTTGTTCCGAATAAAAAGTCAGTCAGACGATCATACGCGTCGTTCGTAATGGGATTCTGCGAAGAAATGAACTTATAGGAAGATATCGTGACGGGTACGATAGAAGAACGTGATAAATTTTCAAAGTTATCCTTTCGACGTTAAAATTGCGATTGCGAGGGGGTTCGGGGGGGAGGTTGTCGGCGTTGCATGGGAGGTATAGGTGCTCGCGCGGCATCGGAAATATTATATAGAAGCCCCAGAAGCAGGTGCGCGTCGTTTTGAGGTTATAATCGAAACACAATTATTAAGACGTTTCTCGTCTGGTGTTCCGTTGGTAGAGGAGAAAAGGTGGTCCGAATAACAAGCAGAGTCCCGTGGGGGGCGCACCAGGTGCAACGGGCTAACCCCCGTGGCTTACCAAGGCGAAACAACCGACGAGCCTCCCAGTTCCGTAACCTCCTAAGGCTGAAAGGCTTGCGGCATACGCGGCTTCCAACCACGATCCTGTCTAGACGATACGCGCGACATACGTGCTTCCAGTCTTTTCAGTTTTTAAGAGTTCTCAGTTCGTCCTTTTCTGGCGTTCTTTTTTCCTCTCTCTCCTTTTTTCTTCTTTCGCCTCAACCAGCGCCGCTATATTTTCAATATTTTTCATACAAGCTCGCTGTGCCGCCGCTGCGCCCTTGCTGCTGCACCTGAGGGGTTGAAAGGACATGTATATTTTTAGGAAATACTTGAAAAACCATTTTTCGTTCCGGAAAAAATGTACGATACGTATAGCTCTATGTCCCGCAGGTATAGAAGTTCGTGCATGCCTTCGTTTGAAAAGGATTACTTTTTTTTGGACCTTCGAACTCCTCGATTCCAATTCTTTTTCGCGGAACGAATATTTCTCTTATTTTACATTCAATTTTTCTTTTCCTTCTTTGTAATTTATTTAACGAGGACAAACGAGACGAGGAATGAGAAGAAAAAAAAAGCGAAGAAATATAATAACGAAATTGCTCAACAATAAGACGGCTTGGTTATACAGGTATTATATAGATGTTACGCCGCGATGCATTTCTACGTATATACGGTATTCAAAGCACAGTTTTAAAGTTTAAATCATCAACGAAATTGCGGAAAATAAAAACAGGCCGGGGGTAAAAAGGTTTATTACTATTGTACGCTAGAAGCTTCTCGTATTCCTTCATCTTCGTTGTATATCGTATACATAAGCTGCGTGCGTACATTATGTCCTGCAAGTTACGAATTAGAGTGTTATTTTGATATTCAATTCGCATCGTACACCTGCATCCCTCGAGTAATTGTTCTTTATTTTCCTTTTACCTCCAATTCATCGCTTTTCACTTTAATTCCACCTTCGCATAACTACAAATTTGATTTTTTACTGCGCTAATAACACAGCCCCCGCAGTGATATATACTTTTACCTTTTACACCCTCAATCTTTTCCTCCGAACAAAACGATTATCAAGCTGTTTCGTTGGGTATTAAAAAAATTTCCAAACTACACGCGAAACGTGCACCTGAAAGAACAAAGAAAATGAAGCATGGATCGCGGTACAATTTTTTTGACAAAAATTATCGATCGAACGCGCCAATCGATAGACGATCATATCTCCTACGAAATCCGACGAGGTGGGCGATTCCGTTCGCTCGTGTTTCTCGGTTGTTCGTCAACCCCCGATACCCATCGAGGTCCGGAGGTGTATCGTGGCGCGGTTTGCGTATCGGAGACAAGTAGCGGGGGTCGGGGGTTCTTCGACGGGGCTACGACGTTAGCGTTCGGGTTTTACGCCGCAGCCGGAGAAGAGCGGCAAAAAAAGTAGCGATTTTATGGACAGATCTATGCGCGGACGAAGCTAGACGGATAGATACGCGTGCAAACGGGGGAGGGGGCCACGCGTATCTGCACAAGATCCAGCTAACATCGTATAATATAAAATACCGCGGTCGCGTCGATACGGGTAACCAATGAGAAAAGGGGATGCCTCGTGACGTAGTTGGACGCCGAACAGCGCCCGGAGGGTTGTAGGTGGGGCTTGGGAAGAGCGACGCCCAGTTTTACAGGTAGAAAATAGTTTACAGGTGAGCGACGGAGAACGAAAGAGAGAGGAGAAAGAGGAAGGAAGAGCCGAGGCTCTTCAGGAACAGGCGCAGGAAGGATGCGCGGTATTGCTACGGGGTTCGAGATACGCCGAAGGAAAAATAGAAAATATAGCGATATAGATAGGTGAATGGCTTTTTTTTTTCTGATACTCGTCGATTCCGAAACGTTCTCGAAATTCACTTTTCGAATCGGGATATACATACACCTTCGAAAGATGCGAATACATAATTCTATGTGAAGTTTCTTTTTTCAAAATGTCGCGAGGACTTTTTGACGTTTTTGAAACGTTTGAAATAACAGAAAGAAGATGGAAAAAAAGAAGAGGCAGAGGAGATAAAAAGAGGAGACCTTAAATGGCGGAGACGCGGACGTGCGGCGGAGGTGGATGATTTGTCAGGGAATGCCCTGTATCCGTGTAACGCGGGCGGAAAGCGGGCGTTTTTCCGAGTAATATGGGGTCAAGACATCGCTTCAGACAGTCTTGCGATATTCCACGTCCGCATTTAGAGTATGGAAGCACGTAGCTCCGTATTTCTTTACGCCCCCGCGTATATAGAAAAGGAAAGGGAAGTTGGCATAGCTGAAAGCGAAGGGGGGGGGGAGGGGGTGTAGAGTGGATGCGCGCGGAGGAAGTAACGTACGTACGTACGTAGGTTACATACATCGGGTTGCAAACTCGCCTCCTGTACGCCGCGGGTAATTTTTTTTTTCCTCTTCTCTTCGCCTCCCTTATTTTTCTCGCTGCTCTTTTTCCTTCCGCCGGGGAGAGGCGGAGGAGTCACATGTACACGTGTACGCGTATCAAGCGGGGTTGGATGCAGATGTAGATAAGACAGGTAGATAAGACGTGGTACGATAACGTCGAGCGTGGAGCCTGGCGTCTCTGAACTCATGCAATTTTCATAAGATAAAATGGCCGCAACCCGACACGCGAACGTTCTTCCAATTGAAACGTTTTATTTCGCGTGCGCGCGGAAACAACGAGGGAAAATAAACGCGGGGATACGTCGTGCGTAACGAGAGAGACTCGCGGCGGATCGGATCCCGCGATCACCCCCGATTATAATTCGTGGGAGGTGTACGGCGACCGGGTCGAATCTGCGGAGAGTTCGTCATTTCGGGGCATTAAAGCGAATAATAAAGAAACGATAAACCGTTGTTATATTCGCGGCAATAAAAGAGGAACGGAAAAGAAATGGAGAAAACGTTGGTGAAAACAAAACGTAAGGATGAGGAAAAGGATGAAGAGGAAAAGAAAAAGTCACCGAACTACCCTCCCGCAGCCTCATAATATTCCATAGAAGATTACGAGATCGTCGCGCGCTATACGGTGTCTACACTGTGGTATTAAAATGTCGTTACCAGATACAGGTGTACCCCGATGTGTCCGAGGCAACTCGGAGGACGCCCACCCCCATCTTTCCGTCCCTCTCTCCTCCTTTTCGTTTTCCTTCCTCGCGAGCCCCCCGTCCAGTCTTGCGGAGAGATCTAGATTACGTACCGCATATACCCTCGCGCCACAAAAAAAAGGTAAGGGTCGTATCGTACTTGTAACTGTACAGAAATGATCTCAACTCTTTTCTTAAGGAGACCGCGCGGCGCCGTCTTTTTTTCAGCTATTTCATTTTTATATTCCATACCTGCACGTACTCCATACGCAACGCTGCAACGACCAATAAAATCTGTCACCGACGTACATAAAATTAAAAGATTTGCTGCATTTCGGAATAAGCTAATCCATGCGTGAAACAGAGACGCAATTGATCACCGATCATGTAATATAAGGTGTACGTTGAATCAAATCGATCAAATTTCTAAAAAAATGTTGACTTTTCCCCCCCTGCCAACCCCGGAGAATCGACGTATATTTTCCACGCAGCTGTGACGCGAAGATTAATTTCATTGAAATGAAACACGACGAGACACTCGATTCCGTTTACGGTAGATGTACGTCCGATTGATTCCTTAATTTTACTTTTTGTTATTTTTTTTCTGTCTTTCTAATTGTTATTCCGTTTCGTTAGCTGCGGCGTACACACGACGAGGGAGTAGTAAAGGGGTAAAGAAAATTGAACTCGCGACCCTAATTTCCATTTTCGTTGGATTACATTATTTATTATGCATCGCGGGGGGAGGGAGGTAGGAGGGGTGGGATAGGGGTGGATCGGTGCTCGGGAGGCAGCTGCTTACCGTTGAAGCATAAAGAGGAAAGTGAGAAGGGAAAGGAAGTTAGTTGAGAAGTGGCGAATGTCGCATGCGGCGCGGCGGTATTTAAGCAGCGGCAAGCGACGGCGGTGGAGGCGGCGGAGGCGGCGGAGTCGGCTACGTTATCTGTAATGGAATAAGTTGGCAACAATGGGGCATTGTGCGAAATGTTACACCGTCGGTTGACGGACACTATCGCCGGACGTTGCTTTTCCCTACGTTTCCCTCCGTCAGAAGACGTCAAATATCGTGTCATGACGGAATGTATGCCATACGTACGTCGTACACGCGACTACGGCGAACTGTGTACATACGTACGTACACGCGTGGAGAAACAGAAACAGAAACAGCTGCGAGTCGTATTTACCGCGTTGTTAGACGTTAATTAAATAGTCACACCCGCGTTATTATAATTATAATTTAACGCTTTAGGAGTAACTATCGCGCGAAGATTAGATTACGCGGAAAATTGAACTCGACGCTCTGCAGTCAACTCCCGAACTGCGACGCGACGCGCGTTCCTATACGTGATCCAAGATCGCTGAACGGGATCGAAATTTTTTGAAAATTCGTAAATCCCCCGAAAAACCGAGGAAGAAAAAAAAAGAAGAATTCTCACCGGAATCCATCGCACCCTCCCCCCTCGAAATCCATTCTCGATCGATGTCCGTTTCTTTTTTCTCTTGGTTTTCTAATTCCCCCTTCCGAACTTCCATCGCCTATTTTCATTCGATCGCATTTTAAACGGCGTAGTCTTGCGATGCACGAAAATTCATGGGATACCAACAAAACCGACCCCCTACAAGCGGGGAGGCGCTGATTTTCCGCGACCCGTTTCACCGCCCCGCGTCGTTAGTTGGGCTCCCTGACGCAGACCTTGCCCCCCTTTATTTAACTTTTTATTCACCTCTTTAAAAAGTCAAGGAGTTTCGTCCACACGACGCGGGGGAAGATGCTCGCGCGCGGTTCACCGCCCGCTTCTCGATCTCCCTCGACGATCGCGCGGCGATAGGGACCTTTTCGAGTGGTCCGATTCGACGCCTCGAATTTCTGGCCCCCGATCGCCTGTATAATTACCCCTACGGATTTTGGCGACGTCGACATCGCCCCGTGGGCCGTGCGAAAGAGAGAGAGAGAGAGATCCATCGCGAAAGAAAAAATGGCGCCGTTGGGGGGGTGGAGGTAATAAGGGTAAGTTGAAAAATATACGACTTACGAAGGTTACGGAGGAAGCAAGAATCCCTCGACTCATCATAGACTGCTTGTTCTGCTATTTAAAAGTGTTTTTTCCCCTCCCTAGTCGCATTTTACACGGGGACGACGAGGAGGATGCGGATGGTCGGTAATATTTTGTCGTTTAAAAAACCTCATCGGTTAACCGTTCCCAGACCTCGAGGTTTGACAAAATATAATCAACAACGTCAAAGAGCTTCTGCCGCACTGTTTAATATTAATAAGACGGGGAATGCTGCTGTTGGCAGTCACGTAGATGCATATCAAACCCTGCATTACGAAAAGACGCTACTTTCGTATAGTATAGTACAGCGGAAAAGGAGACGGGAGGGTAGAAGAAAAAAATAAAAAGAAAAAAAAAAAAAGGGAACGAAATTTTCGAGTTTAAAATTTGAATATCTTCGGTAAGAATGAGCTGAAATCTCTAGCCCCGTTTCTTCCTCGGCTCCTCTCCTTTGTACGTTTCGTCTTCTTTTTCTTCTCCTCGCTGTTCAAGTCAATTCGTGATTTTCCCTACCCATATATATCTATACAGAGAACCGCTCGAATACCTGATTTTTATCGTCGCGCGTACGACCAATCCTCGTTCCGTTTGAATCCCACTTGTAGGAACCGCGCGGTACCTCGTACCGTTCACCTCTTTGACTTTGGCGCGGTCTTTTAACCCCTCGATAACACAGGTGACTTCATTACGTAACCGCCCGACCGGGACGATCGCCCCGCGATTATCGCGATGATTTATTGAAAGTCGTCATTTTCCATTTTCCATTTTTTTTTTCTTTTTTTTTTCAATCCCGATCCGTTGGAAGAGGGCGTCACTCCGCGTTCGAAGAAGAGATGGTAAGAATGAGGGACGAAAGCTGAAAAGTAGGCAAATATATTGTAAGTTATTGCAGGATGGGTCTGGTAAAAGTGAGTCTGAGAATGAGCTTAAAACTCGATATATCTGAGAAAGACGAAGGCGAAGGTTCCGTAACTGGAAAAGCTCCGAGGTAGTTAGCTACGAACTTGTCCATTAAAACACTTAAGTAGTAATAAGTATACAGGCATAACTGACAGACGCTTAGAGACTTTTTGGATTAAAGTGTCCAACTCCCCTTCGCTGCGTTCAGAATTTATCGTTCAATACGATATACAGTAATAAACAACACGGCCGATTGATTCCCCATAAAAAAAAAAAAAAAAAAACAAACACATTCCTCTTCGTACCATTCCACGTGCACGCGATCGTTCCATTTTTACTCGCGACATCCATTCGGACTCCATCGTTTCCGAAATTGGGAAAGATAATTCGACGCCATTTTTTTTCCCGCCCTCCTCCCCGAGCCTTACTAAGATTCAATTTTCGATTGCACGCCCGTAACGACACCTTTGGTACGGGGTGCTCGAGCCGATACGTGCCTTACCGATCACTGGGCTATCGGGGTATCTTAATAAGAGGACATAAAAATTCATCAACAAGTGGAACAGGGCGGGTTGAGCGAAAAAGAATCGATATGGGGAAACGACGAGTGAGTAGGCCATGAGAGGATATCATTAAAAATCACGTATCCCCACCGAATGATTATTTTTTTCTTTTTTTGAAATTTTGAAAGAACGGCGATGTGGGTCGCGTCCTTCCGGTGGTTGAAAAACGGAAGTGGAGATACACCGATTATACGCGTTGTGCTCGTCTTAACGGCGAGGGAGAGGGTAGGGGGGGGGGTGTCTTGAATTTAATCCCCTAACGCGGTAATGCCGCACAAATTCCAGGGATTAGGAGAAGAACCCTTCCGTATACATCCGAAGCCAAACCAACCACCTTCTAGGTGTATAGGTACGTACGCGAAAGGGTGCGGAATCCACCCCCCTCTAAATTTTTTTCCCCGCACCCCAAACTTCCATTTTCCAACGAGACACACCAATTGTGGGGTTTCCCAACGTCAGATTATTAATGCAACATAATATTTACCTTGTATTACACGATTCAAATTTCTATCCCTCCTATACACGCGCAACGCACCGAAATACATTGTATATCTGTACATACGTCGTGTGCACGTATATCAGGGTGCGTGCGGGATGTTGTAAAAACCGGTTCTTTTTTTTCCTTTTCTTTTTTTTTTTTGTTCAATCGTGAGGAACGATCGAAAATTTCCGTGGCAAATCTTCCTTGGAGATTGAATCGTTTCTTCGTAATTTTTAAAGTAAAAATATTTATCATTTCAAAAAATTATCGACGTTTCTTTGAGTTTTTCCTATTTCATTTTCACATCTTTCTTCATGATTCCGAAGCTGAAAAAAAAAAACCCACGTCTCACGGGAACAAAAAATCGTTCAAGGGGTACATTACAAGAAGATGTGTTGATACATTATAATCTTTTCTTTTTTTGTTTTTCGTTTCATTCTCCTCTGTTTCGCCTCATATTTATCCAACGTTTGATCTTTCCAATGGGAATGCACCCGTGCAACAGTCATATAAGAATCACTATACAGTGACACACACGCAATATAATAAGAGCCAAATTTTTTTTTTTAAACTACGTGTGAAAGTAAATCGCAACGGTTTTTGATATGAATTTTCAACGTTTACGAAAGAACGGCGGTGCTCCAAAGATATAAGTATATATATATATATATATCCGTTGGTGCGATACGGTGCAAAAGTCGAGACCAAAAAAAAAAATTAAAAAAAACAAAAAACTATGTCCGCATACGATATAAAGCGGATTCGAAAAGAGTCGAAGGCATTAAAATTAAAATGTATTTCACGGAGTATAATATTTCGTTGTCGCGAGGGCATAGCGATAGACATAGAGAGGGAACGGGGTGCGGTGAAAAAAAAAAATAAAAATGAGGATGAAAAAAAAATGAAATTTTTTAAAACCGAACGCGACGATACGGGCGGAACGTCACCGGTGGAGGCGGGCGACGCGTCGCACGAAAGAAGAAGAAGGAGCAACGGGGAGAAGCAAAGCAAAAAATAAAAAAAAGGAACGGAGACTCTAGTGTATAAGTGCAGCTCAGTCAGAGATGAAAGATGAAAGCCAGTGTTACCCGGTCTCTAAAGGATAGATATATGAATATCTATATTCCCATTCTCGCGGCGCGGCGTGCTCGGGATGATACAGAAGAATAAAGAGAGCTGAATTCGGCCCCAGACCACATCAACGGTTCCCGTGTACATCCCTCGTCTTCCCTTACCCCGTTCACCCCCGTCGCTCCACCCCCACCCCCACCCCCCCGCTAACTATAGACGATACACCTATTTCGACGTATGTACGTTAGACACATCTAGAAATTTACCACACGCCGGATGTGTCCCAGCGAAGATCACTCCCGTGTAATGGGGAATCCGTCGCGAATTTTCGATTCTGAAAAAAATAAAAAGAAAGGAATGTAAAATCGTTACGCGGTTGGTTAATTTGACTCGAACTGGGAATAGCTAAATACAGATGAGAGGATTCCTTTACGGGAGAATGTAAAGTAAGAAAGGGGGGAAAGAAGAAAGATGTTAGAATACATTTGTATCGTGTATCGTATACAATGTACGTCGCAGATGAATATTTCGATCAGTTCTGAGAGCCGGGGGTAGGAGACGGAGGGGGTGGCGAAAAAGGTGATCCTGCAAGACAACACACAGCTGTCGACGTAAGAAAATGAAAATGTCCTTCGTCAAAGAGTAGAATATAAATCAAGAGGAGAACGGTAAGGGAAACATTTAAAAGAAAAGAAAAGCAAGCAATTCGAAGAATAGAAATTTCCCCCTTTTCTTGATCTCGGTTTCTCGGAGCTTTTTTTTCTCTACAATCCCCCCTCCCCCACGTCTCAGATCCTTTTAATTCCGCCCCATTATACCATCATCCGCAACGTCCGTACGGGTTGAGTTCGTCCACAAAGTTTGGAAAAAGGAAAATTAACGAGTCACAACGAGCCAAAAAGGAGGGAAAAATTTCGAAAATAAAATAGCGACGATAACAAATAAATAAATAGAAATGCTTCAAGGAGCTACACGTCTAGGAACGCGGCGCGGATTTCGTCCTGCGGCAAGTTCCGGAATTCCGCACGCGCGCCGCGTCGCGTATACACGCTTGCAGACACAGATGCGCGTACACGTGAGAGAGGGAGAGGTAGAGTTCTTTGGGCCCTCGGGGAGGACTGCGGACAAGAAAAGGGTGATGGAAGGAGGGGAGGGGGGGGGGAGGGAGATAAGAGAAAGGGACGTTATACGCGAATAGAGCGACAAAGAGGATGGGGATGGAATTAAGCATCTCGCCTGAAGAGACTTCAAGTCACTTCAACGTACTTCCCTCACTCTCGCAGACACCCTACCCCCGGCCGTCACCCCCCGCCCTCCTCCGCCACCCCCCCGCGACAAGGATTAAAATCTGCCCGGTTATCCCTTTCTCCTCTTTTTACCCACACGCGAACGCGCGACCACGTTTTCGAATCAATCGCCACCGGACTAGTTTCTCTCGCAATTTCACGGGATTGATCCGCGATTCGGGATCCTCAAGGACGCGGAAATGAAACGCGCGGCGGATGAAAAATCTGTAACGGGAACGCCGAGTCCCGAGGTGTTCGCGGGTCTCGGAATTCGCGCGGCGGACGAAGGGGTACGCGCGGCGGACGGAGAGCCGCGTGAAGAGGTACGAGGTGGCGCCGTAGGATACCAGGCAGTTGGAAATGTTTTATAAACATCGCGGCCTCCTCTTCGATATCCAATACCATTAGAGGGGAATATACAGGCTAAAGCGAGCCGCGCGAGTTATGGGCGTACTTCTACCGGAGTACATGTGCCATGGGATCACCATAAGGTGCAGGGGTATTCGCCGAGGTCGTATTGAAAACACATTGCAAGACTCTACTCTCGAAGGCCGGGTGCGAATCCCGGGGGAGCATCGCGGGATCACCGGTTCGTTATCCCCCAGGATACACACATTCGTGCGAGTAGCGGCGCGCCGCGTCTACACCGCCGCCGTCGCCGGCCGAGAAGAGACTCGAAAATAATTTACACCGCGGCCGTCCCGCGGATGAAAAGACGTGTCATATCCGAGAGGAGGGAGGGGGAGGGTTGGAGGAAGAAAAAAAAAAAACTAGGACGACTTCCCAATTTCCGCGGATTTGTTCCGGCGGCGGAATCTCTTTTTTTGGATAGAAATAAACGAAAGGCGAGATTCGTCCTTCCGAGGCTCCGTTGTCTGGACGTCGTACATCAGCTGTTGGGCGTCCCCCGCCCCCCTCCCCCCCTTTTCCGGTCATTACTATTGCAAAACGTTGCCGGGTCTGTCGAGGGCGAGGCCGGATCAGGGGGACTCGCCGTTTGCGGAAAAAGTGTGACAACCGCCGCGTCAACGCGCCGGACGAACGTGAAGAATGAGAAAAATTTTCAGCGCACATGCGGCGCGGACGGTGCGATGAATAAACTATATCGACGCCGCGGGTCGTCGGGCTCCCGTATTTTCGAAATTTCCACCTCGCACGACCCGGAAAAAGAAAATCGTAAGAAAAATCGGAAACGGAATCTCTACCTCGCCCGGGAATCGATCAAGGAACGCGTCGAACGGCTGGGAATCCGGTTCCGAGTCGTAGGGGTTGGTTCGTCGATTTTGGTGGAAGAAAAATATTATTTTTTCGTCTTCCGGAAAATCGGAAGGCCCTCGAAGAATTTTATTTCCCGTATTTCCTCGGAGACGGTTCTCCCGGAACCGGGTAACGAGATAACGAAGTTTTGATGGAATTTTTTTTTTTTTTTTTTTTGTTTTTCTCTCTCTCCCCGTAATTGTTCGCCTATTAGAAATACGACGTGAGTTGCAGTTGTAGTTCCGCCTTCCGCAATCTATCAAAAGCAACCCTTATACCTCCAGACGTATCGGGAGGGGGGTGGGGGCGGGTGGGTAGAGGGAAAACGGGGGAAGACGGGGTGGGGGTTGCGCGTTACCCTCGGGACCTCGACTGGGCCACCTCGAATTTATACCCAGACCTAGAATATCATTTATTCATGCAATGTTACCCAAGAAAAAGATACTCTAAGTGCCCATGAAACGTTTAGTCACTTTGAATATTTTCTTGCTTGTATAGCGTTATACTCTTACCGCTGCACCCCGCGCTGCAGGGGTGTAACTATCCCTGTAAGTGAAACAACGAACAAATTATATGGAGAAAAAAATTGAAAGAAAAAAAAAAAAAAAAAAACAAGGCCTCGCTCGACGGCGAAGTTTTCGATAAGAGGACACGCGTACCTCGTGCGCAACGAGAAATTCTTCGAAAGGGGTAAAAAAGGTAAGAGACGAAAAATATGTAACGGGTATTTTAAGTGGCGCGGTAGTGTACACCCGTAATGGCACCGTGGTATACTCGTGTATATGTATAGCCGTACTAATAATAATGGTGCGGGTCATGTATAATAAAAGGTAATTTTGCGTTGTTAGGGGGCTTAAGAGTGAAAATATTTTTGGGCAGCTGGTTTTTAGCTATGATTGATAATGCAATCAAACTTTTAACCGTCGTTCGTTGTGCGTGTAAGCGAGTACATATACACGTTTACATAAGGTAGTTAGGAAATGAATTTCGTTGCGTTTTGCACGGCTAACGACCCATTACGCGCTCTCGGGGCGGCCCCCTCGTTTACCGCGGGTGTATCCACTTCATTAATAATCAATAAAACCTCTTTGGACCATTACAGTTTTCCCATGCCTGACGATTCGGGTGTGTATATAACGTGGTGTGTACCTCGCGCGGCAAACCCCCCCACCCCCCCGCGCCATCCCGAGTTTGAAAAACTTTCTCGACGACAATTAATTCGATATCCTCACCGAGTCAAGTTCCGTGGCGGTACACCCTCCCTTCCTCGGGTCGCAGACACGTGTGTCAAAATTTTGATTTTTCAATCCGAACGACTCCGGTCATTCGACGGAGGAATGAGAAAAAATCGAGGGCAACGAAAATTCGGCAATTTTGTTTTCCTAGATTACAAGCGAGCGTTGAATATATCGTGTGAGATTGGGCGGTAAAAAATATAGATTCCAAAATAGCGCGAGCGCCACAGATATCTGTATACCCGTACGTTTATTTATGAGTGAGATTCCTGCCGCGTCGTTCGGAGTTCTGCGGATATCGCAAGGGTGGCGTCGCGTATATAGATGTTACAAGTAATTTCATAAATAATTCGTTTTACGGAGGTTTAGAGACTCGCGTTTTATCCGCGCGAGTTTTACAGTTGCAGGGTGTAACCCCGGCGTATGAGAGGAGGATGAAAAATAAAGAAGAAAAGAAGAGGAAGAAGCGGAAGTCGGAGGAGGAGAAGAAGAAGAAGAAGAAGAAGAAGAAGAAGAAGAAGAAGAAGAAAGGAGAGGAGGGAATGAGCGGGGAGGAAGAGACGGGGTGAATTCGGTGGCGAGCAGTAAACAATTCGAGGCATTTTAATGCCCCCTTCAACTTCGTCCCGAAGCCTGCTTGGCCCAATGGGGCCGTAAGAAGAACCGAAACTAGCATACGTACAACGCTTCGTTGTAATAAAAGTGTAAGAAACGGATAAAGAAGCAGCCGAAAAACGATAAAACAAACGAAGAAAAACGTAAAAACGTAAACGTAAAGAGGAGACGTAACGTGTGGAGAAAGAAGAAAAAAAAAAAAGAAAAGAGAAAAACACCGAGTTCGACAACTGACGTAAGATGATACCGTCTGCACGTAGTACAAGTATTTTCTGGTACACCCGCACGGCTACGTAAGCGCGTAATACAGACACATGAAGAAATATTTGGACTCTCCGAGTCGGGGAAAACGAAGCAACGACGCCAATATCATCGTGGATCTCCCGTAAGTCCTCGAAACGACTATCGAAAAAGTATAAGGTGTCTCAACGCCCGTGGGTAACGCGGTACGGAGAGCCTTGCATCCACCAAACCCCCCCCCCCCCCCCCCCCCTCCCCTCGTATTTTCCGACATTCTATTTCGGGGCTTATGACAGTCGGAGCGCACACGCAGCGACATTTTTATCCATCATTTTCGCGACGCTACAATCAGCTCAGCCAAATTACATTTTTCGTCCCTCCGCCACCCCCGCCCCCTGAAACTGCACACGGATCATCGTCGCTCTTTATTCGCTCCGGATTTGACGAGCTCGTAGAATAATTCGATGACCCGGAGTTGATAAAGAGGTGGGATTTCGTACGATTGTATTTTTAGTTCGAACGATTATAAAATGTATCGCCCCGGAGCCTCGGGCCTTTTTTTTTTCTTTTTTTTACCATTTTTCTTCCAAATTGGCATAACGAAGTTAATCCCGTCGAATCGTTGTTCGTTACACGTGCGCGCGGCTGTGCGGATAAACATTTCAAATGAATTTGCAACGCGGTAACGAGTGAAAGGCGAAAAACTTGTTTTTCGGGGCACCTGATTCGATCGATCGATCCGAGGAAGTTTTTCGTACCCTCCGAATGTTCGTTTCTCAATTGTACGTACACCGTTTCCCGTACACGCGAGTACGTACGGAGTATTGTTGAAATTTGCGGAAAGTTTGGCAATAAAATTTCGACCTGATAACCCGCAGCATCTGTGCCGGGTGGGGGGGGACGATGGAAGGAGTTCCGTTTCCGTCGTGATTGTCGGTCACACGGGGTGCTCGTGGGTCGTAGGTGAGCGGAGTTACAGTCGATGGAAAAGAAGGTAGCCGGGTAGGTAGGCGGATATAAGCGCGGAGCGTGGAGAGGAAGGTTGTTCGCCGGGGGGTTGGGGTGGGTACGTTGGCTGGTTTCAATTTGAAGCCAGTCACTCTCCGAGGCATTGTTCGGCTCACTCTAGATTTGTATTCCTTGTTTGTTTGTTTGTTTGTCCATTGGCTGGTTGGTTGGTTGGTTGGTTGGTTGGTTGGTCCGTTTGTTTGTTTGTTCGTTTGTTTGTGCCGACGATAGGAGGTGCACGTACAGTTATGTATGTACGAGGTGATGCTGCACCCATCCATGCACAAATAAATGCCTACTATATCCGCCCCCAACCTCCCCCTCCTCCTCCTCCTCCTCCTCCCTGCATTCCGCGTTCCCTCCTATGCTTCAGTTGCGTCCTTTCACTTTTTCCTCTTTTTTCCCCCTTTTCCCTCTGTCTTTCTTCTTGTTTTTTTTGTTTTTTTGTTTTTTTTTTTACATCATCCCTCAGCTGTTCCATCATTGCACCAGAGCTCACGCTGTTCTCGGTAATCATCAGCGTCATTCGGTGCAGCAAGTTCTAGTGGATTTTCCAACAATTCCACATTCTCATTCCCATTTTTACAGGCGTGCATCTACGTTATTCCGATTACAAAAAAAAAAAATAAAAAAAAAAAAAAACAACAACTCACGGATGTTCGGGTCTTTTTTCATCCACCTTTTTTATCCACTCTCTCTCTCTCTCTCTCTCTCCTCCCTTTCACCAACATCGATTTTTTAACGTCGAGAAAGAGGAAACAATTTCCAAGGAGAACGCCTCCGCGGTAATTTGGAAATCCAAAATTCCGCGATTTGGAGGATTCTGAAAAAAAAAAAGACTCTTGTACCTTTTATTTTGTTGCTGATTATTCGGTGGTCATTAGGTTTCCGTAGGGTGAATTCGACACCTAATTCGCTCGGTTCGAGACCTATATTTTAGGTATACGAGCAATTAAAACACCGTGACTTCTCTCTCTCTCTCTCTCGAGTTCAGAGTTAAACTGTAGACCGTTACGTGTATATATGTATGTAGGTCTCGGAGTATTTGGCGAGGGCTGTAAGCCTCGTAACCGGATCGAATAATCCCTTACTTATTGCAGTTTATAGAGCTAAGGCATATTGCTTGGAAAGTTCATACACTAACTGAGATACGTTTATCGTACGTGTGCCCAATCGAAATTCAAATTTCAAAATTTCATTTATTCGCGGCAACTGTGATTGCAAATTATTGACAAAGTTGGCTATGCAGATTCGCGATATTTCCACACGCCTAAAAAACAGTATAATTTCTATCGGCCGTCAATTTTATACAGAAAATCTGTCAACCGTATAAACGTACGTCAATTATACGGAAATGGACTGTTGGCGATTTTATTAATTTTTATACGAAAGAAATACAATTTATTATCGAGTAAACAGGAGCGGGAAGATATTTTTATACATGGAATTGATCAACGACGCTGCATTTCCATCAGGTAAATTAGTCAAACGTTATTTAACCCTAATGTCATCCGAAAGATACCAAAAATACCACGACGAAAAAGCGGAAAACGGCAGCCCCGTAATTGGCTCTGTTATTTTATAAAGTGGCTGTCGTCGCGTCGCGGTCTGTCGGATTCTTTCCGGCTACATCGGTTTCTACGATAACAAACCCATGCGTATACTACGTGTATTACACGTTTCGTTTCGCCGTCAATGTTTACTCCGGACTCTCCAAGGTCGTACGGTTTCGGCTGCGGTAATCTCGTGTTTATCTATAACGCTACCAGCTTTCTTTTTCGACTCGCGATTTTCTCGCAGAGATTCCGGGTAGTCGGTACGAATTTTTCGTGGTCGTCGTCGTCGACGCGACGTCGTCGTCGTCGTGTCTCGTTCATTCCGCATCGGAACGTCGAGTTATCATGGCTAATTTTCCGCCTTTGTTACCCGCTCTCCTCAACAACCGCTCGCTGCCGGTCCATCCCCTCAAACCCTTTTTCATTGCGCCGCCTTTTTAATAACCTAATGGCTCTTATGCGAGGCATTATGCACCACCCGTTCCCGTTCCCGTTCCCGTTCCCGTTCCCGTTCCCGTTCCCAGTCCCCCTTTCCTAGCCCTCTTCCCTGCATTTTATTTGCAATCGTCGTTCAGACAACAAAACGTTGTCAGCTTTACCTAGCTTCAAAAAAAACTCTCGTTTCCCTGTGTCTTATTTCTGATTTTTTCGTTCTCTTTTTCTTTTCTTTTTTTTCTTTTTCTTTCAAACGTTGGTGCTTTTTCAAATTTTTATCTTCCTCGTTCACCTCGTCGTTATCTACCTCGTTTCACCCTCGATGATTGTACGCGGCAAACGAAACACGGTGAGAAAAAAAGAACGAGAATGAGAGGCGAAATCCTCGTGCTTCCTCGAAAATTAGACTTTGGTTTTTTTGGTTTTGATGAAAATATTACAACGGTGCAGTTTTCGATATCTGGCGTGAAACGTATATAGGTATGAGAATTTCATCGTTCAATCTATTACAATTCAGACGGTGATTCTGGCGGCGGGTACTTAATCTTTCGTTTCATATAATCGACTATTACATTTTATGCGATATCGGACGTTTTTAATTTCCCTGTTACCAAATGGCGAGGGCGTAAATTACGACTGGTAAAAACCGAGCGGGTTCACTCCGCTGTATAAACGAAGAGCGTTCCGAGCTCGCTGAATATGCTGAGTGAACCGAACTGCCGAACGATAGCTGCAGCAAACATTTGCACCTGTACGTACGTACGTTGTACGTGGCACACGGGAACGTAAAGAAGCCATTGTGATCGGGCAAGGATTCCCTCGAGCGTGGGAAACCGAAATAAGGAAAGATCGAGAGTCGAAAGATCTAATGAAAATTATTTTCGTTAAAATGTTTTCCGGATCGGAACAGTGAGATGAAGAGGCGATCGATGAGTTGGACGCATCGACGATGGGATTTCTCCGTTTCGACCGCCCTAATCGTTCTAACGCTCGCGATATTCTCATCCGCAACCTCGACGGGATCCGACGATCGTCGACTCGGCAACGACTCACGCGGTTCTCCGAAGGGTCCGGAATCGGTGAAAACCATTCGGGAATCGAACGGTGCGAAAAATAACGATCCTGGAACAGGAAGTAACGAGGTAAGTTGAAATTTTCATCAATTTCTCGCTACCGGGTTTTCCTTATTTCTCGTACATCGCACACCGATCATATTTTCCCGGGGCGAATATAAGGGGGGCGGGGGGAGCTGCAGCCAAAACTGCGGCGAGCACAATCAATCACGGTCTTGTTCTCTCTCCTTCTCTTCTTCCTTTTTTCCCCCGTTTTTTTTTGTTTTTTTTTTTTTTTTTTTTCTCGTTCTCCTTCCACGTTGCGCGGGTAAAGTCCCGCCGCTTTTAGGGGGCGCCGAGGTTCGGGGCTTTCCTGCAGATGCAGACAGTTCGCATAGTTCGTTTCGCGGATATATAGAAATGGCAATAGCGCGAGCCCAGGGCGACCACCACCTCACCGCCCGTCTACCTTCCTCTTTGTCATTTTGTCATTCAAGCCATGAGGAGAAAACGCTTGAGATGATCCCCCGATGCTGTGTGGAACGCGGGAGCTTGAATACCGAATCTACGACTACCGCGTGTACGCGGATGTACACGTGTATACTAAAACCGACTTCCAAAAGAAATTAATGCTGCCCCGATATTAAAACTTCTTTCGAATTCATCATCCCGATCCGTCAACTCCGCCGTACAGCTCAATATATATGTATTTCACTTATTTCTTCGCCTCCGCTGTTCCTTCGCCGCCAGATTTCCGTTCATCTGAAAAAAAAATTCCCGTTACGTCCGCATCATTCCAATTAACCACTTACACGCTAATTAATTCATCGATTATAATTCCTTAATTAATCACGTTTAATCGTACAACGCGCCTTTTTATTTCTCGTGTAAACTAATTACGCGTGCGAACGTGTTCACGGTATCGCGTACATCCTGCAACGCTCTTATCTGGATCGAAGTAAGTTTCCTCGCCCTCCACTTTTTTGCCATCACGCGTCGGCTACGCGGTAATTACACGACCGACCAGACGACGTTGCAACGACGGACGGCCACCGCGTAAAAAAAAACGACGTCCCGCACAATTGGCCATTTTCTCTCCCGGTTCTTCTCCCATTTCCCTTCAATTGATCAACGAATGATTAAAAAATGGAACGTCTCTCTCGACCGATTGTGAATTGTTCCGAGATCTTCGCGCTCGTTTCCCTCCGTCGCCGCGTCCTTTCGATTTCGAAGTTCCGTAGTTTTTTTTTGTTTTTTTTTTTCTGACTCCGATTTTTGACTTCCCGTTCCTCGCCGCGTTCGTTACGGTTCTCGACAGTCGTTCCTCTCCCAACTGTAATACAAATATACGTATATACGCGGGTTCGCTTACATCGAAAGCCCACGTAGACGTGAAAGTTGTATAAAAATGTCCGTACCATATGCACGCACACACACAGACACACACACACACACACGCACATACAGCTATAGGTACCCATGGCGGTGGGCCACACCGCGAGAGCCCGCGGGAATGAGATGCAGATTGCCAGGGGCCACTTCAGCCACGAAGGATAGAGAGGGAGTGGATTTTTAATAACAGCGCCCTATGCAGATATACCATTGTCTTGCCGTGTCTCGCGCAAGGACCGCGAAAGGAAAGGACCGCGATAAAGGACTACAAGCCACGCGCGCGTGCCTCAGGAGCGGAACGTTTCCCGCTGGAAAACTGCGACTCCGTACCTCCTGTACGCTCTGTTTATTACCGCGAATATTTCAGCCCGGAAGGTCCTAGAGCACGCTGATGAAGTGCTTTGTTATTATCGTACTCTCCTATGCGCAAAGTGTGGCAATTAAATAATCACAATAAATTAGAATTTTATAATTGGAGAGGAGGGAAAGAATGTCCCCAATCCAAATTCATGAGATTCGTTGATGTGTTTGTTTTTTTTTTCGTTTTTCTCTCGCATCCCTTTTCGTTTCACCTTACCTTCTCCTCGACAGGAATCCGGGGGTACTCGCTACGGGACGGAGAATCGAAACAATCCGAACGAAAACAACGAGGAGAACAGTCCGGCGTTGAATTCGTTCTTGGAGAATGTACTGCGAGCCAAAGACGAACTCAAATGGATCGATGAAGCGGTCAGAAAAAAAGAATCGCAGGATAAGTGAGATCATTGATCACCGGCGGGGGGGGGGGGGGGGGGGGGGGGGTAGCGAATGAAACGTCTTCCGATTATGCGCTCGTTGGAAAGTGCTCACCTCGTTTCCTTTTCTTTTTTTTTTTTTTTCTTTTTCTTTCTTTCTTTTGCAAAATCCGTAGAACTCCACGTTACCAACGACGCGACGGGGCTTATGGGCACCGTTACGATTTTCGTTCGGAAAGATTTCTGGATCACGTGGATCCCGAGGGTCGTGCGGAATCTGAGTACACTCCGTCCGCACGTCGCTACCTTCAGGAATCACCGTTGAACGACGATTACCCTGCGATCGATGATTCGACGTTGAGGGACTGGACGATGGAAGAAGGAATCCAGGTGCCGGACGGCTGGTTCGAGTCCGACGACGCGGACGAGGAGGTCCCGCGGAACGGTTGGTCCAGGAGCCGTCGCGGAGACGAGTCTCCCGGTGGGTTGAATAAAATTGGGGAAAATCGGGGGGACGGGGACGCGGAATCCGGCACCCCGACGTTAGAGTCCTTGAAAAGGACCGTTCTGGAGCTGAGCAGGAGTCTCGGCGAAAGTGAGGGGAACGCGGAGGCGGCGAACGAAAGGGAAGCCTCTCGAGATCGGGAACGCCACGTCGAGGAGATCTCGGGAAGAAAGGAAGGACGCGCCAAAGGGGAACACGAAAGAGACAGCCGCGGTCGATCGTACTCGAGAGCCGGGGCGGGACTTTCTTCAGGTTTTTTTTTCCTCCCTTTTTTCCGTCGCTCCTCTCCTCTCCCTTTCGCGAAATTTTTCCGACCTCGAGTACGAGCGTCGTCGTTGTTCTTAGGGGCGAGCTGGCGGGACGATCCGAGATCGGCGGCCGATATATTCGACTTCCGGAGACGCGACGACGACGGCGAAGAATCGGACGACGAAGAGGCGGAGGAGGATCCCGATCCGGAGAAATCAGGGTTCGATTATCCGTTGCGGGTAGTGAAAAGTGCGAGCGGAGAATACGAGGCTAATGAAACGGACGACGCGGGTAAAACGGCGAACGTCAGAGTCTACAGGAGATCGGGGTTTGGGGAGTCATCCCCTGATTTTTCCGTGGGGTACGGATACCACGACGCGGAGGATCACGGTCGTGAAAAACGCAGCGGATACGAAGAGAACGTCGAAGAAATAAAAGAGATTGGTGAGGGGCCAGATAAGATTGGTGCGGTCGGTGGGAATGACGAAAGCGAGAGGAACGGGAGCCTAGCAGCGAACGCGACTAAAAATGATAACGATTCGGTAATGTTGAGCGCAGCCGAAGCAAAGGATGGAAATAATACGGAACGATCGTCGGAACACGGCGAGGATGTTAAAAAATCGGTCGACGATAACCGCGCGGCGTTAATATCCGAGGGGGAAAAATCCACGGGAGTTGAAAATTCTGTAGAGACCGGAAATACGAGGGCGGATGCCCCGCTAACGTCAACGGATGGAGAAAGATCCTCGGTTAAGAAGGTCGAATCGTGCGATAAAGGAGATAAACGAGAGCCGAATGGATCGTCGGCCGACGAAATTATTTTGGAAGAAAATGTCCACGCCCGATCGAAAGAGATTCTGAAAAACAAGCAAAGCGATGAGAACCCAGATGCGAATGTTGAGGAGACGAAAGAGGTGGAAAAATCCGAACCAACGGACGACGCGGTGCCTAAATTATCCGCGAATTACGGTAAGGAACAAAAGGATATCGAGGAACAAAGAGCAAAGGTGGAGAATGAGAGTCACGCGTCAGGTTCGGAGACGACTAAGGAGAGCAGAAATTTTGAAAATGTCACAAACGTCAATGAAGAGTTACCGAAGAACGTGGATTCTCTGGGAACGAATGGAAAAATAGTGGAGCCGATAGAAGTCGAGAGCGAATTATTTTTTAACGAAAACGGCCTCGACTCCGATACCGCACGAAGTGGAGAAGATCCTTCGACGAATCGCGGAGGATCGCAGCGCAAACTTTTATGGTTATCCGGCGATGTGGAGCGTGAAACGGACTCGAAAGATTCCGAAATTCGCGACGGTCGAAGGGACTCCGCTTGGGATCAGAAGGACGACGCGACGAGATCGGTGCAGCGTCCCGCGAATTTAATCGACAGCCCGGCAGCGAGTCGGGATTCGATGTCGAGTAAAAGACGGAACTCGAAGTTCGCCAAGAGGTCGTCGAAGGACGCGCGAGGAAATAAGGCAGCGGATTCCCTGGATCACAGATTAGAAAAATTCAAAAAGAGCCCGAGAAAGTTCGCCGATCTCTCAAAAACGGCGAGATCTGGAGCGCGGTCATCGAAAAGTGCTGCGAACGCGCGAGAAAATTCTCCGGACGAAGATCCGCTTCGCGTCGCCCTGAACGAGGAAGGGGAAGCCGACGACGGAGGTAGGGACCGTAGGTTGCAGCGTTCGTATCAATTCGCCCGATGAGATCGTCCGTCCTCATTTTGTGCAGATTTCGAAGTTCGAGGCCGCTCGGCGCGAGTTCCCGAAGGTCCTCAACGGCAGGACAGAGAGAGGGACCCGATGAGGGACCGGATAAATATGCTGATCAAGCAGAAGCTGGACGACAGAGGGAAGGGAAAACTGACCCACGTGAAGCGAGAAGTTCGCGAAACTGATCCTGAGAATATCGAGTACTACGACTACAACAGCGACGTTAACGCGAACGGGAATTCGGACCGCGATTCCGCGGCGTTGGACTACGACCAGAAACAAATGTCCGGCGATCAGACCCCTCCGGGCGATCAAGGTGCGATTTTAATTACGGCGCAGTTTCCGGTTCACTCCACTTCGGGGTATTTTCAAGGTGGCGGAGATCCCTCAGCGACGACGACCACCCCCTCGAACGATGCGCAAGAACCGATGCTGAAGAAGGACGAGAACGCCGCGGAGGAATTGAGACAGGAAACACTCCGCGCGCAGACGAACTGCAAACCTCCGAAACAGGAATTCATATCCGACGCGAACCTCGACCAACCGACGTCGAACACCGAAAAACCATCACCCAACGAAATCATACCGGAGAACTCGATACCCGGATCGAAAGCGGAGGACGAGGGTGTCGAGGGTGTCGGACGAAATTCGGACGACAGGAACGACCGTCGCGATCGGTAGTCGTTGGAGATATAAAAAATTGAAGCGTTTTGGCTTTTTTCATGATCATTTTTTTGGCGCAAAAAACAGGCCAGCGCCACCGGCGGAATCGGATAGTCGGGAATCCGAACTGAGGGGAGTTCCGGATGGTCGTTACCGCGAAAACGAAGATTCTGCAGATCGTTTGAAAAGCGTCGAAAACGTCGAGGGGAAGGACGAGTCGAAAGATCCTTTGGAGTACAGCGTAAACGTGCATGGGAAAATTGACCCGGAATCAATCGACGAAATTTTGGGTACAAAATCGTCGACGAACACAAAAAACGACGAAGAGAAACCCGATTCGATGAAGGAGGACACGAGGTCGGGTGACGGGCTCGCGAAAAACAGTTTTTTGTAATCTAGGATCGCGAAATGTTTCCGCAGGTACGACGACAGAAATCGCGAGGGCGAGTACGACAGCTGGAAGTACGAAGGTTTCGGCGATCGCTCCCGATCCGGTTTGGAACAAAGACCCGAAGAGGAGGATTCCGACGGACTTGAACCCGCGCGGACTTACAGCGTCGACAAGAAAACGGAATCGCGTAGCGGTTGGCGTTACGGCGATTCGGCCAGGTAAGAAAAATAGAAGACTCGCCCCCACCCCCCGGGGCGGTGGTAAATGAAAATTAACACCTGTTCGATCTGCACCAGGATAGAAGAGGAAGATAATGGTGTTCAGGGCGCTCTTTCATCCCCCCAAAACGAATTCGAAGAGAAATCGCTCCGTTCAAAAGACGCATCGAATTTCGATACCGCTCGTTCTTCGTCGTTGTATCGGCACCGAGAAGCCAGACTTGCCGAAGGTAATATTCAGCCACCTGGACTTGGACGGGCTCTTGAAAATCTCTTTAGTCGATACTTGGGTCTGTCATAGATTCATTGCCAACTATGCTTGACCGCAGCGGACCTCGGAGGAACCGGTTGGCTCCCGCGGGAGGAAAAGCTTACCTCTTAATCGCGCCGCCCGCTCCCGCTTCCGATCCCCGAGTTCAAGAATGTCCGAAGAAACCACCGTGCCGGTCCCAATCGAATTCCGGTAGCGACTACCTCGCCCTAAAGATAACAGACGACATGTTCAAGGGCGGTATGGAGCAGAGCAACCCCGACGAGGAGAAAATCACCGACCCGAGTCTGTCGGGAAAAACGACGACGGAGTGGAAAGTGATCAAAGTGAGTACACGGTTCGAAAAGCGTCGTTAGTCGTTAGAGGTCATTCGGTGACCCGAGTTTACCAAAAAAGGAATAACTAACGTTCCAGGTGGCGCGGAACCCGATCGAAAATTCTCAAGGGTTGAAAGTATCGGGGGTGGATCGGGGGAACCGCGGCAAGGACTTGTCGTTGAACCTCGCGGATGTCGTCCACGAGTCGTTCGTAGACCCGGAGGCGATGGCCGCGGATTTCGACGAGGACGACACGTACATGAGATTCGGAAGGGAGTTGAAATACTTCGACGAACAGGCGAGCGGAAGTGACGTTGGGAAGACTCCTCGGCGGCGGTATCGCGTCGGGAGAAATTTGCAATCGGTTTCAACGGAGGACGAAATCGACGAGGCGATTCGCGACAAGGAAGTCGGGGAAAGGCCGGTGGAAAAGTACCTCAGGGATAAGCGGACAGTTTCGGACGATGAATTAGGGGAAAAAAAGGAGCGTCGAACGAAGGAGAGGAGCGTCGCGACGCCCGAGGAAAAAACGACGACGGATGATTCCGAAAAAATCGCAGCGACGTCCAGCCAAAACGACAAGGATCGGACGGACGAAGAGAAACGGGGTCTGACCAACGTCGAGGAGTGGGAGAACAATGTTCCGTCTGTCCAGAAACAGCGGTTAAACGACGAGGTACACGAGCGCGAAATTCGAAGCGTAAACGGCGAAAATCGGGACAACGGTGATTCAAAATCTGGAGAAACGGTGCGATCGAAAACGGTCAAGGAGAGCGGAAAATCGTGGGACAAAATGCCGACCAACGACGTATCCGATGCCAACCCTTTCTCCAGATTTTCAACGCGTCTGAATCCCCGCGTGAAAAACGAAAATGGGAGGGATGAAAACTTTCGACGGAATTTAGGGAAGAAATGGGCTGGTGGAAGGCCCACGAATTTGCAAAAATTCCATCAGGGACGTAACTCGGATCACGACTGGAAGAGAATCAACGCCAAAGAAGACGCGGCTGACGATTTACGTCATTCGCTGCGGAACGGTAACGAGAAAAAATTCACCAACAAAAACGACGCAGCTATGAATCGAGAGACGGAAAGCTCGCAAGGCCAAATCACCAAGGAATCCTATTCGAGGCGGTACAGCAATGACGAGGAATCCGGTAGCGGATCCGCCAAAAATACGATGCTAAAAAGCGCGCAAAAGTCGCACCCGATTCGTCAAGGTCAGGGTGCTTCTTTCCTGCAGCGCGTCAAGGAGAAAAAAAAATTATCCGAGATATCTACGGGCTACCGTAAACTACCCATGGAAAAAACCGCCCCGGGCAATAGTCAGTTCGAAGCCACGGCTGCCGACGAGCAAAATCATCCGGAGGAAAAACATTCGCGTGAAAAAAATGGCGGAGATTCAACAGTAGGTCGATGATTCAAGGTTGAATATGTACACAAATGCGAAACGTGCGTAAATAGGTAGGTTACAACTGACATTATCATTCAAGGAACCGCAACGCGAAGATGCGAGTCAGAAGAAAAAATTCAAGGTCCTTTTAGCCGTGGACAATATGGAAGATGACTCGCAAATGGATTTGGCACTCCACGGCGAATTGGCCGGTAAAATAGTGGAGAGAATATTCGATCAAGTAAATAAAAACTATTCTGAAAAAAAAAAATTGATAAAGTGACACAAAAAATAAGAACGAAATATTCACAGCGGTAATCTGCAGGTTCAGAAAAATGACGCGTTGAAGCTCGCCCTCGGTCCGGGACTTTACCGTAAACATAAGTCCGAGGATGCCGTGGCCAGCGATAAAATTTATCGTCAAGGACTGGACGAGGATGAGGTGGTGATTCGAATCGTTTAATTGAATATAATAGTCGGTATAACGAGCGTCTTTGTCATTTCCCCAGGTGAAGCAGACCGAGGGTATGATGAGGAGAGTGATGGAGCTCCTGGGGCGGCTGATACTCGACGAAGTTCAGAGGAAAACCTGCGCCTCCCTCCCGCCGGACATGAAAGAATTTCTCCAGTGGATATTGGGCGTCGAGGACGACGACAGGCAAACCGACCAGGTAAGAAATGATGAAAACGAATCAACCTTGTAACGAACCGACGAGAGAACGGACAATTTTGATACGCCAGGTCCCATCTCTGCCCCTGGTGCACGACCGCGACGGGAATCCCCATCGTGAAGACAAATTCTTGTTCGAAAATGGCGATTACGACGAGGCCGACATCGACGAGCTTTACAAGAAAGTCAGACTCCTGAAGGGCCTCATCAACGAGTACAACGCCCTTACGGACAAAGAAAAAACGAAGGTCCAAACGGTCCACGATTATTTGGTGAGAACGTCGACATCGATCGTCGAATAAATGCCCCTCGAACAAAATCCTAATGGAATCTAATCGCAGGTCAGGCAATTGGAACTTCTGCTGAAATATATAGAGTCTAAACAAGTCGAAGGAGGGCAACCCCAGGGAGCGTTAATGGCCGGCGAAGGTAACATTTTGCAGTATCAGAACGCGGTTCCGAACAAAGGCCCGAGACAATCGACGATATCTCCGTTGGTGAACGCCCCGAGTATACTGAGACTGAGCAACGCGACCTTCGGCATCGACCGGCCGTCCAAAGGTCGGAAAATAAGCGAAAAAGAAAAATGATTTGTAAAATTGTTTTGCGAAAAGTGGAAAAATTTGGTAATTTTCTCTTTTGAGCAGCGCTGAGCCACTATCATCTCCAACGTCGTCGAAACTCGCGAAGTTCGACGTTTCGTCGAACGGCCAAAGGAAGAAAGCACAAGAACCGGAAGCACAAAAATCACCGACGTCCTCATTCCGACGACGGCGAGAACGGAGAACACGCGAAGCACAAGAAAAAGGGGAAAAAGGGCAAGGGGAAAAGCGAGAAAGAGAAAGCACATCACCGTAAACACAAAGGCAGAGAGTCTCCGGCGTACAAGAAATTGATACGTCGCGCCGCGATGCTCAGGAAAAAACGCGTAGCTAATACGTACGAAGACGACTGGAACCCGACCGATTCGGGGTACGAGGAACCCCTGATCTACAGCTCTACCGGTCAGCTCGCCAACCGATTCGATCGAAAAACGATCAGGAAGAGGGAGAACGGGAGAGACGATCGATTCGAGAAAATGCAGGCGAATCGGGTGATTGAAACGAATCGGAAACGTTCGTACCCTCGATCCTGGACTGACGTTATTTCCGGGAAACTCGACGATGCCGGACATTCGGGAGAAACGAAAAAACTGGCGGACGGACCTCAGGCTCCTTCGGTCGACCCCGAGGCCGACGAGAAAAAGAGAAACGCGGATACGAAGATACCGAGCCTGGTGAATGCCGAAGTGATGCTATTGAACAAACGGGAGGCCTGGAAAAACCAGAACGAGCAACAACTCGAAGAAGTAGCCTTCGGCAAGGACATGAGAGGAAGATGGCGGGAGAAAGAAGAGTTCGAAAAACTGAAGAAGATCGATAAAAAAATGGACGGCGAGGACACGGAGGGAAAAAGAAGGAAGCGGGACGGCGACGAAAGGACTCGTTCAAAAATCGATTCGAAAGATAATGATTCTTCTCCCAGCGAAAAAGGATCGGCGAACTGCGATCGAGAGGATCTCGGAGCTGCCGCCGATTCGAAGATTCCGGCGGCTCGAAAATCGAACGAATCAGAAGCCGAAAATAATTCCGAAGCAAATTTGTCAGTGGCAAAAGAGGCCGTGGAAAATGTTATCGAAGAATTGCGAAAACCCGAAGAAATCGGCGATATTCGAGGAGAAAAATTGGAAAAAAATTCTGATGTATCGAATTCCGATCCAGATGTCGACGTGCCACCGGTCGAAAAACGAGAAATGACGATCGCACGGAAATCCTCGGTCCTTCCGCCTTCGGAATCCGAAGGATCTGCGATTCTCCCGCTCCTCGGAGTATCCGAGCAAAGACAACGGCAAAACCAGGCAGCCAGGACTGAAAAGGACGATCAGAAGGACATCGCCGATCAGACGCTGGGACTGGAGTCCCCGACGATAGTGGGACTGAACACCTACTGAAGATCAGAAAAAATAGAAAAACTCCGATCGCCTGTTGGATTTTTATGTACCACTCGCGCGAACGTAATATATGACAGATATTGCAAAATCGTTGTTTTCACTCCCTCGCTTGTTCGTATCTATTATCTCGTTATTATTCGCAGATCAAGGTTCGTCCCGACGCGAGAGGGCAGTCAAATATTTAAATATGTCTAGAGATACGCGAGTCTATTTGATCGTTCGATAAACCCATCGATCGATCGTTGTAGAACGAAAGAGTTTTCCAGCTGCCCGATTCCTCGACATCGCGGTAGACGACCCGTGTTACTATACGTGACATTCGTCGTAACTGAATTTTGGCGAGGTATACGAATCGCATCGACGACCGGTTAAAAATGACGAAAACCACGCTTATTATTCCCGCATCAAACCCACGTAATTATTGTTCGGCTCTCGTCACTTATTCACCCGGACTTTCACCGTAGCGCGACGGGTCGGCGATCACGTTCACCGAAAGAACCGACCGAATGAAAAAATGAAAAATGAGCACAACTTAATCGCGCGCTTTCATTATGATAAAATATATGATCTAACTGTCGAAAAAATGAACGGACGATATGAATTTCCAAATCGGAAGGAGACGCGAGGCGGTATTCGCCTCGCGTTGTACCCACATGCGTACTCATCGAGAACTTTCTATACACGCGCTTTAACGCAGACTGACGTCATTCCCGGTTGATTCGTTTGCGTTGTTATTGCCATTCATTTCGTACCTCTCGTCAACCTGCCTGCACTTTTGCGCATCCGTTTACGGGGATTCCCGACGAATGCTCCGATCGCATTCGAGATGATAACGACGAAGGAAAAAACGAATCATCCGAGTACGTTGCGTCACCGAGGAAACTCCGTGCTTACGGTTCGGTAACCGCGACTTGTCTTCTTTTTTTTTTTTTTTTTTTTCTAACAACAAATTTGGCAAACGTCGATTCGTCGTACGGCTAGCGAAGGTTTTCCACACCTGTTGACGGACAATCTCAATGTCTCGATATCAATCTGCGACCACTTTGCACCTCACAGTATTATACGCGTCAGCTTTGACCTTTGACCTTCCGTACGAATATTTTCTCGTCGAATGAAATTAAAAAATTGCCTAAATTATCAACGCGTACGTTACCGTAGAACAAAACGTCAAATTCTAATCTTGCGACGCGACATGAGAAGAGGATAATTCGCAACGTATAATTTCGCACGCGCAAAAGGTGTGCACGTGAACGTTGCATTGTTCGGTCTTTCGTCAAACGGTTGTTCGCATTACGTGGGTGAAATAGTATGAGGTCGAGATAACTGTAGGGGATTCTATGTGTGAAATCCCCGCGGATAATTTAACGGTCATTCGTTCCCGACATTGTTTGTACATGAATAATTCAATTTAGAGGAGAAAAAACGAATATGGCGTTAGAAAAAAAGATATCCCGATTATCGCGCGTAGAAGCGTGACTTCGTTACGAGAAATAACAAACAGTTACATACTACGATAAATTTTGGAATTATTGTCAGCGCTGGATTTTTTTCAAGAATCGAATGATAATAATAAGAAAAAGGTGGAACTCTAGGGTCAGCTCCGCGGGTTAATTGGAATTCAAATCGCAGTCGGACGAAAATTCTGTAATACCCGATAACAGCGTGTGATATAATAAATAAAACGTGAGCAGATTCGAAGGATCGAAGAACTCTTACTTTCGCACAATTGTTATACACGATGCGTTGTACCTACGACGAGGTGTGTACGGTACGTGGTAGCGAGTTCGTCGCCCCTTATTCAGACCTTGCGACGTCGTACGTTTCAACTTTGGTTAATAACTGGTAAAAGATACGTCGCTTGTGCATTATCTCCGTTCGTTTCTGTCTCTCTTTCTGGCATCGGTAAACACGCCAGGTTGCGCGGAACGTCGCGCGAAGCCGTCGCGTAAACATAGGCGACTACGCAATAAGTGCACGCTCACGATACGCAGAATTTTCTTTATCATCATCGAGATACGCGGCCTGTCGCTGTATCGGAGATATTCATAATCCATAATTGGATCCGATCGGATCCGAATTTCGAAACTCGAATCCGCACAGACGCACGCTGAATCCGATTAGATCCGATCGGACCCGCTACGAAATTCGGAAATCCGGGGGGGTCAGATTCGTCGAGATACCGTTTGATTCGGTCGCATCTGATCGGGTCAAAACTAATTCGACGTCGGATCTGATCCGGCCCAACGTCGAACTTGGGAGTCGCTGAGCCCGCGGTGGAAAACCATTCAAAATAACGTCGTACAAAACTGCTAGTCTGGATCGGGATCGAATCGGACCGGGCAAGGTCTAAAAAAATTTCCGCGGGTACGCGAAAACTGTGTACGGCATTTCGATAACTGCGTCCGTGTACCGAATGGTTTTTCAGCGGACGTAGGTACGTAAGTGCGGTACAATATTTAGCTATCTAGCTATATCGGTGTCGGTCGGAAAGCCCATTTGGAAAGAGAGTCGAGGGGGTTTTCCCTCCAGGTCGCCCCCACCATGAGCTGTCTCTGTATACTCTGTACAGGAGATCTCTCGCCAGTAGCTCCTATATAAGCGGAGCATGTCACGTTACCGAGCATTGCGAGAAGCACGAGCTATCAGAGAGAAAAGTACCACGAGGCTCCTCAACCGAACGCGCCTTGCAGAAATAATAAAATAAACAAACAAACAAACGAAAAAGTGATCGAGAAGAGGAAAAAGGAACGAGACTCGAGAGGACGTATATATATATTTCTGGAAGTGCATAAATCAGCCATGAATAATTCGAGGCTTTTCATATCGCTATTCCTAATCTTAGGCGTATGCGCGATCGTCTATGGTTTGCCGTCTGATTACAAACCGCGAAAAGGTGAGTGATCGAAATCGCCAAGTGCTTCTCGTTCCCTTGGTATCATCGGAGCGACAAAATTTCTACACACCTGTACACGCGTTTCTTTATCCTCTCGTTATCAATTTCCTCAGATTCTTCGGCCGCGACGAAAGATACCTGCGCACTACCGATGGAAAGGGGATACTGCAGAGCCAGTATATCCAGATGGGGATACGACCCCCAGAAGAAAACATGCGTGAAATTTTACTACGGCGGTTGTTACGGGAACTCCAACAATTTCCGTACCAAAGAGGAGTGCATCAAATCGTGCGGAGGTACGCGATCGTTCACCTCTCCCTCACCTCCCGCTCCGTCCCCACCTGAACAGAAAAAAAAAACAAACGAAACAAAAAAAACACAACAAGTCAAAAAGTAAATAAGAACTTATCGCGTTCGTTTTGAAAGGCATTTTTCGTTCCGAACAGTTTCACGCGCCTATGGCTTCTCTCGTGTATTATTTATTCATTTATTCCGTTGTGCATGTCGCGCGCATTCTATACAGAAAATTTTAATTTCTAACTTTCACCGAGAGAATAATTAGCGACACGTACACGCGCGATTCATCACGTTTCGTTCGTTCGTCTATTTTCTCTGTATCGTTTCGTTCACATTTTTCTTATTCTCGTTTCAGGAATTTGAACACCGAGAACTGAGGCGAACGAACTCCCGATTCCCGCCAAAAGATCATGAAAGCGCCTGTAAATATCGCACCAATCATCTCTAATCCCCGTCACGAAGAGGAGAGTAACCAAACTGGACGATCATTTTTAATCAAGAAATTCAAACCGTCGAGTGTTATGATTATACGTATCATATGTATTTTGAGGAAGATGTAGTAAAATAATTTATTGAGTCCAAAATAAAAAAAAAAAGATTGAAAATAGAAGGAGAGAAATCGTTGCGTGTACGCGCGAAGTCTGAGCTGGTCGTTGAGCGTAGAAAAAATGAGACGGAATTCTTTTGGAAAACCATCCGAACTACGAGCCCGTCGAAATTGCTCATTTATGCAGCAAACCGACGAATGTCCCGAAGCAATTTACAGAACAAAGTATGGTTTGCATCCCGAGGAGCGATTGCTTAGTCGATTTTAACGTTCAACTTGTTATTTAGATATTCCGGTGCGCGTCTGCTCGACTCTGCTAAAGTATTCCGTCTCTCTGTATGTATATTAAATATCTTTGCTACGATGTACGGGGTGGCGAAGAAATAGAAAAAAGTAACCGATCAAGTATGTAATTAAAATACCTTCTATTTTTGCCTAACGAGAAAAAAAATAATCGAACTTTAATTTCGTTTCCAAAATTCAAGGGCATGCCATAGTCGAGCGAGTAGCGAACAGGGAAACCACCGAGTCGTTAAAAACGTGGGTACAAGGTATACCTATGTATAGATCTGGAAAAACTTGAATATTCGATAAGAAAAATGCGTAACGATTCGTTGAAATGAAAAGCGAACCCGAAGCGAACGGGCCGGAGAGCTCTTTACCTCCCCCAAAAAGTTTTACCCCCGCAACGGGAAGTGATTCCGTTGTAGAGCTACCTACGTACGTAGGTACGTACGTACGTATAACGCGCATCTTGTACGGTACGTACAACTTAATACACAACCCGCGACACGGCAGGTATGCGAACGTCGAAAAATAGGGGGACGGGGTGTGCGTTATAACTCGTACGTTATACCTATATGCCCTGGGTCTCCGCGCACCCTTCGCAGGTCACTAATGGGGGTTAAAACGTAGACGCGGGCGAAAGCAAGGCGATATTATACTCGGGCGCTTGCATGGAGGCAACCCCAAACTCGATTCCGTTCCATCCCCCCCCCCCCCCCCCCCCCCCCCACGACACGTGGCCGCCAAAAATCAACCGGTTCACAGGTGTCGGATGACAGACGGACCGAGGTGACGGTGCATCGCCATTTTTATTGCGCCCCCGCGAACCCCATTGACTCGCTCGTTCCCGTCATTTTTCGAATAATAATTCTCTCCATGATCGGAAATAAACTGTTTCCAGAATCTTCTTTGGCTTCGTCAAGATTTTGTCTCCCCTCGTTCTACGAAATTAGGTTCGAGCCGATCTCGAAATCGAGATGATCGTCCGGGTTAATTTCAGGTAGGTATCTACACCACGGGGTACACATCGGTACAGGTATATATTTATTTATTTCATAAGGGGATCAGGGGGCGCGCTGTATCGAGATCCGTACAACCGGAAAGCACACGTTGACCAATGACAGATGGTGTTTCTGGAAGCTATTTCGGTTCACCGATGCCTCTCATCTCTGCGAGGGGGTATATAATGTGTACCTTCGCGTACGTACGTGTGCCACGTATGTGCAACCCACATACGCGGAGAGAGATCCGCGTCGGTCGGCGTACGCCATACGCCAGGAACCGACATGTCGATAGCAGTCCTCGCCGATACGACCTCCGACGCTGCCGTCCGCCAAACCCCCGATCATTCCCCAAAACCTCCCCGTGTCCCTCGCAGCGTCCCCCCCTCCCCCCCCCCCCCCCCGGATCCGCGGCGGCGGGGGGGGGGGTAACGCGACCGGAGGGTAGGAGGCTCGCCTCCTTGTCCCCCTGGCCCTCCGAAATAAAAAAAATAAAAAAAAAAACAGAGAAAAAGGATAAAAAAAAAAACCGATTCCCCACACTCAATTTTTCTTCTTCCTGCATCGGCGATATCCCCCGAAAAAAAAGGGCAGCGGAACCGGCGGCACAGCGCGGCGGTCCGCCTCGCTCGACCGCTAAATGGCCGGCCACCCTACGATGCTCAATTATTGATACTTACGATATCATCCCAGGACCGGCGGCTGCCCGCACCCTCCACCACTCATTTTCTAGTGCATGTCCCTGCAGTATACAGAATTGATCCGGACACAGGTATGTGTGTCGGAGTCGATATATTATATAGCTACGGAGGAGGAGAGCGTATCGTATACTTTTTTCTGGATATAAAGGGAATGTTGCGGGGAGAAGTTATTTTATCTAATTGTTCGTAGCGTGCGGTACCCGCGTGGCTGCTCATACGGGTATTCGAAATCAAACTTTCTTATTCGGATTCTCGGCATAATCCCCGAGCGACATTAACACAGCGTTCGATTGCCGTACGGCGATATTTTCTTCTGATTATTTATTCTTTTTCCCATTCTTTTTTTTTTCCTCTTTTTTGTTTTTTTTGCTTTTTTTTATTCTTTCGCCTGATTTCTTCTTCTCCTTTTTATCTTCCCTTCCCCCGTCGTAGTGGGATACATTTCGAGTGGGTGATTAAATTTAAGTGCGTCATTATAATCGCTTACGATCAAAGATATAAGTGTAACCACCACCGACAAGACAACCGTAATTATTTCCACCGATTCGAATCCCTCCCTCCCCTCCTCCTTCAAAGCCACGTGACGTTATCAGACTTCCCCCGAAAAACGGAAAAAAAAAAAGAAAAAAATAAATACATTCAGCCCCACGCGAAACGCATGACGTTAAAAATCAAAGAGTATAAGGGAAAATAATATGCGTATGCTACATGTGATTGAAAAAGACGAACTGCACCGCGTCGTACGCGTGGGCTGCGTAGTCCTGCGTCTCGAAAAAAGGGTTGCTTTTTTCTCCGGCGAAGGGTGAGGAGGGGGAGGGGGAGGGGGGGGGGGCTGCTGTTCCGTGGGTATAGCTACCGCGGGCTGTAGCGCCGTTGAATTCCCCTTTGCCATACTTTCCCATAGACATGTCTTGCGTAGCGCCTAAGTGTATTAGACCCAGGGCCAAGGGGGGGTGTGCTGGCGCAAGGCGGGTTGCGCCGTACCCCCCGCTAATGGCACCCTCGGGGAACCCCCTGGAAAACCCGCTCCTATTTATTATTTAGCGGTATCCGGGAGAGCCCTCTCGCCCCCCTCCACCCGGGGGCTTCAAGGAGAGCCAAGGATTTATCCGCAGACATCACACATCGGTCCTCCTTTTGCTGCCGGTGCTCCCCGAATCCCTAGTTTTTATAAACCGAGAGTACGAGAGGACTCACTTTTTCGAAAGGTCGACGAAAATCTCACGTCTCATCAAACTCGAGGATCGCACTCCGCCGATCGAACGATCGATCGACGACCAACTTGTTCCGAGTTGTTGTTCGCGGTACGGTTGGAAACGGTTTGTCGGGTTTTCTTTTTTTCATTTTTTTTTTTTCAATTTCTGAAACGTCAGACACAATGCTCTCTATGTGATTATTGTTGTTGTTGCGGTTGTTGTTGGAGCCGTTGTTATTATACTTATTATCGTCATTGTATCGTGAGATTTAGTTTGGCGATCAGCAAAGTATATTTTCTCTAATTTTTCGCTCGGCCGATTTCGCTCCGTTAGACCCTCGGCAATTTAACCGCTACCTTATTCTTCTTCGCCCTCTTTCACATACGTTCTTTTTCTCCCTCTCCCGATATTCACCCCCATCCCCCTCCATCCCCCACACCTAAACATTATATACTTACCCTCCCACCCTCCCACCCTCCCCCCCCTCACCCCCCCGTTCGCGGAAAGTTATGGGTGGTTATAGTTTTACTGTGGGCAATAATTTGCCCGTTGCGGTATGAACTGCTACCGCTAGCGCTCGGTGCTGCCGGTGCTTTTGCTTCACGGGTTGGTTGGCCGCTCGACTCCGAGTATATTCGAGCCATTAGTCTAGTGCGGCAATTCGTCAAATTGGGCGAAATGTAGTATCAATAACACCCTGCAGCTGGTGCCGCCCGACCATGCATTTTGCTTCCACCCCCCCCCCCCCCCCCCCTAAAACGAGGGTAGAGGGGAGTTTTGACCTCTTCGATTGCTCTGACGTACGTGCATAGGTATACGCGGCTACCGAGGGTCGCGAAGGGTCGCCTCATCCATCGAGTCAAAATATCTCGATCCTTCGTTTTATTTAATTTCCATTTCACCCGAAGAATGAACGACGTAGCCTCCGAGTAGAGAGAGAGATCGGTGTACGGAGACCGCGGAGGCTGATGAAATTTTCTACGGTCCTCTCCTCTCGCCGGTACCTCGAAGTGGCGTACTCTGTGAAAGCGAGGCTCAACTCAGGTGGGACTCGAAGGTCGAGTGTTCGAAATCTAGCGAGACGATGATAACCTACCGTCGAACACGCGCTCCTCAATCGATCGATTGATTGTACGAAAGCGTTTTCAACGCTCTACTTCGTCCTCGAAATTTTTACATCAAAATCGACGGAGATGGTCACCCTGCCCCGGGTTTCCACATTACATTTTTTCTCTACCCTCGCAAAATTTGGGCCCACTTTCCCTCCCTCCCCTCCCCCTTCCCCCCCCCTTCACCTCTGTCGATAATCCTCAGATTGCAGCGTGCGAGACATATAAATATGTGTGTTCTTCATTGTGTACCGCAAAACGTTTCGCCTTTCAGTTTCCGAGTCAAGTACGTCGAAAGATCGGTGCGTCGCCCCTCGGGTCGTTCTCGGTCGAGAGACCAGATGAGGCCCGTAACTCGCCGGAGGGGGAGAGGGGCGAGAGGGGGGCGTGTGTGGGGGGGAGGGTGGCAGGGGTGGGGGTACGGCGTGGGACCGACGGGGCCGGTATTCGTCGGTGTGCGGGCCCTTAACGGAAAGCGAAGTATGGAGGAGGCGGGGAGCGGGGGCCCGAGGGGGTTCGAAGGTGCATTCCAAAGCGGAACGCCTCGGAGTAAAGGTGGAGGGTCCCGCGCGTTCGCCCCTCGGCCGACATACACCGTATTCCACAGTTCGACGTGAGCGGCTGAAATACGTTGCGAACGTTTTGAAACAAGTAGAGCGAACGATGAGAGACGTCGGGGCGGCGGATCGTTAGACGTGCGTAACTTGTGCGAAAAGTAGTTGGCTTCACCGCCGTACGCGAATGTGATAAAACGATAAAATAATCGGTCCGCCCCTGGACGGAGATCGCGAGCCGTGATCGGTATAATCAATGAAAGAGTACGTCTCGTTGCGTCCGGCAGCTGTACGATCGAGAGAGAGGCGAGCCGCCAGTTTCTGATACCGAGGATCGAAAGCGAACGTTGTATCCTACGGAGAAGTGAGCGATCCAAACACAATGGGGAATTCGCCGATCTTCCCGAGATCGATGGAAAAACTTCGAAGGATTTCGTTCTGCTGGGAATATCGGAGCGCGTGAAGTGCGAAGGGAATGGCAGTGCGCGATCACTTATTTCTTACGAAGGGATAAACCAGCGTACGAAAAACGATCGAAGGATCGAAGGAGAGGAGCGGAGTTCGGCTCCGGTTTCCTACCGGCCGTACTGGTCGGCGAGATTAAAATTTAGCGATATGTGATACGGAAGAGATTGGCGTCGTCTCGTCGTAGGATATTTGCCGCGACGATCGACGTGCGGGGGGCTACCGTAAAACGATAATAAAATTCCTTGAATTAGAAGCTCGTCGATTGGATTACGACGACGAATCGACCGCAACGATTGGCCGAGCGTTCCTCGCCACCTGCGAATTGTAAGTGAAATAAAGGTGGGTTTAGAAGGAAAAAAATTAGCTACGGGCCACGGCGTTCTCACATACCTGTGTATAATGAACCCCGCATTGTAGCGGGATGAATAAATGAATATCCGCGGCTAATTAAGCCGCACCGACTCCCGTGCGGACAGATGTGTTTCGAAAATAGAGGAACGGTCGCCGCGCGGTAACGAGGCGACGCGACCGCGTTTCGAGTAAATTTTGAAAAATCGTTTAATCTCCTCGTCCCCCGCTGCGACTTTAGACCCATTCTCCGTATAGTTTACCGCAGTTTGCACAGCTGACCTTTTCGAGTCGGCCCTTCCCCTCCCCCTCCCCTCCCCCTCCTCCGATCTACCTGCGTTCGCGCTACGAGCTACCCTCGAATTCGGAATGTGGGTGAAAAAGAATTTCACCGTTCGGTTCGATCGGTCATCGGGAGTAAATGCTCCGTTGACTCTTTGAAATACGGGGATACCTGCGGCGAGGAAATAACGAAATAGAAAATAACAGTCGACGGTCGATTTGTCGGACGTGCGTGACGCCGAGTCCGGTTACTTTAACCCCGAAGGTTCACCTGACCGTGAATGAATCGCGAATACCTCCGGTAGAGTAATTCGTCAATTTTTTTCTCATCCTCCGCAGGCTACGGCCGAACGACATCGTAGGAAAAAATGTCGTCGCAGCAACGATCATCCCCCGAGTCGGAGCTCGCCCCCGAGGGTTCCCCTCACCCCTGCCAATGCTCGGCGATGTCGTCGGTGGACTCGGTCAGGGCCCAACGCGACAAAATCGAACGGGGTCTGATGAACACCCGTCAGGATCATCCGCCACGCGTCTTCGACGGTATTCCAACGGCCTTCGTACCGATAAGGAGAAACGAGATGGCGTCTATGGTGTCCGGCGACAACCAACAGCTGCAGATCAACCAAATCGAGCAGAGCCCGATGGGCTCGCAACTGCAAAATTCCAGCCCGAGATCACCCGGCTCCGTGTCGACTCGCCGTCTCGCCAACGCTCCCTGCAGTCCCCGAAATTTGGACCTCTCGCGAAATCTGGCCTTCGAGGCGGCGAGGAAGGTCCACGAGTCGTCCTCCTCATCGCCCAACGACAATCAAGCGAGCCCTTCGCCCTCCAGTCCGAGTCCCATGGAGCCGAAGGAGCTCGAGAAATCGGAGCAGCAAACGATCGGCCAGAAACCACCGACCGCCGGATTCCTGATCAAGGACAAGGTGAAGAACATCCAGCAGATACTGAGCCCTTATCAGCACAATCACGAGCAGAATAATCCGACGGAGAGGAATCTCCACGGTCAATTTCACGTGAACGACTCCCACCTCCACAAACACGCCGACAATTACCGTGGCACGGTGAACCTCGACGGCAACGAGGCAGCTCTCATCGCGTTCCAACGTCAGCAGCACCACTCCCATCATCACCACGTCAGCCCGAAGATATCGAACGTGAATCATCACCACCCCCATCCTCAGTCGATCATCGGGCATCACCACGTCAACGCCGCGGCGGTCTTCAACGATCCCCTGGCACATCACCACGGGAATTCCGGACCTCTGAGCGCCGCTACCTCCTCCAATTCCAGCTTGATAAATCACCCGCATGGAAATTCACCCAGTGTCGTTCAGCAGCAACAGCAGCAACAGCAACAGCAACAGCAACAGCAACAGCAGCAGCAGCAACAGCCGCAACAACAGCTGTCCCCTCCGTCGATGATAAGCCACCACCACGCCAGTTCCGGCTTATCCTCGGAATCCTCGTCTTCGAACGCGAACGCGAGGACGCACAGCAGGCTCGACCACGTTCACGATCTCCATCACGGTCATCATCAGCAGCAACAGCAAGCGCAGAACCTCCACCCCCATCCCGGTCCCATGCCGGAAGCGAGGCAGAGGACGCCCTCGAGTTTGGAACATCATCCCCATCATCACGGTCACATCCACAATCATTCCCACACCCACGGGAATCAGTCGTCGAGCGAAAGTAAGAGCGTTCCGTTGATCGGCGTGGGCACTATGCAGCAGGTAAGTTCGATGACTCCGTTGCTCCTAGCGATCGGTCGACCGATCGATCGATGAATCCATTGATTGAGTTCCATATTTTCGCAGGTCAATTCGCCGGCGAAAAGCAAGTGCCAGTGTCACGTGGTTCAGCACGAGGACGAGGGCAACAAAAGAGGCTCCGAGGACGAGTGCGACGATAACGAGATTACATCTAGGACGCATCAGCCCCCCGCACTGCCCCCGAGACCACCGCCAAGGCCGACCAGACACTACGCGACGTCTTCCTCCAGCCACCGTAAGTCCCCTTATCTTTGGCAGATGCATGCGAGCGAACGACGTTCGACGAAACACCGACAATAACATCCGATACCCGAGGAAGGTACGCGCGCGTTTCCGATCGTTCGTCAGTTCGTCGAAGGATATCACGTCGGAGGATTTCATCCCCTCAGAGGGTTCGCTCGCCGTCCGCCAGACGGCGTAGTCGGCTCGAAAATATCGACCGGTGCCAGGGGTAGTCGGGGTCCCTCTCCGGGGGCGAGAAGATTGAACGCGAGGGATGGCACAGATTCCGCGCCGATTGACAACTGAACGAGCGAGTTTATCTCACGCGATTGCGTTGCGGTGTTCCGTCTATTCGCTGGCGACAGTGGCGATATAGGAAGTGTCGTCGTTTGTGAGGAGAGACGGTGTCGCGAGGTGAAATCCGCTCGATAGATTCCAACCGATCGCCGCGATATTCGGTACCTCTGTTTTCCAAATATTTTCATCCCCCCTGCGCGACGCGATGACGTTTGCAAGGAGCTGGCTAGTCACGGGGGTTGAAAGTGCGGCCGGCGGTCGCGAGAAGACTATAGCTCACGAAAACACGTAGTGAAATACCTGGAATCACGCCTGTTTTTTAGCGATAAAAAATCAGAAGAAAATAGTGCTTCGTCGTTTCGATAATTGGAGGGGTCCACGCAGCGGAATCCGTTCGACGAGTCGCGTCGTAATTTCGGGGTGATAACGAAGGGGAAGGGGGTGGAGGAAGAGGAGGTCGAGTTAATCGCCTTTCGGATAAACAAGAAATGGACGGACATCCGGTTCTTCAAATAGTTCGCTGTCGTCTGGGTGGCGAGCTGGAGGGTGTAACGACCGGTTACCCTTTTACCCTAGGAACTCACGCGCATTTACCTTCGCGCCATCTGGGACACGGCCACTTTACGCATTTGCCGAGACCCGCTCGACATCCACCGCATCCTTGCGGTACGATAAAACAACGAACTATTTTTTGTTGATTTTTTTTTTTTTTGTTGATTTTTTTCGACACCCCAAACCGCCCGTTTTTCTACCGCGGTTTTCGACACCTCGCGACGAACTACTTAGTTATACACCACACGCGAGTCCACGCGGGGTGACTCTTTCTCAAATTACGCAGGTAACGGGTATTCGATTACCCGGATCGAACACGAGTAGCTAGCTACCTCCGAGCGATTTTAGAGGCAAGAAATATTTCTCAGGTGCTTCCCACCAGTTTAAATTCCATCGGAAAATGGCTATTCAGGTTTCTTTCCACCGGCTGACTTTCGACAATGATACTCCATGCGATCCACCGTAACTCTGGGGGGGGTGTACAAAAGCAACGATTGTTACATTTTTCTTCCCACAGACGAACGAAAGGTTACAGAGTGAGCAGGTACGACGCAGGTTCGAACGAAAGATCTAGGTGGAAACGTCAAAGTAACCGCGCTCTTTGTCCCGGCATTGAAATCCCCGAGATCCTTTATTGTCAATTTCTGACGTTTCCGCAACGTCCTACAATACGGGCGGTGCGGTGAATCCAACGGGTGGAAAAGCCATTCGGTTATCGTTTCGTTGTTAAAAAATTCTTTCTTTCCCAGGTATAACGCGCAGCGTGCGCGCAACCCGCGGCGGTTATTGTGCGGATTTAAAAAATTCCGGTCGAAAAAAATGTTCACCCACGCGAACTTGAAAAGTGTATACACTGGATCTTTTCACGACGGGGTGAAATCCCTCGTAAGCTCGGGGGAGACGGACATTTTTCTACCTGCGGGTGGAAGAGGAGTCTTTTCATCACGGCGAACGATCATTTTTCCCTGAATTCCAGGTCACTCGAGCGAGGGTGGATGTTGCAAGAAGTACGTGGTCCTCTGTTGTCTGTGCGGCGGTCTCAGCGCGGCCGTGGGAAGTCTATTTCTGGCGGTGCACGCGATTTTATCGTCGAACACCGCGAGTCTGGCACTATTCGAAACCGTCCCATCGTACATACCGGGCACAATGGTGAGATAACGAAGTATACGTTCCGTTGAACGAATGACAGTTTCGTCGGAACAGAAACCGTTCGAACTATTGGTAAAGTTATAGTCATTGTTCGGCAAGGGTTGAATTTTCATGTCGTATCGACGTTCCCGTTTCAGTTGATTCTGATGGGTCTCTTCACCATGCTGCTGGCGAGACGCAAACTCCGTTACGGTCTTCTCGTGAGTAGAAAAACCTGCGTTTCTATCCCTCCGCATAAAATGTACTCTCAAGTTTTCTTCGTCATTTTCGTTTGTTCAACCATGAAAATTAGTCGGAGTGGCGAAATGACGACGAAAATCTAACAATATCATCGAAAATCATTCGCAGATGAAAGTTTGCGGATCAGTCGGCGTGGTTTGCGCGTTGGTCTGCGTCTTGGTTACCGTGACGACGACCGTGGTCCACATGTCGCGACTTCAGGGATTGCGCGAATGCGTCTACACGGCGAGAGCCAGGCAAGTATCCGATCGATCGACTCTGAAACTGAATCGCACTATTCCGACACACCGACTCATCGAACCCTTTTCCCCCCCTCCGGTGACATTTCAGATCTTGCACCTGTTACGGTACACCCCTGTCGCGGGGAGATCCGGGTGTGTTGTTCGAGGGTACTCCGCACTGCGAGGCAGTCCACGGAGCTCTGTACGCCTGCCTCCGCGCCTTGTTCGGCGTATCGGTGGCGGGTATCCTCGCCTGCATATTCTCCTGCATGTTGGTCTACCAGCTCCTCAGTCACGAGAAGAAGAAGATGTACTGGGAGCAGTTGGAGTTGAGATGCAGGTCGCTCTACGGGCAGGGGGGATCCGTCGGTCAGACGACCGGCTCCTGCGGATGCTGCAACGATTGCGGGGGCGCGAGTCCCTGGTGGGCGCAGACTCCGGGGAATCTTTACACACCGAATCCGGACCTGGCGCCCGCTAGGTGAGTCCTGCTCGTCGAACGAAAACGCACCCCGTCGAAATCGGTGTCTGAATTTCGATTTTTCGCAGACGCTGGCGCCTGCCCTGGTCCAGATCTCGAGGCCCGGCGCCCAGTCCGGATTCTAACTACGGTTTTCACGCGCCCTCTCGTCAGGTGGAGTCCAACGTCGAGCCGGCCGGTCCCTACAGCGTACTGAATTCCCAGAACGCCGGTCCCTATTCGGTTTTGAACGCCCAAAACGGACCCTACACACCCAGCACCGCTTCCTACAGCGTTCTGGAAACTCCCGTACCCCTGTGGGGACCACCGCCGCCCTACAGCGATCCGAACAGCCCCGCGAGAAGACCCCAGGTGCCGGAACCGCGGCCGAGATTGGCCAAGAGGCTGGATAACTACGAGGGGGCGAACGATGGTCGGTGAAATTTTTCGCACTTTTTAACGTCGGAATGTTAAAGGGGGTGGAGAAGATCGAACGTTTTTCTTATTTTTTTCGTCCCTCTCGAATTCAAGATCACAGACCTCGAGCGACGAAACGTTCCTCCGGCAACTACGAGAACGCCGAGGAGATATCGAACAGCACGGATCCCGAAGGAGGCAACGAAGGGACGATGAAGGGGAGGCGCGCCAGGAAGCCTCTGAAGGGCGTTGAGAACGGTGCGTTCCAACAGGAACCGACAGCTTTACCAAAACAATCCGAGAGCGAGCTTTACTTCGGCGACGTGTCTTCCTGCTGCGGTCCGGAGAGCAGTTTTTACGATCTGGCCGTCGACAAAGACGGTAATTAAACGTAGTGTAGAATCGTTTTACCTTGTAGAAAAAAAAAACATTCGCTCACCGATCACACGAATTCGTATCCACTCGGCAGGTGCGGAGAGCGCGGAGGGCATCGATTATCTGGCCGCGCGTTTGGGCAAACGTCAGTTGTCGAAGAGATCTCGACTTCCGCTTCCTCTTCCGGCAGACGGTGCGGACACCGCGTCGGACAGTTACGCTAACAGCGACGAGCCACGGAACGTACGAGGTCCGTTTTTGGCGCCCGATGCCCAATACGAAGTCATCCAACAGGGTAGGTACGCCTACTACACCCCCCGCGTGGAAGAGACCAATCAGGAGAGTCCCACGGCGTCGGGTTACTTTCGCGACGAACAATTTTCGCACGGCGAAGAACCCGAAAGAGAAAGAGTCAGGGTTGCTGTCGGGGACAGGGAATACAGGGAGGAGGAAACGCCCCAATGTTGTCTCAGCGATTCCACGACTCTGGACTCGGGTTGGCAGAGTGCCGATCAACCGCAGTCCGACGACAGCGTGAGACCTGTCAACGTTTGAAGAATTACCTCGGTAATTCTGTCTCGGAGAAATCTATCGCGCCCAGTCTTGCCTCTTTATTTTAAGATTATTAGATTATTCTTATTATTACTAGTATTATTGTTACTGACATTGTTATTATTTCATGGCAACTGTCTTTGGGAGGAGATGAAACGTGAAATTAAAAAACGAGAGTAATGTACAAATATTTTCGCTTTACATCCTGAGGGAATTACTTATGTTGTAGGTATATTTATAGGGTTCGTTTTTAATTATAGGGTCAATTTTTCATGAAATCTTTGACTAAAGATATTGTTACTATTCTTATTTAAGTATGACACCGCAACTTTGACAGTTACGCGATCCTCGCCGCATCCCCGGTGTGGTAATATTTATACGTAGAGATTACTTCGTAATTTCATTTTAAGGAATTATTAATTTTTCATTCACGGAGACGAAGAGAGCAGAGAAGCGGGATATTATTGAGATGGGAGAGGGGGAAGGAGAAGTGCACTAAAGGACCAAGGACAATACCTAATTGTATAATGCGATATTCTATATAACGTAGATCGATCAGACTAGATTAGATAAGAAATCAATGAATATATTATCTAATTTTATCACGACGATGAGTTGATTATATATAATAATTGTTACTGTGTACTATATCGGAATAAGTGATGACGAAGATCAGCCGGTAAGAGCTGTTCGGGATATTATTGAAAGAGATACGTGTGTGTGATTAAGTGATAGAAGAAATAAAATACAAAAAATATTTTATGAATATACTTACGTAAAAACTGCTGCGAGCGAAATAATTCAAGTTGAGAAGAAAAAAAAAAAAAAGAGAAACAAAAACTGACAAATAAATTCACGATCTAACGATCAAAGGTCGTATACGTGTACGCGCATGATGTATCTACTGTAATGAATAATGAATGATTGACAAATAATGAAAAAGTCTGTATAGGCTATATATAGCATATTAATACCCAATGTATGGGAGAACCCGACAATTAGATAATCGAAATTATATACAAAGAAAAAAAAATAGCGTTCTCAAGTATAGCGTAACCTGAAGTACCGATGATAACGATGATAATAAAATAAAAAGCCTTGTTATGTGAAAATTGAAAGTCTCATCACCGTACAGCAATTATTATCTAATCATCATCCGTGTTGCGGACGAGAAACTTGAGGCAAATGAGTATATAAAGAAGAAAATCCTCATCTCACTCTCCATGCTTTCTCTATCTTCAGCTTCCTCGCCTAATTATATGCCGATGTTCAGATCGCAGAGGATGATTCAACTAACATTAATAAATATAAAATTCTGGTCGTTGGGGGGCATGGCCGAAAAAGTAAAATTCACAAGGAGCCATTGGTCAACCTTTACACAGTGAGGGGTGGCGAGGGCGAATGAGAAACTGGCTTCGCCGTTTCCTAAATTTTCGACGGTCCCAAAAAGTCGAGAGGCCCAAAATAACGAACCCAACGCAATCGCTTTTAATTGTCAGTCGATCGAAGGTCGATGGAACCGGAACTCGAGACCACCACAAAGCTGAAAGTATACGGGGTTGATAATGATTTCGATCTCGGGATCATTTGAATCGCAAATCTGTGCTCACTGACGATAAATATTTAATAGGTTCAAAAAAAACACCGAATACACCATGTATAATTGGACGAAGAAACGGTTAACCCGCGCCTTTATATTCACCGGATCGCTTTTTTTATCGATATATTCGTATATAGAGGGGAAGAAAATCCAGAGCCTTATGCATCGGAATAAAAACACTTGCGTCAATGTACGGCAGATGATCGACAATGAGAAGTAGTTGTTTTTTTATTCCTTGCGCAGTCACCGAGCTTGAGTATAACATACGTACCAATACCCGTCTCCCGTTGCGCTCGCTAATCGTTTGACTAATTACACGAGAACGTAAAATTCAAATTTTTGTGATGGATACTTTGTACCCATCGATCGATCGAATAGAGACGCCTATTTTCAGTCGCAACGATTCTAGGGAGCCTTCGCTATGAATTTTGTACTTCTGGATAACTCTCGCTGCCAATGTCTTGACCATCGTAGTGGCGTACTGACGACCTGCAAGGACGAATATAACAACACCAATGATTCATCCGGTTGAGCGATAACAGATTCGACGACGATAAATTTCAGCTTCATTCCTACCGATGCATCCTCTGACGCCGGCGCTGAACGGAATGAAGGCGAAGGGGTGCCTGCCCTCCGAATTTTCTGGCAGAAATCGTTCGGGATTAAATTTTTCCGGATCCTTCCAATATTTTGGATCTCGATGAGTCTGATAGAGAAGAATAGCGACGGTACACCCCTTTGGCGCGGTACAGGTGTCTGATGCAGAAAGGTGCCCGTTATGGTTAATCGCAAGGGCGCATAGTCCGGACTTTTTTCACTTTCCATGAATTATCACTCCATCGAGATTATGAGGCGAATGGCTGTATGATCCAAAAAAACATTCCCTCGGATACTCACCGAAATCCACGTCATCCGTCAATTTGCGCAACACAATTGGTCCAACGGGAAATAAACGGACCGTCTCTCTGAACACCATGTCCAAGTATTTGAGTTTGCCGATATCCGCTATAGTGATATTCCCGTTTCCTACAACTTCCAATACTTCGGCTCGTACCTTTTCCTGCGAAAAACAGATCTCGTATCGTATAATCAGAGGACGCTACCGTCCGCGCCGTAACGAAAACAAACCTGAACTTCGGGGTGCATTCCCAGCATCACGAACAGAAATGAACTTGTGAGGGCCGTCGGATCCTGAGCCTATGTGATTAAATCGAGCATGAAATTTCGAACTTGGTCGACTCTGTCGTTGATTTGTACAACGTCGAGTGAAATTTTTGTTTCATTACCGGCTTCCACACGTTGGAAATTTCATCCCTCATCTCTGTGTCGTTCAATAAGACATCGTGCTGCATGTTGTGTGTTATCAATCGATCCAAAACCGCCGATTTCCGTTGCTCCGAAAAATCCTTCGGCGATTCGGTGTACTGATTCTTTTTCTGGGCTACAAGCTATAGCGGGTATTTCAACGATATCGTACAATATGTCTCGTACAGTATAAATTTCACCTTAACGGTGGCGAAAAGAAAGAAGGGAGAAAAAATCAAACTTACTTTTTCTGTAAATTCGTTCAAGAGTGCCATTGAGTTTTTAAATTCTCTTCCAACAGCTGTTCGATAATATGCCCAATCCGGATACAACCAAACCTTCATACCCCGTTCGTGAGCCAGCATAATCGCTCTGTGGAGAAGTTCGAAGAAATTCTTAGATTTTCAATTATAGCATTCCGATTATCGTTCGTTCGACTTATGTACTTAGCGCAATGGTGAATGAGACCCTTGTAATCGCCATCTTGAACGGTACCGGGGACTCCCATTATGGTTTCTGAAATCGCAGACAATGCCAGTGATAATTGGCGCGTATAAAATTATACGAAACGTAAACTCGAAATCTGCACCTGTTCAATCACCTATTACCTACCCAAAATTATATCGAAGGTACAATCGTCCATGAACTCCATAATATCGAATTCTCCGGTGCCCGCGCGACTCTCCAAGCACTCGACGCAGCGTCGACTTTGTCGATCAAAACATTCCATGAAGTTGTTTATATTTTTTCCATTCACCATTGGCAATATCAGTTTTCGGCGGACTCTGTGCGTGGCTCCTATTTTTCACAACATTATAAATACGGAAGTTATCGCAAGATAGAAACCAGATTTTTGGCATCGCACCTACCTGAATTGGTGACAAGACCGTGGCCTAAGTATTCTGCCAAAAAGCGGTATTCGGACGGTTTACTCACGGCCATCGGGTGATTTATGACAGTCTGGACAAACGAGTGACAAACTTGTAACTGATCATGCGAAGATATTCTCGATCGCGTCTCAAATATTGTCGAGTAGTTTGTCGAATTTTCAGTGGTTTGCTTTTTACCCAGAATAACCAATTACGATAAACTATGCTATACTCACTTCTATATCACGGGGGGTGCTAATGCCCAAAAAAAGTTTGGATCCCATCCAGAAGCGAAAAGGATAACGCCAGGGTTTGAACAACTTGATCACCTGGTCCAGTAATTCTGAAAATAACTTCACGGAATCATCATCGCTATTCAATTAGAACGGTTTTCTATGATGTGCAACTTGAGTTTTTCCTTCGCTCATCGTCAGCATAACATAATTATGAGTATATAAGAAAGTTCGTCTTTACCGTCGTCTCTGCGATAGAAAAGGTGAGCATTTCCAACGAACGGCAGTGTAGATGGTCCTTCTATTATCGCAGCATAGATCATAAATTTCCACTGCCTCTGAAGCCATTTCCAATTACTTATCAGCAGCCACAGTCCAAAGACACCGGCGATTATCAAAACATCTACGTTTTAAAAAACGATCATCAATTCGGTTGATGTTTAATAGCGTTAGAAAATAAAATTGCATCGATCCTGAATTTTTTGCCAAAGCTTTCGAACGCTCTAAACTTGTCGCGAAGTTCTCGCCGAAAATCTTCGACGAGATTCATAGAAATATACTCATCCATTTAAACTTTAATCCGGAGTTCAATTATCTATGAATTCAATTACGTTTTTTCCTACTCACAGTCGACACGTAATATTTTAAGTAACTCACTTGATTTATCAAAAAGTGCCCTCGCAATTTCAATGGTTCCCATCTTTGAACGATTTTTTTTATTGAAAATTGAATTACTGCTACGCTAATCAACGCGCTCGCAAAGATGGGCCACCACCAGATTTATGTTCGACGAATTGCTGACGGTAAATCCGTATTATTCTTCTTCGTGCGTCGCATTTATCATGTATCGGCGAGTTTTTGATACAACGGCTCGAGATGGACTGTCGTTTGAGCGGTACTCCCTTCGTTAGCGACGCGACACCTCTACTTATACTATAGCAAATGGACGTTACCTTCAAATTCTTCGGATCAATTGCTCGAGTCTTGTAATATGACCATGGGCGTCCTATAATTTATTCGGCAATTTCAGAAGGAACTTTTGGACTTACTGGTCTCCGATAACCTTCAAAATTTTTTTGAACATAGTTTTTATTAACCCGAACTTGAAAGACGTTTTTTCGGCAAATTTTTTTGCTATCGAACCGGTTGATATTACTAGGAATGAACGTAATTGTATGAATTATTTGGAGAGTTTTTTTTTTTAATTAAATTAAAACTTGTCAAGCCTGTAGAGCCTTGGATTAGTCTTGTAATTCGGGCCGGAATTCGACAGTTCTTTTTTACAGTTTCCCATGGTTTTCTCATGTCCCTGAAATTGAACGAGTTGTCGCCAATTTTTCGCTACTTGCAGCAGAAAAATTGAGATATCTCGAAGGGAAAAATTCCTAGCTCAATTTAGTCGACGGATTCGTGTTCCTGGGGTCATTTTACGTTAGAAAAACGTCATACGATCAATTTTCAAAATACTTCATTTTTGACCCGTAAATCGAAAAAATCCAAAGGGGTACCCCTTGGAGTTTTTTCGATTTTGGGGTCAAAAATCGATATTTTTTTCTATCGAATTTTATATGCTATTCTTATGTATTTTGATCTCAGGAATCCAGATCTAAAAGCCAAATTGAGCTATCTGTGAAATTTAACGAGTTATCGCCAATTTATCGATCCAAAAAGTCAAAAATCAAGGATATCTCGATGGCGAAAATTCGTAGGTCAATTTACTCAACGGATTCGTGTTCTTGCGGTCATTCTACGCTTTAAAAATGCTCTGCGATCGATTTTTACAATATTTCATTTTTTGCCGAAAAATGAAAAAAATTCGAAGAGATTGTCTTCGCTTTTGGAATCAGAATGCGACAAAATTCGAAAAAGAATGGATGGCGACAACCCGACCGTTTTAATACAAAGACATAATTTAAACATTAATAATTTCGGGTCAAACAAAAAAATTAACGTGAGCTCAAAAATAAACGAAATAATTGTCAGTTGCTCATTCGTAATGTGTAATAACACAATGCACGGAAAAAAAATTTATCTAAATTTTTTTTTTTTTTTTTTTTATGTACACTCAGTCTCTCTAGTACTGAACTAAAGGTATAGGCTTTAGTATGGCATGATAGGACCAGAATTCAGTTCGCTAAATGTACCGCTGACTTATTTAACTGCTGAAGTTTTACATATCTACTTTCTCATGTTGTTACATAGAAATTTGCAGAAATATCACTGCAACGAAATGCCGCCGACCGGGTGGATCAAAGGGTCGATTTACGAGGTGTGAACTAGATCTTTATCAAGTGATGACAGCTCGTCTGACACTTGCTGACAATAGGAGCTCTGTATAACAGGATTGGAAGTTCCCACCTCACAATCGGTTTTAAACCATAATTTCAGTTTCTGAACGTGCCGTCATCGCCAAAATGCCTGGCGTACGTGATGAAAGGTGACGTCGAACATAGCGACGCAGTTTCCCCTATGCAGGGGTGAGCCGGAGCTCGCGGCAATTGTCACGGTTGCGAGCATTCGGGTGATGAAATTTTTAAGTATTTTCGGTAGCGAGAAAAACGCGAGGCGGGGCGCCACCGAATGGTAGAAATACGAACATAATCGAGAGCGTTGTAACGCGGCCCGCGAAAGTATGAAATCTGGAGCTGCTTAACCCGCGGACATGTTTTCCATCACATCTCGGGAACGAATAAACGAAATTTCACGATGAAATTGCAGTTTTTAAGACGTGTTTTCAAGACATACATTAAGATATTATGAAGTGACGCGTCTGCGACGTGGAAAGTCCTCCCAACAGATTTTATTTCAAGTGAAAAAATGTAATGATATTCCACAATTTCACTGTGATTCTGGTCTTCGTGTTGACGTGGAATGTTTAGTTTATCGTTCGCAGCCTCCTGTATGATATTGCGTAACGAGTATACGTTTTTCCTGAAATATACTAAAGGTATAATTAGGATTCAGACTGTAAAATATTATAAACGGAAAATTCGCCGATTTTTTCATACACCATTCGTTTTATAGATTAATAGATTAATAGATTAATAAACTTTCATCACGCAGTTAATTAGATTCCAAGTATCAAAGCATGTGCATATAAGGTATAACTATCGACTATTCTCATCCCGAAGGCCTTCGAAAGGAGAAATTTCGTCAACCAGCCACATATGAGTTCTTTTTTTTTAACACAGAGAGCTGCGTATGTGAATGACGTAAATAAATGTGACTGGTGTCATTGTATTTTGAACTTGCATAATGGATGATCCTGGAATATGAATCTGAATATCCCAAAATTTTTCGAGGTAATCCATCATATTACCACCTTACCACCTCCTTGCATCTGCCTTAAAGGCAATTGCGAATAAAAACATTCAATTTATTTCAAATCAAACTTTTTATTAATTGACAGAAAAAATTGCGATAAGAAATCACGTGGGATGGAGTGAAAATTTTTCAATCGCTTAATTTGTTGGTTGACTTGTGACGAAAAAGCATCTCATTGTCATGCAAAAAGAATCAAAAAAGACTGTATTGAGTAAATTTCCGAGGGTGCTATCGTGCTATAACTCAATATACAGGTAATTGCGCTAACAGATGACCGCATCGCAAAATCGCAAATATATACCAATTTCATTAGTCACATATATCAACCTCTCCATACATAGAAAAGTGACAGACTATCGAATAAATATATACATATATTCAGCTTCGCAGGTATATGTTAATACATAGCATAATAATATATGGAAAATTCATTGGAATTTTTTTACATCATGTTCTTTTGATTAATGATAGAATTTATACGATGGGCGATAGTTAAATACGCTATATTCCATCATGAAAACATTATACCATTCATATATGATTCGAACATTGGATAATATTATCATGATTTGATAATTTTTAACTGGAAAAAAAAAAAAGGAAAGCAAACGCTCCTTGTATGAGACGAGTTCAAAGACATTTTATAATTTTTGCAACTACAGTCTCAGACTTTTGATCGTTTAATATATTTTACCAATTTCTGAGCACCATTAGGATACAAATTTTTGAGGAAAAAATTTGGGAGAAACAACGAATCGTGAATATTACATGAATTTTTCTTCGCCCACAAATTTTGAATTACTCATCAATACCTCATTGGTTCTTCCTGATAATGGTTCTTCCCTTACGAGATATTCCACGTGTTGTGATTGGTTGACCCGCTTAGAGTGGGGGTTTGGGGTTGAAGCCAACCCTGGATCCATACCCTAAGCGAAACAAATGGGGCTGCTAATGCCATCTATGGAACAACTGCACTAATAAACATATTTCAACATTGAGAATAAATAGGTATCTGCGTGATGGATTGCTGATAAGCGCTGAAGATCCAGAAAAGTCACTCATTATTCGTGAGGAGAAAAGTAATTGTGAAAAAAGAAAATAAATTATAAGATATTTTCGTAATGGGTTCAGAGTCGTATTTCTACCAACATTGAAAAATAAATACATAGGCACATGTTAAGTAATGTTAGTATAGTGTATATTTTGTACGAAATAAATGTACGTTGCCAATAGTTGTCAAAATTATGGTTTTATTTGGCACCTTACATATACCGATTTATTGAAAGTAAAGCCAGAGGACTTTTACAAGTAGGCATAGAGTAAATCGTAGATAATACGGAATATCAACCGACGTTGCACTACTTTTGTATTATTTCGGAGTGAATTTTGTAAAACCGTGAATCGATACACATATTTGGGTTCAATATTTCCTGATTTCCTGTCAGATTTTTTCTTCCTTATGTAGTTTAAGCAAACTTGATATTCTAAGAAATTTCACTGAGACAAGTAATAAGCGCTGACTGTTCAAGCCGCATGTTGCAAATATAGGCGAAGTGAGAAAGCCGAGTGATCGAAGAAAAAAAGTCAAATCTCGTAGCGTCACCTCATTACACGGCAGTTAGCGAAACGAATGTTGATTTAAAAACAGTTATTATTATTCTTTATTTAATTATTTTCTATGTATGTAATCATCCGCCTACTATATGTATAACATCATCATGTTTGTGATAACAACTAATTATGCAACGTCAAAAACTAACGTACATATTCCCTGAGTCGACAGCGATTTGGTCATACTTTAGAACGTTTACGAGCAATCGCATCTTCGACAGCCTTGAGCTGTTTCAATAATTCTTCACGCCGAGAACTTGCTTTTTTAGCAGCTTTAGCAGCAGCTGCTGCAGCACTGGCTTTACTGTCAACGTGTTGAGGTGGCGATTCCATTGGCCTCTTTTTGCCAGCAATCGTAGCACTGCGCTCGATTTTTTTAACCGGCAAAGCGTTGTTCGACGGTTTCAAAGTAAGCTTCACTGGCTGCTTGGTTCCGCTCAACTTGAGATTGTCCATCCCTTTGGATTCTTTACGATTCTGGGGAGGCGACGATCCCTTTCGTCTGCGAGTGCCGCTGGACGATGATGAGTAACTGGATTCGCTTGAATCGCTGCTACTACCGCTGCTGTCTGAGCCGGAAGTGCTATGCGATGATCTATCGAAAAACAACAAACGAACAGATTTAAAAGGAAGCAAGAATTTGAAGAAATCATATGCATGAAATGGGAAATGAATGAAATATGATAATACAATCACCTTGAACGTGAGCGACTCTTTATAACTTTAGCCACAGCAGCTGCGGCGATGGCAGCCTTGTCTCTTGCTTTTTCGTGGTGTCGTTGATGAGAGGAAAGAGGGCTCGGAGCTGGTGGGTTTAGCCCTGCCCGCCGGTGCAGGGTACCAGTCGTAGGAGAGATAGATCCCTTCGGTGGTCTTGGTGACGGTGCTGGTGGATTCATCAGCATGGCACCTCGTTGAGGTTGCGTTGTCACAGGTGCAGGGGTGGAAGATAAAGGTGACGTAGGAGGCTTCCCCCCCTTACCGCCAGGGCGGGACCTAGAGGGAGGGGAAGGAGATCGGGACCTGGACAGGGAGTCATAAGAGCTGTAGCTAGAGCGACTCGAGCTACGGCTAGAGCTAAAATAATTATACCACACTGATACTCTCATGTTTTTCAAAATACTAATAAAATAAAAGTAGATATCTTATCGTCGCAAACCTTGTGGATGAGTATGATGATCCTGAAGAGTAAGACTGTCTTCTGGGTCTCCTGGGAGCTGTGGGATTGCGGCGTACAGCGGACGGTGATTTATGTCGCATCCATGGGTCTGCCCACTCATCTCCTCTACCTCTTTCTGTAGGAGGTGGTTCTTCTTCCCTCCAAGGTTTGTTAGGTGGTATACGTTCGACAATGACTTCTCTCGAAGGACGCTTGTGCTTCTTTTCATACTTTTCGTAGTATTCACGCTCCCTGTCTCGTTCCCTTTCCCTGTCTCGTTCTCTCTCTCTTGGATGAGGAGGTGGTGAAACAGAATGCGGCGCAACCCTTGGCGGCGGAGCATGATATTCTATGCGCTCTCTATATTCAGGACCAGGACGAGGCTCCGGTTTGTAATGTACTCGCCTGCGGGATAAAAATGGATAAGAAAAAGTTTGAACAAATATCCAATTCTGCGAATAAATAAATCACTTCTGTTTTAATTTATACCTATAATACTCTGGGGGTGCTGTGGGCGGTGGATAATAGCCCTCAGGTTCATCCACGTAACGTTCTGGGGTAGTTCTAGGAGGAGGGCCTCGCCTAGGCACTTCTCTGGCGGGCCAGCGCTCTGGTGGTGGTTCAGGGCTAGCGGCTCTAACATAATAACCTGCTTCCCGATCCAACTCCTCTTGCCCCAGGCTCAAATTCATCTTCTTTTCTTCGAAATCCATGTCAGTTTCTTTGCGTTTATTGGCCTTCCTCATCATCTATAAACAAGAAGTAACAAGGATTTATTAATACGAATTTGATCTTGAGCAAATTTTTTGAGAAATGATGATACAAATCATTAGAAAGTTACCTCTTTGGCATGCCTTAAACCTCGTTCCCAGGCAGATTCGGCTGGAGGGTCTTCAATTTTCGGAGCATGTGGATGTGCCCCAAAACCGGGAGGTGCACGCAGTAGTGGTGGCCTTTCGATGTGCGGTCTAAACTCATGAGGACCTGAAGCATGTGGCGGATAAGCCATGGGTCTTACCATATCAAACATAGTATAATTTCCCTTGTCAGTTACTCCAGGATGGAGGAATCTGCAGCTCACACCCCATGTGCACTGTCCTCTGTTGTAAAAGCGACAGACAGGTCGTGGTTCTGTTTCTTCAGGACGAGCATCGTCCCCGTCACTTAACTCACCCTCCTCCAACTCAGATTCCTCCTTCTCTTCTCCATCCTCCTCTCCTTCCTCGACGTCATTAATTTCTCCAGATTCTTTAACTTTCTCTTTTTCCTTTTCTTTTTCTTTTTCCTTCTCTTTCTCTTTTTCTTTTAAATCCTTTTCCTTCAGTTCCTTACTTTCTTTCGCCATTACTGTATCAGTCTCACCTAAAAAATATTTTGGACACAAATGATACATTTATCCAATTTCGAAAGACGATTTTCTATCTCGATAATGAAAGAAGGCCTTACCATCGTCACGCTCGTCTTTCCATTGACCATCTGCTTCAAAGTCGAGCTGTTCACTTTCCTCAACAAGAGTCACTGGAACGTTTTTCTCTTCTTTTTTATCATCATTCACTCGTTGGTCCTCTGGTTCAGGTTCGTCAACGCCATCCATGCTATCAAGATCTGATACGTCTGATAAATCTTCTCCATGTGTCATAGGAGTTGGCTTTGATTTTGGCAGCGGTTCAGGCTCGTCATCTATATCTCCGTCAGAAATCTGTTCTCCATCGAGTACGGTGAACGCGTTTGTTTTTGAAGATGGTGATGACATAGGAGAATGCTTTTCGGATGATTTAGAAAACTCACGATTATCTGTATACGAATTCGATGTCGATTTTAAATTTTTAGAATGACGTCCGTACAACGGTGACTTGGGCGACTTTAGCGAGGTACCGTTTGATCCGGGACTTTTAGGAGAGCTGTTTATAGATGGTGGAGACTTCGGTGCATATTCAGCTGAATCAAAAGACTTTGGAGAGTCAATATTAGCCACTGGTGAAGCTGGGTGAGATCTCGGAGACTTTGGCGATGCAGGACCAGATTGAAAAGATCTAGCAGATTGTACAGGGGACCTTGGAGAGCTCCGGTCCGATCTTGGAGACTCGGGAGAGTTATGTTCTGAGCGATAAGACTTTGGAGAAAGTGGAGTGGATTTTTGTGAGCTTCTGCTGGACCTTGGCGAGCCTAGATCAGACCTTGGCGATTTTGGAGAGGCAGGACCTGACTGATGCGATTTTGGAGAAGTAGGACCCGACTTAGGTGATTTCAAAGATGTGGGGCCCGAATGTACGGAGCTAGGAGACTTTCCTCTTGATGATAAAAAACTTGCCGGTGATTTCGGACCGGAATGATCAGAAGGTGACTGCGGAGCGGACTGTGAGGAAATTGATCCATCGGGAGTCATTGCACGCCCTCGACGATTGCTGTAATCCTCCTCCAAGGAACTGTCCGATCCAGAGTCTGACATGGTGAACTAAACTAGCCTGTGGACAAGCGATCTGGTCATTGTAAATTCTAGGCATCATTTAAGGTGGAAGGGGAAGATCTCTTTGGTGTGTAAAAGGTTAAAGGTTCCTTTAAGAAATTCTATTTCTAATCATACCTACCCAATGTAGCAAGGTTTAGCTACATGAGTAGCGTCGCAGGGCTTACCTGTATCGAAACTAGCCCATGGCGACTGGCTCTTGAGTAGGAAATTCACACTCCATGTCGCATCGGACATTTTGTACCAGAGAATCACGTACGTCGCAACTTTTTGTTTTGTACTTAAACTCTTTACTCAAACTGATGAACTTTATCACATATACAAGGTGTACTTTTTGTTGTTAAACCATCTCGTAACTTTGTTTTCCAACTTTCGAACTTGTTTATTAATTAGTTTTAACTTCTGACTCGATCACAACACAAACTAATGAAAACTTTTCAACTGTTTGATTTTTTTTTTTTTTTTTTTTTGCTTTTTTTTGCTTTTTTCGTACGTACTGCCACTGAATACTGTACTAGAGCGATACTTATTATCAGAACTTTTATGTTTTCGACCTGAAAAAATGTATTTCCATATCTTGCGAGAAATTAAATGGAAGGTGATATTATCTCATAATGAAACCCCCATGGTTTTACATATGGTGTAAACAAACACATGTTCATCCATACGTCGTTCACGAGTCAATAACAACGACAGACCTCATCGAATGAAATATTGAAAGGTGTAACGCATAACGGGAATACAATCGTTGCAAACTTAATGCAAAATCGGTACTCTGAAAAAACTTCATCTACGATTATCACAGTCACTATAAGATTTTCTCGGGTTCAATGATCCGTTACTTAATAAGTCTACGCTGAGCATACATAAAGAACAAGTAATATTTGTAGGTTACTGATGGGCCGTTATCCATTAGTCAAAGGTGATAAAGGGCTGAATTTCGGGGTAGCGTTGTTACCGTCTCACGGCAAGATGCACATAAATTATTCGTTTTAAATGTATTTGGAAAAAGAACTTTTTTTCGAATCTTACCTTCGACCCTCGTTCACCGCTGTGCCGAGACTCCGAGAAGAATCAAGGATCGGATAGGCGGCCGGCGTCGCCTAGAATCCTAGTAGTTTGTCCTTCAGAATTTCAGCCTTGCTCCGTTGCCTCAAAGAAAGCTTCGAATCCTGTGTCTGTACCGATATTGCCCCTTTTCAAAGCTCATGGGAATGATCTACGATTATTCACCTTTTCTACACAGCCGCAATGATGTCTTTCACTACCCGAAAATTCAATAAAATCACACGACAAACCAGTGCGACAAACGAATCGCACCCGTATCACCCACTAGACCTATCACCCACCATGGATCCGCTCGGCTGGATTTTAACTTTTTACCAGCAAAGAAGTGCACCACAAACAAGATGGCGCCGTTCAGCAATCGACTAATCTAATGTTACGTTTCGAATCCGACGTGTAGCGCTGGGATGTTTGAATATTTAAATTGACGTTTTCTATCTGCTGTAAACTCATTACTCCTCTCCTATCGTTGCGATCGTTGCTCCTCTTGTGTTGCTCCTTAAATTGTTTTCAATCAAACGGTGTCAAAAATTTGATGAAATCCAAGTCCTTTGCCAAACTGCAGCAAAAAAGGCTACACAACAAATAAAGCACTAGTTTAAGAAATAAGAATTGTGAATATGATGAATTAAAATAGTGAAACAAGATAAAAATAAATTTGAGTAAAAATGTCAATGGTCACAGAACACAGTGGGAAAGGTTACGCACCTCTTCCTCAAAGCATGAGCAATACCGATACAGAGAACGAGGATGAGGACCTCGGCAGTCCTGCTTACAGGTTGCAGAAACAATCAAATCAACCCTTGAAACTCGATGGCTCTGCTGTAATGCCAGAAAATGGAAGATTCCATCCTCTTGACGAAACTAAAAACCTTGCTAATAGACTGAGGAATGGTCGTAATACTAATAATTTGGGTTACTGCAGTGATGATATTCCCATCATGGTCGTTGACCAGGATGCCAATGACGATTTGTGGAAAAGACCACATATGTCCTTTTTCAGGCAATTGTTTTTAGCTGCCTCAATACTCCTCTGTATTGCAACAATCCTAATTTTCCTGTATGTCATTCCCTGTGAAGATGACGATAGCCCACCACTGGCTATTCAAAATCGACCAGCTTTACTCTGGGAAAAAAGTCTTCAGGGCATTGGTAGGTTTTTTATCACAAGTGGTAGTTATCATAAAATTGAATAGTTCCTTAAAACCTCCTACCTATAACTACTCTGCCTCTATTTTTTCCACAGAACTACATGGACCCATCTCTGTTGTTCCTGGCACACCTTATAACTTGATATTCATGTATCGAGATCAGCAGTATGGCAAGGCAGAACCTGGGTCGCAGAGTCCAAAGGTGGGATCCGAAGGAGGTGGAGTTATTTCTGTACATGGTGGTAAAGGTCTAACTTTATGGTGGGTTCCACTGTCACCTGTGCCCACGGAAATAGACTGCGTAAGTCTGGACGTTGATGGTTCTGGAAAAGCTGATTGTCTTGTTGTGGGAGAGCATGGGCTGCTTGCAAGCATTGAGCCGATTGCTGGAACTCGACAGTGGACTTCAAACGTCCATACGCATTCAAAACTGCCTGTATTCCTGCCGGATATAGATGGAGATGCAATTGACGATCTCCTGAGTGTAGAGGTCGGTGAAGGGAGCCTAGGAATCGCGCTTATTTCTGGGAAGAATGGTCACTTACTTGGACGTCAGCTGAGGCCAGATTGTAGACGCATTCATATTTACAGCATTGATTTGGAGGGGACTGTCTCTTATCTTTGTCACGATTCGAACGGTAAACGTAAGTAAATTTTCACACGGTAAATCCTTAATTGGAAGTTCAATTTACCTTTAGTTAAAAAATTACAGAATCTATGAAATCGTTGTCCCTGAAGGACCTCTTCAAAGGGATCAACTACATCCAGGTGAAAAAGAAGCTGGCGGCTAAGTTGAAGGGATTACCTAATCCTTTCGTTATCCCAGAACGTAATCCTGATCACAGTACCTGGGTATTGACACCGTTTCATCAGCTATCTGTTGAACGCCACGGAGCTTGCCCAGGGGATCTTTGCAAGTCAAAAATGAACATAACTTTTCAAGGAATTACCAATGAATCACATTCAATCTGGAACAGTTCTGGACCCAATCTGTACGCTATGGATCCAGTGATACTTAACCAGGTCGACAAGCCTCTAATCACAGGATTTGTCATGAAATTCTGGCAGTGGAATGGGCAGGGTTCTCAGCTCGACAAAATGAACTCTAGCATTATTTCGAGGTCGATAACAGAGAGGACTTTAGTAGTTATAATAAATCAGACCGAAGTTCAAGCTGTCAATGCCAGTCAGACTGAAATCAGCCAGATATGCAATAATGCAGATTGCCAACCAAGTTCAAAACTCCAGAGCCAATCACTCGTTGTTGCTGATCTCAACGAAGATGGTTCAAGAGAATTAATTAGCTACCAAACTTCATACGAAATTGACAAATTTCAGGTCTTGAAATCCAAAATACAGGTGGTCAAACTTGATTCGGAAGTCGCAAAACTGACCGAGGTAGTTATAGCCTGAAAAATTCATTTTTTAAATTTGAATAAGCCATTTCATGTTATAAAAAACAAGATCTAATTATTCTCAACAAAGCTTCAGTCCTAGTCAAATTTTTATCGCTCTTAAGCTAAAAATTGTGCGATAAAAATACTTCTGACAGTATGAGTAGACTTTTTAAAACACTCCTATATTTTCTAGTCGAACGCATCAAATTACTAATTTGTATTAAGATTCTAGTTTGTCGTCTTGTGTGTTTTTTAATTGTATTTTTCTCGCCACAACTGTCTGTATAAAGTTTGAGGTGATAGTAAAAATTATTTCTGTACAAAGAAATATCATATCCAATGTCTTACGTTTTGAAATTCCCTCCTTGCCCTATGATTTCCGAAAATTATGGAATGATCATACGCGTTTCTTTGCAAAAGAGACGGCGACATCGAGTAAAATCATATCAGATTATCTTATCGTACAGAGGACTATGTATTTCCGAATTGTATTGCATATGCGCAATGGTGGTACGTTGTCCTCGCCGTTGTCTCCGTTCAACGCATTTTCATGTCGAACCGCCATGTCAACAATCACACCTTTTACGGTTGCAACTCGCGAGTACTTATTAACCGAAAAACCGGAACGTAAAAACTGCAAAGACTGAAGAGGATTAAAACGCGACTGAATAGAAAATTTTAAATAGCATGCATATACCCTGGTGCAATTTACAGACGTCTATATTTAACAGCAATGTGGATCAGTGGTTGAAAAAACTATAGTATAAATCAACGTATAAATGCAACGTTTCCGACATTAAAAACTAGTGCAAAGTAAACAAACCTTGTTAATCAAACAAAATTAAAACCAAGTACATAAATGTGAATAAAATGTCATGATACATATTATTATACAGTGACGTTATTACGGTGATACTAAAAAATAAATGAAAAAAGGCAGTCAAATAATCCATTGCACTGCATAGCTGTGCTCCAGGTGATAAGATACTGTCTAGATTAGTAAATATCATAACCAATAAAAAGTAAATAGAAGTAAAAAGGAGGTCGCGGCAGTTCGAGACTTTAGCTAGCTTTGGCCTGAGTTTGAGCGTTATCTTTTTTGGGGACGCTTTGCTATTGGCGAGTTATTTTGTTTGGTTGGTTAACGGTGGTTATTCGGGCACCACAATATGGCGGCTAACCTGGAAGAAGAGCAGAGTTTACGGGAGTGCGAGGAATATGTTCAACGGCATAATATCCAGCAAGTTTTAAAAGACTGTATTGTTCAGCTGTGCGTCGGTAGACCAGAGAATCCTATATCATTCCTACGCGAGTATTTTCAGAAGCTTGAAAGGGTGAGAAATTTAATAATCGCAATCCGAAATCAAAAAACTCGTCATCTCGACACGAGAGCTGAACGTCGTCTGTTCTCTGTCGTCTGCCATAACTTATGTCATAATGAGGATATTTTTAATTTGTTTACCCGAAAATAGGCCAAAATTTCAGAACAGATATGAAATGAAATTCATAATTCAAAGTGATTCAAACTAAGAGGGAGTATTTTTCAATTTTCATTTTTTATAATTTCTATACTGAGCCGATCGCTCTTTCTATTTTCTTCAACCCCTCCAGCCCCTTGTCATTTTTATTCAACACTTTCTCGTCGGATCTTCTCATTTTGTTATATCGATTTCTACTGTAGCTTTGAATATAGGGCGGCTAGCCCCAGTAAAAGGGAGAGATGCTCTCGTTACACACGACGATGTTATCATTATATTATAGAAGGCTTTTACTCACAGCTAACTAGAGCTAGCAGTGTATTCGAATGAGTCCCGAAAATTTATACACCAAAAAATTAGGAATCATTTACTGATACCCGAAGGGTGTCATCTCCGTTTATTTCCATTTAAATTCTCAGATTTCGTTAAATATCGCAAAGCTCAAACAAAATTAAACACCGTTAGAAGGCAAATATTAAATGCTGAGAAATATTGTGCCTACGTGTAATTGGTTTTATATTGTTAGGCGTTTTCGTGATCAATGTTCTCGGTTTGTTTTCAGCGGTTTTCGCTGCCGGTTTGCAGCGATTCTAAAGATAGCAAATTCTGTAAATGTATTCAGAGTGCGGGGATTTGATGGCGCGTATAGGTATACACATTGAAAAATATCAACGACTAATAAACAGCGAAATCTTGCAGTTGGAGTTATTTTATCGAGTCGAGTGGTTGTCCGCGGAGAACTTATCCCCCAGGTGTTCACCAAGAATTCTCCGTATTTCAAACCCCCACGCAATCGTTGGGTGATTCGTGTTTGAATCCTCCCGCGAATCTTATACTGGATTATACGCGCAATTGGATTTAACGAAAGCCAAGTTATACCTGTGCCTATAATAAAATTAGAAGACCAAGTAATTTTACCCTAGTTCAAGAAAATTATATCGGAGTGTCAGATTTGTTCATTTCATTTTCCCTTGGAAAACGGTTTCCAAATACTTATGTCTGTAGTTTCTTACGGAGATAATAGATCAGTGAAGGGTGGGCGATAGAAGTTCTTGACGTATAATAAAAAATTTCGTACGAGCTATCGCGTAGGCAGCGAATTTTTTTTTTCTCATTTTCTTCTCTGTATCAGAAGAAAACCCATTGAAAGACAGAAGTCCTAAATTTCAGCAACGTTATGGAGGTACGGTAGGTAGGCGTTTGTACGCATTAATGTTCGTGTAACACTTGCGTGATTTATTATTGATAATTGCCATAAAAATAGAGGTATAAAGAATTCTGAAAAATCCCGTATTTCACGTGACACGAAATCGGATACACACACCTATATAAGTATATGTTTATTTTTATATTTATAAAAAAAAATCACGCGTGAATGTTAGGGCCTATTTATATCATGGGAATGTAACATTGACCGTGTTTCCTCATTTTTCATACTCTCATAGTCTGTAGAAAATTAGACTGTGCAGTAATCCATCGCTCAGGCATTCTGCGCTTTGTTATTTGTTTATTTGAATAAAGAATTAAAATAGGATCAAAAATAATAACCCGTAATTTCTAAGAGCTCTGGGTTTGTTGAAAAATAATTTATCATTCAAACAAAATTCAATGGATATTCTTTTTGCTGAATTTGTAATGAACTATAAATAATTCACCTATTTGTTTGGATGTCCAAAGGAACAAGCACACGATGCAAAACAGCAGAGTGCGACGAGTCCAGAAGATACAGAGGATATGCCTGCCGGTCAGCAAGGACCACAAGTACCTCGAAGAAGAGGGGGAATTTCTGCTGAACCAGTATCAGAAGAGGATGCGACGAGCTATGTCAAAAAAGTTGTACCAAAGGACTATAAAACCATGGCCGCCCTGAGCAAAGCTATTGCAAAAAATGTCCTATTTGCCCACTTGGATGAGAACGAACGCTCGGATATATTCGACGCAATGTTCCCTGTCACTTTTCTACCTGGTGAACCAATCATTCGACAAGGTAATTAGCTCTTCAATTGTTATTAAAAACTTATCTCAAAAAATACTCGAGAGTTTTTCTTACGTATTACCTGGTTATTTCCATTATCACAGGTGATGAAGGTGATAATTTCTATGTGATCGATCAAGGTGAGGTGGAGATATTTGTGAACAGTGAACTAGTCACGACGATAGGAGAAGGTGGAAGTTTCGGGGAACTTGCTCTGATATATGGAACTCCACGAGCAGCCACAGTCAGAGCAAAAACTGATGTTAAACTTTGGGGTATCGATAGAGATTCCTATCGCAGAATTCTCATGGGATCTACAATTAGAAAACGTAAAATGTATGAGGAATTCCTTTCCAGAGTGTCTATACTAGGTAAATGATTCAGAAATTCTTGTCATTGCCCATCATTAATAATAGTTTGACTAAAAGTGTATACAAAAGTAATAATTGGTTTACCAGAATCATTGGATAAGTGGGAGAGATTAACCGTGGCAGATGCTTTGGAACCGGTAGTTTTTGATGATGGAGAAACGATAGTACGGCAAGGGGAACCTGGCGAAGACTTCTACATAATTGTTGAAGGCATGGCTCTGGTCCTTCAGCAACGTACTGAAGGTGAAGAACCCTCAGAAGTTGGCCGTCTTGGACCCTCCGATTACTTTGGTAATAAAGTGGATTTGTTGTTATTCGTTATCACTTGTCTGCAAGGAAAGGGAGTTAAAATGATATGGAATTCTTGTGATTATTCTGTTCCAGGAGAAATCGCTCTTCTCTTGGATAGGCCGAGAGCTGCTACTGTGGTAGCTAGGGGGCCGTTGAAGTGTGTCAAATTAGATAGAGCACGATTTGAACGTGTCTTAGGCTTGTGCGCAGACATATTGAAACGCAACATCACGCAGTACAACAGCTTCGTGTCTCTATCTGTATAGCTGTCTAACGTACCACAAATTAGTGCCCCACCATCTCCTACACAACATTGAAATCCTCCCTCATCTCCGTTATAATATATTATTTCATTATCGATGAATTTATTTTAAATGATAATAACTATTAATGTTGTACTATACCGTCTATTGATTAATATTAATATATTCATATATTACTATACTACATTAGAATCTCTATATAATAAAACGATTATTACTCATTACCGAAAAGACCAAATTTTTGAATACACCTGGCACCATGAAATTTTAATGCTCGACTGCTATAGGTGTTTTAATACTCACGAATATCAAAAGAAGACGGCAGGGGTAATAGAAATAAAAATAATTTATTATGGAAACGATATCAGATGGGCAATGTATACCTTTGTTATACATTGAATAAATTCATTTGATTAATTGTAAATGGCCATTACCGTGCTGTACATAATTTCTTCTCCATTTTTAGGTGTAATACATCCTCGTGCGCTGAATTCAGGTACAGCACACGTTAAATATGAACAAATTTCATCTCATAAATAATGATATAATACATCTCTGAGACATGCTAATCACTTTCTCACTCTCTCATTCTCTCTCGTTTATCTTTCTCTCTGTTGTGATATAAATTCATTCGTCGACAATTATTGTTTAGAAATTTAACATTGTGTACATAAATATTGGTGAAAAAAAAAAAAAATAATAATCTATAATGAAAATATAAATATGAACGAACCAAATAACTTCCCACCATATTAAGCAAGACTAATTTATCAAGGCACCGCCTCGTCTCTTCGATCTTCTTCGTCGATTTACTTCACCATAAGTACGCTGATTGAATTATTATTCACAGCCGAACCCTCAGCAGCCAATAACAGGTCATCCCGCTTTTAGTTGTAGAACATTCCAGAAAGAACGAAATACAAGAAAAAAAGATCCGTGACTCCTCGTCAATTTTCAGGATATTTCCATGTACCTAACATCTTCGCCCACGGTCATATCTTGAAAACGATGAAGCCTGCCAGTACCATCCTAACGCGATGAATTTTCTGGTGTTGGAGAATCTGACGCCTTCTTCTTGAAACACTTCACAGATTATCGTAGCCCAAAGGCGTAGACCATTGTATGTGGGGAGGAAGTGGAAGAGAAGCCTCGATGCATTTGTGAAGCACACAATATCAACAGAACTGCGATAATGATATCCATTACAAGATTTTTTTGTTTTGCGAGTCAACGATAATAGTACTAAGAAGAGAAAGCGAAGTGCTGTTTCAATTGATGACAAAAATATCTGTGGTTCTTCTACATGAAGGTGAAGAGTATTTTTAAAGATGAAAATCGACCGAATCTAAAACTCCTTCTGGCTTCATGCCAATAATCGTGATCCCAGTAAAACGAAGAGTATTGACTTGGCTTCTATTTCCAATGATGAAAATTTTCTTTGCCCGTCGCTGCTGTTTACTATTTGCTATTTGACAACGAATTGTGTGATTTTTGTTAAAGTATGTGTGTGGTGATAATTATATACAGAAATGCGGTAGTCTGAATGTTCCTAAAATTCCGCTTTGAAAGTGTATGTCCCACACTCCGAGGGCTTTTTGAGAAGGGCGTCAATTCATACGCGAATTGCGTTTTAGAGAAAAACAGCGAAGCATATGTGTCAGATATACATCGGAATGGTATTGAGTTACGAGTAGCTTCCTCATGAAGAAAAGAGGATCGGGAGCAGCTACCAGCTACCTAGAGAACCACTACTTGTCTTGCAGTCGACTTGAGTTCGCTCAGGATCGGCGTAAGCCAACCCTAGCTCGGAGACAAATTCATAAAACTTGTCCGAAGAATCAAAGGCCAATTCCGCAACGATGAAATCGACCGCCAAATTTTGCCGGTAGCTAAAGAGCAGAAGAAATAAGTTGGTTAGACAAACAGCAATCACTGGGTTCAGTGGTGAAAAATATCAATAATATTTTACTCCACTCTTTCAACTTCTGGAACAAAAATCTTAAGCATGTTAAACATTGACCCCCCTCCCTCGTCGTAGAGACCCATAAATCCCAGAAAAATGTAAAGAAATATTAAAACTCGATAACTTTAGCCTTGTGGTCCTGGTTAAACCCCACCACAACTCGATGAATATCACAAGGAGGGCTATACCGCTGTTAAAAAAATACTTACACTCTTTGACATTGATAATATCGATGATAACGAGTAAATAATATTTGAGTGAAATACGTACGACTTTATCATATGTTTTAGCGCAGTCTTGCGCTCCCTAGCAATGAACCAGTCCATAAGGAAGGCTGCCATTCGGGGCGTTTTACGGTACAGTTTGAAAAATACGTGGAAGTTACCCAGCCACCACGCTGAGCGTACTCTCAATGCATGTTTTATGCATTCATCCTCCTTGTCTTCAGGGGTCAGGGATGCTAAAATCGTTGTTAGGTCTGTAACAAATACAAATTTTGATTAGTGACTACTGTCAACTTTCTCATTTTTTTTTTTATAATGCAAAACTTGATAATCTTTTACATACCAAGTGTATTTTTAGTGAAAATATAGTAAAGTATCCTATAGGCGATGAACTCCGATCTATTTTCTCCACCAAGGTCCTGGTAGAGCATTCTGAGCTGTGTTTGGCACTGATTGAACTCTTCGTGGTCTCCTCTCTCGAGAGCAACTCGGGCGTGTGTTTCGTACACATGCACAGTAAATGAATCTCTTATACCTTGTACTGTAAGATCTTGACGAATAGATTTCAGCTGATCACATGCGTATCTATAGTCTTGCTCGGAAACCCAACGCTTTTTCACATGAGCCAAAGAAAACCGGAGTACACTTACTGGCCTAACTGCAGAGGGTGCCGGAGCCTGGAATTGGTCAATTAAAAATTATTCAGAATGCATATATTAAACAGTCAAAAAATGAAAAAGGGTTTGAAAATATAATCAGCTCACCGAAGTGAGACGTAGATATGGTTTTTCAAGATCCTTGCAAGTACCAACGATGTGAAGCCCTGTAAAATCAAATTCAGCAGCAACATCATCCTTGATGCTATTGCCATTCCTGGAAATAGAATCGCTGAACCGGGCAGCGCGTTGCTGCAATTTTTCCTTAGATCCAAGTTCGTCGCCGTTTCCTGTAGCTAAACCAAACTCTGAATAGAAATGTGATTTATTTTGCTTAGCCTTCTTCATCTTTTTGCTGTTGTTGCTACTGCCACCACCTCCGCTGTTACTGTTGTTACTATGACTCTGCTTATTTCTGCTGCTCGATTTTTTTGACTTTGAAGACTTATGTTCGTGATCACGTTCGCTAGTATTCGACGAAGATGAAGTACTCCTTCTATACTTTCTCGGAGGAGGGCTTCGCGACCTAGACCTTGACCTGGACTTCGACCTACGATGAGAGCCACTGGCAAGACGTGCGCCAAGCCGAGCTCCAAGGAAAGTAGAAAGTCCGCTCTTACGCTGGTTTCCCTGTCCCCCAACGGCCAAGGGATTAGCCAACTTCAGGTTCTGATTCTGAGGTTTTATAGTCATTGTCATACGTTCGCTATGTATGCTGGGAAGAGGCTCTTTGTCCCAGTCCTTTACCCATAGTGATCCGTCATTTGCTGAACGCGTTATTTTACCCTTCAGAATGATTTCTACTTGATCCTTGTCGACGGCGGTCTTGCATTTCTCATAACAACGATTAACGTAGTTTTTTAAACTATCTGGCCAGTCGCCTACGGGGCTTGGATTTGTCATCGGAGGAGGAACAGTGCTGTTACCTACAGTGCTAGCCGGTTTGCTAGGAATATTATCTTGTACCGTTATCGGGGCAGGGGATGTTAACGATGGTAATAATTCCGAAGGTTTTTCAGATGGGGGGGGAGGTACCGGCGGTTGATGCTGAGATGGAGCCGGGGGTAGGGGTGGCAGATCTGACTTCAGATTTGCTCCCGGAATAAACGAAGCTGACGCATTGTTTCCTGGAAAACTGTTGTTGAATTGCGCGGCAAGGTTCTTGTTTCTTTTACGTTTTTTTTTCGCTGCACCGCTATTCCCTGAAGGAGTGAAACCTAAACCGGTTTTTTTGTTCTGGAGGTTGAAACGGATTTGTCCGTTGAATTCTGAAAGAAAGTCATCGACTGATTGAAAAAAAAACCCAAATAGGTTTAACAAAAATTCCTCGTGACCAAAAATCATGACTTACGAGTATGATCGTTTTGCATTCCATTCCATCCGTTATATGGAAAAGAGCTGTAAACGAAGGGTGGTGGTTGCTGGAGTTGTGGGTTGTGATTATTTTGTTGTTGAGCAGACTGCGAGGGGGGTGGGGGTCCTGGAGGAAGAGGGGGAAGATCAGAATCATCATCAAGTGATACAGGAGTTCCAGGCACAGGGGGCTGCTGTGTTTGTTGATTTGCCTGATTGTTTTGGACTGCTGCCTGTTGTTGTTGTTGTTGTTGTTGTTGTTGTTCCTGCTGCTGTTGGACCTGTTGCGCATTGAAAGCCTGACCATAACCAGGCATCATTCCCTGATTATAGTAAAACATCTGACTCTGGGATCCATACCCTTGGCCATACATATGCCTGGATAATGAACAAAGAAATATAAATAGCACAAAATGCAGTAGAAGGGCTGCCAAGATCAATTCCATATGTTAACATTTTTTTATTTCTTTTTCGGTTTCACAGAAGGAATGCTAAATCTAATCAGAGTTTCTAGCCATTAGAAAATTGGGTATTTGTTAATAGTCACAGTATCTTCAAATATGAAATGGGCTAGATTTACAGAATGTCTGTAGTTGGAGTATCCCGATAACCCAGATCATAGTATATCAGTAATCTACATGTGATTGTAATCATAAGTCCTAATGAGCAGCTGATTCATGAAATTTTGAAATCACACAACATGTCAAGAATCCATGCAACATAGCACATGACCAGTAGACAGAACGAGATCTTTGAATTGCGCTTTAATAGGAAAGCCATATGTTTCCGCCATTTTGTGTGAAAAGTTAAAAGTCGTACTTGTCAACGGTCTTTCACGAAACGCATGAGTCATGGTTCATAAAAACTTACCCTGCATAGGGTGAATAAAGGCTTGGATGTGTCGGAGGCGGATATTGCCATGTCATTCCTGCCATAGCTCCTGCTCCTAGATGCTGCTGCTGCTGCTGATATTGATGCTGCTTTTGTTGAGACGCTACGGCTTCGCCCTCGGACATTCCTTGGAAGGTTTCTGCGCCGAAATAACCTTGTTAGCCGTAGTAAATCAATAATCTGATTACAAATGAATGATCTCACGATATCCTGTAACGTTTTTCTCCCAAATTTCAATACTATAAATATCACTGCACGCGATAAAAACCAATAATCGTTATTACGTCACCGAAAACGATTCACAGACCACTAAACGGCCATTGTGCAAATGGCCAAAGGTGCGTTAGATACGTTTGCATTGAAGGATTTGTTAAGAATGCTCGTTAGTTGTTTTACAACAGGGCCACCTGAGCGTTGGCGAGCGCTCCATGCGACGCGTTTGGTAGTTTTCGGAAACTAAACTCAATTCGATTGAATAGTAGATTCTTTTGGTTCAGAAAAAAGAATTTCTAGAATTTGTCTTAACTCATCGAAATGATTCCGAATTTTCTCACTACCAAAGTTATGACTAATGTTTCAAACTGTGATGATTCCGAATAGACATTCTGCCACAGTGGCGGAACAATGATCGAGATGGCGGGAGAGGATGAGGAGTCCTCGGAGAAATCAGAATCGGCGGGAAAGTCTGCTAGCGTTGTGTTGTACAGGTACGGTAAAATCTGTAATCACACGACTTCAAAATGGCGAATGTAAGAGACAGTGATACGTCGTTGTGGCTTCATAATAAGCTAGGAACGTCAAACGATAGCTGGACTGGTAGTTCTATTTGTTCACAACTGAACGCTGAAGTATTAAGGAACATAAAAGATTGCTTTCCTGATTTACAAACCCAAGTGAAACTCAAATTATTGCTCTCATTCTTTCACCTGCAAAGGCGCAATGTCGAAGAGGTATGTATGTTTACCAAAATTCCCATACTTGCAATGTTACCATTTACTGATTTTCTCACTTAACAAGTGAAGGTTTTCGCAACTATCATTTATTCCCCCTCATTAGAAATTATTGCGATTATTAAAAGATGATACTTTTTCAACAGTGGCGTGTTGAATTGGAAGAGATCATTGAGGTGGCATCACTGGACAGCGAGTTATGGGTATCGATGTTATCCGAAGCAATGAAAACCTTCCCATCAACTGGTTCTTTGAACACAGACATTTCAGACCTTGATGAACATCGTCCGATATTTGGAGAACTAGTGAATGACCTTAGAAAGCTCGTTAAAAAGCAAAATGATGCTTCCATGCTTCCACTTGAATGTCATTATCTGAATAAAACTGCACTAGCCTCAGTAGTTGGACAGCAACCGGCACCAGTTAAACATTTCACTCTCAAAAGAAAACCTAAAAGTGCCGCACTCCGCGCTGAGTTATTACAAAAGAGTGCTGATGCAGCTAGTAATTTAAAAAAAAGTACAGCTCCTACTGTACCTGTACGAAGTCGTGGTATGCCCAGAAAGATGACAGATACAAGTGAGAATAATTTTTAATCATTTGATGAAATCAGAATATTTTTGATAGCAGACATACCAAGAGAACCAATTTGTTAATTTTTTCAGCTCCATTGAAGGGAATACCAAGCAGAGTTCCGACGAGTGGCTTCCGTTCACCTTCTTTGACTAGTCCGTCAATGTCTAATCGTACGCCTATAGGAAGTCGAATTCGTAAAGATGGTGGAATAAAACTACTTGATATAAATGAGCAACCTCTAGGCTACGCGCAAGCTAAAAAACGAAAACGTATGCTTGAATTGGAAGAGCAACAAAAGAAGGCTGCAGAAGCTCAAGCAGCTGCTGCTGCTGCAGCAACGACAGCACCAGCTGTACCAGAAACGCCTACAACTCCAGAATACGCCCAAGGATTGGCTCCTCTAAATCCACCGGCTACTCCTGTTGCATCTACACAGACTTATGCTACACCTGGTAGTACACCTTCCACTGTTGTGGCAACTGGTACTGCACAAGCTCGTAAGTCTTAAATGTTTTACCATGTTCTGAAACCATCAGCATTGCCGGGACCTTCCAATCTCTGATATCTTTGACTATTTTATTTCAGTTTCAACCCCTGTAACGCCAACAGCACCAAACTCTGTGTTGCCGGTGGTTAATACAGCACCTTCAGCTATAATCGAAACAACGCCTGTCAATGTACAAAGTGTCAGACCAACTCAAACTGTCACACAAATTCGAATTCAGACTACAGCACCACCTGCTAATGCTGCTGCCAACACTCGAAAAGGCTTAACACTTACGGTAAAATATATTGCATTCTCATTTCTATGACACGAAATTCTAATTTTCACAGAAACGATAATCTGTCCCCTTTTCACTTCACAGAGAGACCAAATGCTTGAAGCCCAAGACTTATTCCGAGGTACAAATAAAGTTACGAGACCAGAAAAAGCAGTCATACTTGGTTTTATGGCTGGTTCGAGAGGTAAGATCCCTTGTATGATGTTTATGGGATATCTAACTTATAAAAAATTGTACGCACATCTTCAATTTTTTTCTTCAGACAATCCTTGTCCGAAGCTGGGTAATATAGTAACAGTGATGCTGTCGGAGAATATAGAGGAAGTGACGCAGCCCGATGGTAGTACAGTTTCTATGCTCGTTGAGACACATTTCCAGATGAATTACACAAATGGTGAATGGAAACGGATAAAAAAAAATCGACGAATCGTTACTGAAGAACCTGTTCCAGCAGCAACACATGCGCCTACTGCAACAGCTACAGCTTCTAATTAGGTAAGTTGTGCTTTTTAAATCTGGCAAGTTGCAGGCTACACGGAAATATTGATTGTGAAATCTATTTCACTGTTCTAGAATCTTATGCATAACCAAATTGTTCATTGAATGATTTCTGGGCAGTGAATTTTTCTAACTCCATCTTGCAAACATCAACAAGTAAATGACTGGCTTAATATAATGATTGTATAAATCTAATATAAATAAACTGTAAATATGTCTCTGTGCCTGACAGGAAACTATCTTTCCTGAATAAAACAAAAAAATAAATAGATAAAACTAAACAAAAATATCTAATTAATCAATAGAATGCTTATAAATCAAGTCTAACGTGCATATTATTGGGAAAAAATCTGACATACAATTTATTTAACTATTTCTACGAAACAGAACATTACCTCCCGATTTGAAATTGTTTTTCTTCCTTTGTAGCATTGAAATATAAAGATGTAAACATGTTTTTAGCAGAAATTATCATAAACAGAGTTTTAAAATTGATTCACAATTCCTCTTCCTTTATTGTTCAGATCAGTAATATCATCCCCCACTTGGTTCAACTTCAATGGAGTTAATTTGCTTCCAAACATCACATTACACTACAATAATTACATACTAGAACTTAATTAAGTTTGTGATATTTATTAAGCTTAAAATTAAAGAAATGCAAAGCTTATTTATTAGTTATATTACTCAACGATAAACCCGTCGCATATTTTATCTTGTCAAAAGATGATACCAAAAATTTTTCTTCGTTCCAATCAGACTATAAATTTGTTTCGTGTATGGGTTATTTTTGTCATTCTCACTTCTCTTCGGCAGTAGGATTCTTATCATACAATATCCATCTTTGTAAAAATTATTAATTGTTGTGATTGATTGTCCTTATGCAAACTAAAGGTAAACTAATGAGTGAAGCATTTGCTACGAAAAAAAAAAATAATAACAACTATCAGTTGGATAATTTCAATACCAAGTCGCTTCGATAAAAATATTCTTATTCAAACGCCTTTAATCTTGAATTGTTCTTGTGCTATAGGCAATAGACAAAGATTGGATTCAGAGAATAAAGCTAATCTCTTAATATATGAATGTATTATAATTGGATTATTAGTACTATAATCTATATCCATTACATATTATATATATTTACACAATTAACACAGATATAAATTGAATCATATAATATTGTTATTAAATAAAATATAATTACCTTCATAGTTTTAACATGTCATCAACATTTTTCTTCCCTTAAGATAGTCAATGTTTTCTCGCTGTATCATACCTGCATAGGTTGCCAACAGCAACAGACTGTTTGATCGCTATTGAGAAAGGTTTATCATAATCTGTTTCCAGCGATTCAACAGGTAAGCCTGAAATGACAAAAGTGACAAATTCAGTCCAAGTGAATAATAAGATTCGGAAAGCTTATCTTGAGTTGTTAGATTTAAACAAACTGTGAATTGAATTCTCCGGAGTCATGGACAACAACTATAGAACTAATGTGGCCAAGTGGCTACCACCAGTTAATTCTATGCTTGAAGAGTGGTATGAGAATTGTTTATTATTACATAAATCTATGCGGAAACTTACAGAAGAAATTATTTCGACAACTGGAGAAATCGAAAGCTCAAATAATTGTTATCACAAGGTTTGTAGTCTCGAAAACTGAAAAAATTGAAGGTATCAATCATTATTTGTTTTACATTATTATTTACCACTGTATTTTGAAGAACTTGGAAGACATCCTAACAAGTTTAGAAGCATTATTGAAAGACTATGAATCTATAAAACAAGTTGCGTATCAGAAACATCCTGTTCACAAGTATAAGGTTGAGCATTTTAAAACTCTTATCAAACGGAGACTCAATGTGGTTGCAAAGATCACCCGAGACTTAATTAACGATATTCTTGACTGTAAGCATGATGTGTTGCTGAATAGCATTTTCAGGTAAGTGTTCAATGTTTATTGCTGGCCCATGTTATTGGAATTTTCATCAAACTTTATCCACACATTTTAGATTTGTCAATACATACAATAAGATCCTTGATCTAGATCTTGACGTAACAGATCTGTCTACTAATATTTTTCACAATGACTGCCCTAGCATGATAGAACCGTTGAAGAAAATATCTATAACGCGATTATTGCAGGTGAGCTGCAAAGATTTTTCTTTATAATAAAGTTGTGCTTGATATATTGATTTCTAAAAACTGATTAATATTAATTTCATTTTCAATTCGAGATTTTAGCGAAAAATAGAGCAGAAGATTACTGTCATGAACTTATAGAGTGTTTACTGGCGAATTATCATCCTGAGGATGGAAAGACAGAGTTAAAATCTACTACTTTTGCAGATGCAGAAATTTCAGAGAACTCCAGTATAGAAATTTACCGGTAAGGTACTTGAACGTGATCTTTACAAAAATTAACATTTATTTTTATTTCTTGCAGTGCTCTTACAAAACATATGACTCCACCCATTGCAAGTGTAACTCTACCTGGCACTGTCATATCAAATATAGAGAGCATACAAACATTGGTCAATGCTCAAAATGAGCTCATTGTCAATCTATTAAATGTAGCTAAAGAGTTGTCCCCCAAGTTGTTTGGTCTCGGAGCCATAAAAGTGAATCAAGGTAAACAAAACTAACAAAGCTTTGTGGCTTCATAGATCTCATAGCGTCGCTATAATTTATAAGTTAATTTGTTTAAGGCGAATCCCGACTGCGAAAAGCTGCACTTAGAAAAGCTACGGATTATTATCAAGAAGTAGCTTGGGGTGCTGTATCTAGCATTCTGGATCATGTCGTTCTTTGGTGGTCTCCAGAGGCACTTGCATCCCGCCACAGTCAAGGTGCTCTTCACCTTAAAGATTGGTTGCATCAGTTTATCCAAGCAAACGAGGGTAAAATTCCAATTTACCATATAATAATATAATCTAAAAATAAATAGCACCGATTCGCCTTTTGAAACAGTACCACCCACTGTGTCGCCTGCTCTACAAAACCTTTGCGATGCCTTGGGGTGCCATGTGACGACTACAGCATGGGATCAGATATTCCGAAGCGCATACACGTCTGCTTTCAATTGTCAATCGAAGCCACTATCGACTGAGGTGATTAGTTAATAAATGATGGACTGTGAAATAACGATGATGGATTTTCAATAATCTATCTTCATTTCAAGGGGACGGATACAGGTCAAATGTTTGCCGAATTGTTTGCCCTGCTTGTATCGCTCAGTAATGAGTGTGAAGTTGGTGGGGAGTGGGTAGTTGGTGCACCGTTAATTGAACTTCCAATTTCGGAGCAAATTATGGTTTTGCATAGAATGGATCATTCTGTACACATGATGCGACTTTGGGCTATGCAGGAGGCCAGTCGTATCGCTCATACTTGGGACTTAAATGCATTTTTTCTCTTGGTTCGTGGGGACCTCAAAAATTGTATCGAGGAGCTATCATATCTCAAGGTAATGTTATATCCACTGGCTCCATTTAAACTGTAGATTCATCGAATCTTTTGCAGCTTGCTGACCACACAAATGCCCTAGCGTCAGAATCTGTGAATGTTCAAGTTTATGTGTGTACAAGAATGAGAGCTAAAATAGCTTCTGAAGTCAATGCTAACATCCAGTTACTTAAGGTATAAATTTGAAAAGAAAAACCAATAATATTCAGTTTCTGAATAAGTGAGTATTTGAATATCATCTGCTTATTATACTCGCAGGATTCGCCGTTAAAATGTATTCAAACTTTAGCAAAGATATGTCGAACAGTGAGCTTGGCGAATTTGCATATGTGCTTCCCAAGACCAATTTACTGGAGGAATAATACCGACGCTGCCCCTACAATGCAGAGTTTCTATGTTGCTACATATCTTGGTAAACTCAGTAGTTAGCTTCTCAAGGTATGATGATTCAATGATATTCTTTGGAATTCTTTCAGAAAAAGTTTTACTGCCTGTATTAGAGGTGGTCGAAGACTATGAAATATCAAATATGATTTTAAAAATTATGTGCGAGTCTTGGCTTGATTACATTTACCTACATCGAATTAAATTCAGGTGCATCATGAAATATAATATCAACATAATTAAAAATTTTGACCTGATTTTAATTCTAGTTTTTGTTTTATTTGATCAAGTGAGTGGGGAGCGTTACAGTTATTAACGGATTTTGCTTTCGTCAAGACTTGGCTGATGGAGTGCTCAATTATATCGCAAACAGTCAAAGGTCATCTGCTGAAGAACGAAGTTCTTCGCAGATGCGAAGGAGTTGGTCGTCTACTTTTAAGACATCCTGGAGAAGCCATAACTATGCGTAAAAAACCAGGTAATTGCACGTTATTCCCAAATCCGAATTTGTCGAGAATTCCTTTTCTCATCTATAATTTTTCTGTATCAGTTCGATCTAATAGTGCCAGTGGATCTCCAGAGTCACTGGGCCTCGAACGAATGCCAGCTGAGATGTATGTTCCAAATCAAGAACAGTGGCTTGAGTTACGAGCGTCGAAACGATGCAGCTTCTTCTGCATAGAATAAATAGAAAAATAACACGTAAAAGTTGTTTGCTCCAGTTTCACTTTTTAATCTATTTAGTATTTTCTATAATCAATATTTGATCAAATTACTAATCTCTGTAATGTGATAGGGTCGTTAACTCCAACAATACAAATACAATCATGATCAGTCAAAGCATACTGAAATTTTCTTCAGTTTTGAAAAATTCTGATAATATTTGTAATCCTCCGAAAAAATTGGAAGAGGTTTCGAGTGAGTTGGGTACAAATTCTTGCTCATCGTGTATCGATTTAAAGGTATCGAGAGGAAGTATAAATCCTTAGACTTGCACCTTTATGTTTAGGATTCAGCATGTGACTCCAGGGCCAAAGTTGCTGTATATTCTAACTTCTAAATTGATAGGTCTTCAGGATATCCAGTGAAGACAAGTATAAAGCGGCACAATACGGATATGCGGATGACGACATTAAATACATATATAATATGGGAGGGTGGAAGCCCACAGGGTCGAGAGTAAAAGAAGCCTTAGTAGAAGATATCATGTTACCTTTCACACGCCTTATGTGGATGGAAAGAGATATCGATTGGATTTTCTGTCGTATCAAGTCAATATCACAGGGCATTTGACTTATTAACGAAATGAAAGGATATCGAATCCGAGTTTTGAGTACTTATTATGATTTGTATTTATACTTTAGCTGAGCGATTTTTTCCAGATCTGTCGAAACATTATTTGGATCGAATTCTCCTCTTTTTTTCCTCTGAGCAGAAATTTTTATCAGTCATGCGAATTATAAAATGATTGTCTGCACGATGAGATTTCGAAATCTGATCACCTGAAGGTGTTATTAACACTCCGCGTGATACAGAGGAATCTTAATGTTTTATTTTCATATTATGGTCTGTAGTTTCTGTCGACAGATATTACTCCCAACGAATATACGTATAACGTAAGGTATCCTCGATTGGCCACAGGAAAAAAATCCACTCATATTTCTCCTTGCAGCCCTATGGATAGCTTACGCAACGGAACCAGTCTTCTCTTGGACGCGCTGTGTAACGCATCCAGGCGATCATTTGATAACCGGTACACCGGATTAATAGATTTCATATTCGTTGATATAGAATTTTTAATACCAACAAAAATTTTTTGTTGATGTGCGGTTCATAATCGCTGTAGAAATCTGAATAAAGTTCAAAAAAGTGGGGATAATCACGGCATGGATGGTTTTTCGATTTGAAACTGAGTTTTTTTTCAATTCTAGTTTCGCCGTAGATTCGAACCAATCCTCGAAATTCAAATTTGAATGGCTGCAACGGAGAGAACGCCGCTAACGCGGCCAACAGATTCATCAAATTACGTAGAATTTTCAAATATTCTACGAACGCGAACCACAAGAGTTCGACATTTCCAGTGCTGTGTCTGTGCTACTTTACTGTGAGTGTTCTGAATTGGATTACAGTTCGTTGCTATGCTTCTTATACATTCATTCACAATATGTATTTTCAAAATTACAGAGCTCTATTCATGATGGCTCTGGTGATAACAGTCAGTTATTCGGTGAATCAGGCTATTAATGATTCCAACATTACATCTCCCAACAACGAAAAACCACCTCATCTACTACAATCTAATTGGAAGCTTCCGCCATCCCACATCAACAACGAAGATAAAAATTCGAATGCATTAACTGACCTCGAATGGCAAAGCGGTCTGACAGCAGGTCATAAAGCAATAAAAAGGCGCGAGGAAGCTGATGCGGAAGCTACCCCTCTTATAAATCCTTCGCCGAATTCCAGACACCAGTTTGCTGTTAGTACAAGTGTTTTTGCCGGTCGTCTCGCCCTCGCAGGACTTGCTGAAATAGCTGCAACGCGCACTATCGAAAGTGGTAGGCTACTACGTGGAGAAAAATCCTCCATTGGATCATACTTTGATGGTGGTTGGGCACCAGGTGGAACCTGCAAGGAGTTTTCCAATTTAATATGCACAAGAGATAAATACCGGAGCTTAGATGGCACTTGCAATCATAAAAAACAGTGGGGCTCCGCTTTCACACCCTTCAGAAGATCTCTCCCACCAGAGTATGCCGATGGACTAAACTTACCGAGAGATGGGAAAATGGGGAGCACTTTACCATCGGCAAGAGAAGTCAGTCTTCTGGTTCACCCACCTTCACCGAGTTCGAATCCATCGTTCACTGTAATGTTAGCTGTATTTGGACAGTTCTTTGACCACGATATAACAGCGACTGCTATAAGTCAAGGAACTAATGGTAGCTCTTTAGCATGTTGTCCGCCAGCAAGTAGACATCCGGAGTGCTTTCCCGTTAGCGTAGGTCCTGGAGATCCTGTTTACGATTACACAGGAAATACTTGCATGGAATTTGTGAGATCTGCACCAGCACCACAATGTAAACTTGCACCTCGACAACAGCTCAATCAGGTCAGTGCATTCATCGATGCCTCTCTAGTTTACGGAGCAACAGAGCCCGCAGCCAAAGCCCTTCGTGAGGGTGTAGGAGGTCGGTTGGAAATGCAAAGAACTCCGGATAATCGAACTCTGCTTCCTCCAAGCCGAAATCCAAATGATGGCTGCAATCGGGAGGTTGAAAATGCACGTGGCCGGTACTGTTTTGCATCTGGAGATGCCAGGGCTAATGAAAACCTCCACCTAACAACCATGCATTTGTTATGGGCAAGACAACACAATCGAATTGCAGATCAATTGTCATCCATAAATCCTCAATGGGATGATGAAATACTTTATCAAGAAACACGACGTATAGTTGCAGCTCAATTACAGCATATTAGTTATAAAGAATTCCTGCCCATAGTTATTGGTGAAAATGCTATGAAGAAACATAATCTTAAACCTCTCATTTCCGGTTATAGGGAGGAATATAATCCCAAAATAAATCCAACGATTGCAAATGAATTTGCTGCAGCAGCCTTCAGGTTTGCTCACACTCTGCTTCCGGGTCTAATGAGAGTAACCAACGCAGCAAAGGGAACTACGTCTTACATAAAGCTTCATAAAATGCTCTTTAATCCCTACAGTTTATATGCTCCAGGTGGCTTTGAGGACACTATTACTTCGGCCACTACCAATGTTATACAGCAAACGTCGACACATGTTACTTCACAACTGACTAGACACATGTTCGAAGACCCTGTTGCAAATAGTTCGGTCCCATGTGGTTTGGATTTGGTGTCTTTAAATATACAACGAGGCAGAGATCACGGATTACCGGGATATCCGGCCTGGAGAGAACACTGCGGTCTTAGTCGTCCGAATGATTTTTCAGATTTGAAAGATGATCTCGACCCTGATGCACTTGAAGCGATGTCAAAGTTATACAACTCTGTAGATGATATCGATTTATACAGCGGAGCATTGGCTGAGTTACCTTCGGGAGATGGACTTTTAGGACCGACATTCACGTGTCTTATAACCGATCAGTTTGTGAGGTTGCAAAAAGGTGATCGATATTGGTATGAGACTAGCGAAGCTCCACAGGCCTTTACAAAAGGTAATCTATCGAGTACAAGTATTCACGTCATTAAGTCCTATACTTTTTAATTCAATGATAACCGATCTTTTCAGATCAATTACAAGAGATTCGTAAAATTTCGTTAGCTAAACTGATATGCGAATGTTCCGATGGAGTTACACGGATTCAACCAGAAGTAATGCGTGCAATCGGATCAGACAATCCAATTGAGTCATGTCAAAATATTCCAGGCCCATCTCTGGATCGATGGAAAGAAAGAAGAAATGTTGTATCAGTTAAATTAGCTTCGACTGCATTATCGGATTGGGAGGTGCTAAAGAGTGATATTAATGAAACAATACAAGATATCATCGATAGGGTTAATGCAACTAGAGAAAATATAGGTGAGAATGTTTGGATTGATTTACGTGGTTACTTCAATGCGACTCTCAATGAGATCAGGAGAGAAATAGTTAAATTACGCTTTAGTGTTAGTATAGTAGCTGGTGATTCAACTAAAACGAATTTTGGGGATATCAACACAAATAGCAATGTCAAAAGTTTTGTCTCTGCATCTTTAAATCACATAAATAATCATATATTAAGTTTCCAAGATGAAATGACAGCATCACAAGATTGGCTTAGTTTCAAAAGTGAAATATATGAATTACTCAGTTTTGCTGTACAATATTTTGGAAGTACTATATATATGGTTCCCAGACACATGAATTGGCTTCTATTTGATAAGTTGGTCAGAGATCAAGTTGAACAGTTGAAATACCAAATCTCAGTTTTACGTGAATCTATCATGAATACACAAAGTTTAAATATCGGGAGTGTACCAGTGTGGATAACTGAACATAATGCCATAAAGCAGACTAGATTTGATGTTAATGGAAGCCTTCTAAAGGATGTCGCTTATTTTAGACAGTACGTCAATAATTCACTCAGCATCCTTGAAGATAGTATAAATGATTTACAACCAAAATTAGGAAAAGATGAAATACAAGTAATTACCAATGATTGGTTAGATTTCAAAAAACAAATAAACAAAACATTGACCAATGCAATAAAATTGAATAAGAAAAATAAAGTGCTAAAAGAAGCTGATTCATCATGGGCTGTTTTAACGAGTCAAATTCTGAATCATTTTACAGAACTAAAAACGATGATTAATTCACTAAACATTAGTTCAGATACAAAGGGCCAAATAGAATCTAAAAATAGAGGCTTAATCAACACCGCAATTAGTTCAGCTGATAATGACGATAGAACAATTGAAAATAGGACGAACAAAACTTTTTCTGATATCAAGAAAAACATTGCTGTCATAGAATTGAAATCCGTAGTTCCAAGTATCACAATTGAAGATTGGGTAACATTCAAGAGTGAAATAAATAATTCAATAATGCATTTCATTGGCATTATGAGAAGTCAGGACTTGATAGACTTGAATAGTTTTGAGATATTTGTGAATAAGTCGTTTTCAGAAATTAAAAAAGATGTTTCTATCATCTTAATGAATACTGATATTGAAAAATCTTCTCAGCAACGTACTGATAGTCAAAAATTGCTACAAGTTGGAGCAATCACTAGTACTTCTGAACATACTAAACATCATTTTTATGATCCTGAATTTTACAGGGGACTGACTAACTCAAGCTCAAGGATTCTCGATGATCTTAATTCTACCAACACAATAGACTTTCCTCAAGAAAACTCAGAGTGGTCACGTTACAAAAATTATGTAAACCATGGTCTCATAGAATTGCAAAAAACAGTTGATAGGAAGAAGGAGGAGGTTCTATGTTCATCAGCTTCCATTTCTAGTGTTAATTATATGATTATGAACATTTATATTCTGACAACGATATTAGTTGCTATTAACTAGATATTGGTTGAGTAGATAATAATCTACGCTTAGCTTTTCAATTTCTGTTCATGGGCGACAAACGCTCTCCTATTTTCAATATGTTACATAAAACTAAACTTTGTCATCGTAGATGACAACAATAGACATCATTTATAAGTTTACTTACGTTATTGTACTACGATGGTCTCTGAGTCATTTCATAATAAAGCTGATGAGAAAATTTGCATACCACGATGAAGTCTTACAACTTTTTTTTTTGAACTTCTGAAGTTAATTTGTATATTAGATCATTTCGGTATAGCTTGAATGATTTCAATCAATAATAACTTCTTGCCCTAAGAAACGAAAAAAAGCACTACAGACTACCGACTTGAATTTTTTCAATTTTTGTGTTGTCAAAAACGCTCTTTTCGAAATCATTTCAATGCGTTTTTGGCTATTTGAGTTTAGAAATCAGAGTTCGTTAAATAAACTCTGCTACCACCAGAACCAACGAATTCAAGTCTGAATTCGTTGACCAGAACTGTCAACTTTGCGCCATCTGAATTCGTTACCATGGAGGTTCATGGGATCACTGAAGTCATCTGCAGACAAATCTGCAGATGATGTCGCGAATGGTATAGGTTGTTTTCAGTCGACGTTGACAGTAACCGGCGATATCAAGTATTTGAAATAATCATTTAAATGAGAGAAATCGAGAGGAAAATACAATAATTTGATACGTGTGTGTCATCTTTCAGAGGAAGGTTTATAATTCCATTAAACTTTCATATGATATCGGAATGAATGATGAAAGTTGTAGCCATAATGATCCTCTCAATAATATACCTACATACATACTATTATTACCTGCAATGTTAACAAATAAAAAAATTTTTTCATACAGCGAGACTTAATAACAGTGCGGTTCCACGTTTAATCCAAAAATCTGGTCCATCAGGCCCAGCTTTCAGATCTACAGCTACAACAAAAGCCGGTCTTCCCTGATCACCACATCTTTGAGGATAATAATAACAGGGACAGTTGTATAATCCTGACAGAGAAAAAAAATGTAAGTAGTTGCCACTAAAGCAAATATTTCATAAAATTTTTACTGTGTTGCTAACATAAGTATATTAAGTTTAAGTTTGCCCCACCTTTGATCTTTTTTTTGAAAATCTCCATTGGTCTAAAATAGATTACAGGCATATTGCACACAAGTTGCATCGGGGCAGGTTCTGTTAACATGCAATTTCTTTTATCCCAACCAGCACCTTCTAAATATGTAGACCGTATGTATACGCCATCCTGAAGTTTAGAACAAAGTCAATGAGAATTTATCATAGATCTTCGATTGAAAAGTAGGCTATATTTATTACTGTTGGGTGTTCAGATATTGCACTGTCATCCACAGAAAACACAAAAAACTCCCATGACAATGAGTCAATAGAAACGTTCCATAGTCTTGCCGATGTCTGCAAGACTGCAGTAAGAAAACCAGTCGGAAATGTATATGCCGCTAGCCAAAATAGCAAAGGTGGATGAGTTGTCTCAGCCCATTTTGCAAAGTGTTCTATACGACTTATCAAATCTCTCGTCCATGAGCCAAGCTGCTTTAACGAAGGGTACACAGTGAGCCAGGTAGTTGGTACACGTCCTTCGTACATGCAGATAAATATTTCTTCTAGCTCCTCTGACATAACAACTAGTCCTTTTATTGCACGCTGAAGATCATCTAAACTTATACGCGTTTTGATTAGGAGTACATTGTATCGGGTTATCTCCTGCAGTAACACTACATCCAAGGGCGTTTTTATCGGCCCTATCAACTTGTCAGTTGTCTCATAGTCGATGCAATTCGGAATTTTAGTTAAGATATCAATGGAAAGTTGCATGACCTGAAAACAAAAAACAGTTGAATATTTTTGTTTTAGTAAAGAAAAATGTGAACATACCTTATCTTCTTTATTTGAACTGTCTGATTCAGACACAGCTTGGATTTGTAAGCTCATCAGCGTGTCGAACATACTTTTCGTTTCATTAATTAGCGAAGTAATGTCAGCATTTGAATGCTGACCAAATGCTTCTGGTTTATCTGTATTCGGTAACACTGCTACAAAATCTCTGTACGATTCTAATGAACCATCTCTAGGAACATAGTAGGTTGGAAGCGAAGAAAGCCGGTAGAATTGACTATTGAGCAAATCATCTGAAAAATATTGCTGAACATATGTCATTAGCAAACGACGATCCCAATCGTCGGTCACATGACCTCCATAATTTACACCAGCTATTAGATATTTTAACGCATCCCATGGTGTTTCAGGATACTCGTCCAAATACACTTGTAAGAGATTTTCTGACACCTAAGATAATGAAATAGGTATTACATCATTGCCTGAAATCTAGAATAAAGCACAAACCTCGAAATCTGAATCATTAAAACTGTATATCACATTCCATCCCAACTGTTGGAACTTTTTACGTTCTAAAAGAACTGCATGAAAGAAGACTAGTGTGAACAAGAGTTTCTTGTATTTTGCCTTAGCCGAGCACATATCAAATTGAGAGTCAGTTATCAAATGGTAGAGCCGTTTCATATTAGCTTTCAGTCCCTTTGGAGGCTCTGTCGTCATTTTTATTCCAGCTTGTAGAATAGATATGGGAAATTCTGGAGTTGGGCTTGAGCTCAACCAGAGTCTGCAGAGATTTGAATTTTTTTCAATAGAATAAATATTTTTCCCAAAGCCACAAAATCACCTGAACTTGGGGTGCAGCATTACACTCGTCTGCAGCATTTCTACAATTTTATCTAACTTTGGCATCCAACTTAGAGATAAATGACAGTTCGCTAAAAATACCCAAGCTCCTTCAAGCGCACCAAGTTGTATCATTCTGAAACCAGATAATAGTGGAATCATTCCTGTATCATTTTCGTGAAAATTAGATGATTTTACTTTGTTGCAATAGGTGCTTGTCCTTGCCCCAGAGAGAGAGTCATAAATTGTCCTGCCATATCCTGGTTATCAGCAAGCTGCATTAAAGCACTTGTAGGATCAACGCCAGGGGATAATACAAAAATCAGTGGAGTTTGCGCTACAGAATCGTCCAATACAGTTTTCATGTCAAGCACAGGTGGTTCAACAAATCTTTGTCCCAAATTATTAACGATGAATGATGTTATGCAAAATGATATCCTATCCGAACGGCAGCTCCTCACAAATAACATACGTTGGAATTCATTGCAAGTGTCATCCCATTCACCTACCAATCGACATGATTCTGGCTCTGTATTAGTGTACCTGCAAAATGGGCAAAAATTTTATCAAATATCTTATTGAGTCAGCTCACCAAACTCTATGCTCACTCACCAGTTATGCCATTCTCTGGGAAACTGTTCAAATGATGCTGCGACACCATGAAATCCTGGGATTTTATCAAGTTCGGTAATATTGTCCCAAGATTCATCTGTCAACCATACCACCGGTTTATCAGGCTGATTTTCTTTGTCCACAACGATACCTCCTTTCAGTAGAAAAGCGTATTCGCCCCTTACGACTTTCCCTTGAGCGTCTAGTATCTTAATGCACATGTGAAATGAAAACAAAAGTTTGTGATGCTCGAAGAGACCTCGACACGTATTTCTGTTGAAAGTAAAAAATCGGAGTGGGTCGTGGCATCGTCAGTTTAATTTGTATGGATGGTGATTAATATTTGATTTTTTACCTGTACAACGCATAAGTGTGGTAGTCGTTGAGAATGCTAATCCTGTCAGATAATTTTTGACTCTTCTGACTTTTGTCAATAGAAATAATGAACAGTGAAATGTAAGCATCAAGGGAGAATTGGTACATAGGATCAATGTGACTCATGTCGTTAAGTACAAAAAATAATATAGCTGCACGTTTTGAGCAAGGGCGATATCCTTCTCGAGCCGCGTCAATCTCAACTTCTGTTTCTTCCGAAGTAATTAAAGATTCCTGAACACTTATAGCTGTCGCTTTGGAGACTTGTAACGTGTTCAACAGATCTAAATCATCCAAGAGGGATCCAGAGGTAACTCCAAGTAAACTGTAATTTTTTTTACGTGGATTACGTATCCAGTATGAAAAATGAGCGTTCATCTATGTTTGTTTAATAACTAACGAGAGAATTTTATCCTCAAGATCCTTCAGAGTACGTTTTCCAGTCGCAATTGTTATCACAAGGTTGTCCTTCTGTTCTTCTAGTTGAGGTTTTTCTTTCCTGACGACAATACCTAGCAGCTGGGCTTCTAGACCTACAGATTTATGATTGCGGATAGTTATGCGATTCAGATGTAAGACTCACGATCCGATATTTTACCTTGTTCTTTGATGGCGAAATTGCATAGTGTCGTTTTAGTAGATATCTCAGGAGCATAGTGAGGATTAGGTAGTTTTGTTGTAATGTACAACCTGAACTTATCGTTATAATTGATCATTTTATCGTTAAATTTAATCATGACGAGGTTGCCTGAAAGAAGTAATACAACGATAGAAATTCTCTATCATGAAAAGCCAATTTTAAGTCAGATCGTGCCAAACCTGATTTCACAAAGGCTTTTTGAAGGATTGGATTTAATGCAGGATCTAAAATTTCTCCTACATTTTGAAGCAAGACTGGCTCCCCAAATTGTATGGCACGTTCTAGGGTCCTCATAAAGTCTGATTGGCCAAAGTCTATTACGTTCAAAGACTGAAAAGCAAACAATTAATAATAACATGACGTGCAAAAGAGTGCTGAAATTCGTGGAAACATACATTTTTAGATTCCATATTTTTAATCCATTTCACTGCCTGGCATTGCGGATCTACAACAAGTGGCCATCGTGCTCCTGTAGTTATAATTATACCATTTTCTGTGCTAAACCCATCTGATGGCAGCCCTTGAATATTCCATTCTCGAATTGTCGTAGGGTCGCTCAAAAAATCCTTGACATCGAGAGACGTGGAATAGGGGATTTCCATTTCTATCACCTGAAGAATATTACGTGGAATGTTCATTATTATTTTCAATAAGAAGACGTGTAAGCCAAGTTGATAGTATCACCTCTTTTCTCCAAATTGCAACCAAATCTTCTCTGTAATTGGAAACGAATGGCCCTAAATAAGACACGAATGCTGTGGCTAGAAGACAGTCGCCGGGAAGACAGTCGAATAGTTTTTCGAGCACTAGAACAGTTTCTTGCCAACGAATACGTTCTCCAGACAGGCCATCGACCAACATAGCTGCTCGCTCCAGTTTCAATTTCAGCAAATCTGCCTGAGAATTTGATAAAATAATTGATAAAATTGCTACCACTTTTTTAGCCGCAGTACCTGGGCAATTAAATCTTCTTTCTCTTGCATTTTTTGATCGTAAGTACGTTGTAAAGCGTCCAATTCCTCTCTCAACTTTTGCAATTGTGTTTTAGCTTCTGCTAAAGCAGCTTCTTTTTGTCTCAAAGACTCCAAAGCAGCTTCCAATTTTTCTCTTTTAGGCGCTACGATTCTGATGAAAGTAAAAATATTTCCACTCGATAACATTAAAGTCCATGATCAAAACTTGATTTTCATTCATACCGATATAATTTTCCGTATTTTTCCATGGCTATGACCCACATGCATAATGATTTCGCAGCAATAGATACAATTCCGACTTTTATAGGGTCAAAATCTGGATTAGCTGTGTACTTGCCAATCGTTTTGAGTGTACGGTCTGATATGTGGTCCTTATCAAAATCTCTTAACTATAAAATAGTTAAATTTCCAGATTCCGTTCTAGAATATAGTCAGTTGCGGAAAAAATAACAGACTTGCGACTTACTGTATTCAGGAAGTTCACGTCACCAAGCTGTCGCTTAGATTCAGCCCACGACGGCTCGGAACATTTTAATATCATCACAGCCTCCATGACCATTTCAACTTTTGCAGGTGGACGTGTGAATGATTTTATTTCCGATAAATCTTTTTTATTCAGCGCGTCGAGTGCCTGAACAATCAATCAATCGCTTCATTAACCACTCCATTATTATTAAATACTAGATTTCACAAGTCGGCTTCATAATCACCTTGATAGCTTCGATAAGAGTCGGCTCGACGGTAGCAAGATCTGCACGTGCAATTTCTTCGAGTTTCTTACATTCCGTGGATTCTTCTGCTATACGAATTGACTTCGCAGTGACTGCCTTCTGAGTCTCGTCAGCATCTCGTCGCTGATTCACTATCGTTACTAAAAATTCTTCGCACTCTTTTGTCGAAGTTAAAACTTGCTGTTGAGTTACTTCAAGGGCTGCCGCCATTTCGGTGACTTTGATACTAGTATCATCGATCTTGAATAAACCATTTCGTAGCTTGTTTGACTGTTCCGCTAACTCTGCTTGCTTTGTAACCAACATTCTAAAGAGAATATCAAGCTGATATACTGCAATTTAAGCTATGCCAAACACTCTGTGAGAACTAATTACTCTTTATATCCCGCCACCAGTTCCAGAAAATTAGTTGGCGTGACGTAATTGTATCTTTTCATTTCTAAGGCCATTCGTTTTGAAAATTGGGATACCGTGTCGTGGATCAGGGAAAAAGTAGATGCTATCCCATCACGGAGACGCTCTTGTAGAGGAGGTATGGGTATAGCCGTTGAGGATCTCCTGGGTTCCTAGAAAATAACAAAAAATATTGTTTTCTGTTTTTCAAACACTAATTTTCAAATCAAACGTCAATTACCACTCTATTTTCGCCGGTAATTGTCTTTATGAGATTGAAATTCGCCAGAAACTTGTTACCGACTTCGAGCAAAGCTTCTCTAGGCCATTCGAGGAACCAATCGATGGTGGTACAATTTATTAAGGATGGATATTGTCTCAATCTGTTTCTGAATGCACTTCCGATTGGGCTTACGCATAAAATAATATGCAAATTGGCTCGTACTCTTTCTATCAAGTACTGATATATTGACTCCGTAGTTGGCAAATAACCGGCTTTGATAGCTTCCTTTGAAAGCCTTCCTTTTATCTGTAATTTCGTGGTAATGATTTTATTTTTGTTATGGCTAATTTTATGGCTGAAACTTCGATTGGGATGCAAATTTTACATTTTCCATCTCGTCGGCCTTGTACAGATTCGCCACTTCGCCTGTGCTCAACATATTGTTGATTATTTCCAAAAATTGTTCCTCTGATACTTGTGTATCATTAAATAGGAAGCTGGTCAGTTTATTTTCTACTCCTACTATAGCATAAAGGGCCTTCAAATCCTCTCGGAATTCTGCTATTCTGTAATTTTTTGTTACTTCTATTTGGAATGTCGACAGTTCACACATGTACGACGCTACGCGAGACAAAGATTGACGACCACTTCCACCGATACCGACGAGGAGAACGTTTCCACGAGGCTATTGGAGAACAATTTAGATAAGGCGCCTGAATTCTTGACTATGTTAAAGGATATAATATGGCACTGCAATGACTGTTTTTTAGCCCTTCGTCATAGCTGACCTGAGATATTACACGAACTATACGACAAACGTGTTCGATAGCGTCACGGAAGAGCACTAAATCGAGTCGAACTATTCCAGGCGAAGCATTATATTCGTCCATCTGATTTTCTATGAAATTTCGTACAGCTACGAGGTCTGGTAGATCTTCATAAATTCCCCAAGCGTTTATGAATCCACCTGAAAATAATCTCTTTTCCAGTTCACATATCCTTGTATTCATGTGGTATACTGTAACTGTAAGAATCGCATGATATAATTCTCACCAAAGACGGGACATCGTTTCTCCGGACACAAATTATTGAATGTTAACTCAAAGTGTTTTCCCAACTGATCGTTGACTTCATTTGTAAACCACTCCCGATCCCTGTGAAATTATGTTAGTTATGGATACAAGTAAATCTAAACTTTTTCTCAGTATTTCATACCTTTCATCGATCAATCTGTCACAAAATATTCTGAATGATTCGTGAACCCAAAGTCGTAGGAAAGTTTGCTTCGAGTATTGATAATCTTTGTGACTGCGGAGTAGTCCTTGGAAAATCTGTCCACAAAGTAAGATAGGGGTCCAGATAGCGGTGAGCATTTATTCTTCAGATTTAATGGATCACTCACCTTTGATATATCTCGCAAATTGAACAAATAGTGCATTTTGGCAGGTGTTGGTAACATTTTCTGAATCACGTTATTGTACATGTTGATTGAGGCAGTGGTTATATCGGTTGCTATAAAAAAAACATCGGATAAATAAATTCAAAAAATGTAGATAACTTTTGGATTTCCGTAGTTTTGCACAATTTCTAAGTGATTGGAAAGTCACATTTCGGAGAGGATTGCATATCGTACGTTTATAAGTCAGTTGCTATGACCATACCGAGAGATTTGACTTCGTTATGAAATTCAAACAGCTGCTGATTCAACATTGTACCATAAATACGAACGATTTGTTTCTCCGCAGGAAACGTCATGTTGATAACATTAAATCTGGTCAGAAGACGGTTCGTGATTGAATTTCTACCACCCCCTGGTGGTCCCATTGCAGCTAATAGTTGCATTTTTTGAATATACTTTCTAGTTTGTTTCAGTCTATCGTACCTGAAGATTTTTTTAATATGAGTGAAAAAGATGAAAAAAAAAATGAAAAAATTCATGATATCCAATTTCACTTACCAAAATCCATACCCTATCCATTGACGTATTAATTCTAACGGAGGTTGCGAACCATAAGTTTCTTTCATTGGCATATTGAAGTCATCCATAAAAGTGATCATTGTCTTGTCAGAAAAGGGAACAAACACACCCTTAGTTCTTTTTTCCACCCTGCTTTCTATGGCTTCCTAAATGAACCGAGAAAATTTAATATTTTTCATCCCTTAAACAAATTCCGTTAGGATAAATTTACCTGAACATTATTGGAAGTCGTCTGCGCGGACATATTTATTGTAAGTAGTGAATATTTCCTAGAATCCAAGGACTCTAGAACAGACTGAGCTGTGGATGTTTTTCCGGTTCCCACAGGTCCCACAAGAAGAACTGGAAACCCATTCGACAAAAGTATTCCTACTAAGTAATCGTACCTAGCAGTGTCCACTGTTGGCACTATTATTTTGTGGAATGGAATTCTGCGATAGAGAAAAAATAATTATATATCCCGGACATTAATGCCGTATACATTATACATTGTATAATCATTCGAGCATGTTGTATGCGTGTATACCCTATCTGAAATTTCCAAGTCGGAGAAAGTCTATCTTCCCACGATACAAAACCTCTTTGTCGAGTATCAACGTAATACTCATAGACGGTGTCTCTTATAGGAAAACTTCCTTCCATTTCTCTTATAAAATTGTCCATTTTTTGTCTCCCATTTTCATTGACTGTCGCACAAAGCGACCATATCATACTAAAAAAATTTAAATAGTATGAAATCAAATACAACAAAAAATAAACACGAACGAGATTTCACCTCTAATTTTTTCAACACGCTTACCAGAATAGAAACCACATTTTGCACACAGAGCTGTAAACTTCTGGGTCTTCGCCCATTACCACGCCATTTTCTGGAGTGGCCAGAACCCCCAAGAGCTTGCACAAAGATTGGACCAAATTCAATTCTGGAGCAGGGATAGTCTCTTCGCATTTTGAACGTTTGAATTCTAACGTAGAGTCCACGAAACGTTCCATCAGCTGATTCATCTAAAATTGTACATTCTCTGTAGATGTAAAGTAAAGCGTGATGAGGAAATTGTTGCAGCGAAACGAAGGAGTACCTCTAGGACGAATTCCGGCCTATTTGGTTCGAACTTTTGCAACCATGATGCGACGTATGGGCGCCAGCCAAGATCTTTGTAATCGTTGTAGACCATTCCAGCTCTCGATACTGTTGCTGGTGATGCAACAGCTAAATCTTGGACTTCGAAAAGCAACGATACTTGCTCAGGCATTGTTATACGATCGTTGTTTATAAGGGTCAAAATCTGGGATAAAAGATTTTCAGATTTAAAGATACGTTAGAGTTTAATTAGAGTAGTTTCGACATTGGTTTTAACATTGAAATTACCTTATTATCATCCATTACACTGTTCATATTTTCAATCCAAACAGCGTCAACAGGACCATCAAATAGTATCCATTTCTCGTCTGGCGTATCCTCTGGTGGTTTAATCAGAATATGAAAAAATGGGAAATTCAGAGAATCAAACTGGTCTTTGATTTCTTCGAACAAACCTGAGCATGTTTTTCTCATGATCGATGATATGACACCGTCTAACCATTCCCCAGTAGATAAATTATACTCTCCGTATAATTCACCAAGATTTAAAGCTTTCGGATTAATTGGATATTCAAAAACGATATTAGCTCCAGGTTTTTCGTCTTTCTTCATCTGCGTCAGAGTATTCCTCAACAATTTCCATGTGACCGATTTTGCGGTGTTCGATAGCCCAACAATCATCGTAGAATGTCGGGAGTTTTTTGTCTCGTAAAGTTCGATCACTTTCGTTATCGTTATAGGAATGACCTGCATTTTTCAGTTCAGCCAAATTAAAATCAGCTATTTTTAGTGTCAGATACACATTGATTAAATAATAATGAAACAATATCGAATGCGACCTGCAAATTGAGCTTAAGGATTTCCGCCGTAATGTAACTATTTAGCTCCTCGTAATCCACAGATGGTACTTCAACGCCAGGAAATAGATCGGACGTTATTCCAATGAACAAAGGCAGGTCATCAGAAGTTAATTTTGCCATGTTCATGTCTTGCATTGCTAAAATAATGACCTACAAAATTACCGATATTACGTTAAATCACCAATTTGATGGCCACTATTAGGAATAAAAAAAATCAAACAGCAAACCTCTTCATCCGGAAGATTCGGATATGATCTCCTTTTTTTACCCGCATACCTGGTCAACGTTACAATACCTCGTAGCCCAAAGTCGTAATGAAATTGTTTACTTAATTGTTGTTGGGCCAATGTGTACAAAGTAAATACCTTCAGAGAGACAATAAATTAACGAAAGATATAAGATCATCTTGAGCTGGAAAAAAACGTGGGAAAATGAATCGAACTTTTCTGGCCAACGCGCGTGTATTTTGAAAGCCTTCGCCGAACAGGTTTATTTCTGCGATCATGCTGCTGTCTGGTACCATCATAGATATCGGTCTGAACATGGATTTCAGATTATCTGGGAGTTCAGTTCGACCAGCGTAACCAGGATTCATGGTTATGAATATTCCACAGGTGTGTACAAGCGCGATTTCGCTTCCTTCGAATATAAATCGTTTCAATTTTTGGGCTAGAGCAGTCAGAATCGATAGAATTTGCTGAGCAACCACAGACAATACTTCTATGTTTATTCTGTAAAGTGTGAATTAGATGAGTACATAAATCGTGTCTATTAGACAAAGTATCACTTTTGGAATTCGAACCTGTTAAATTCGTCAAAACATCCCCAAGCACCTGTTTGAGAAAGTCCTGAAAATTGTCTGCCCATACTTTTATAATCTAATCCTTCGGAGCAGTTTTGAACAATGACATTGAAGCCTAGGGCCTTCCCCAAGTCTTTTACTGTTTCAGTCTTTCCCGTTCCGGCTGGTCCCTTTGGACTTCCACCACGGTGAAGGTGCAGGGCAGTGGTCAAAGTAATGTAGCAACTGTAGGCGATGGTAAGAAAATATTGGTTCGACGATTTGAAATTTTTTTTAGAATTTTGAAAGAGATGAACTTGAGGATCGCTCACCGGTCGGTTAATGGGGTAATTACAAGGCGTTCTGAATTTCCCAAGTACTCGTATCCATAAACAAAAAATGTATTAGTCTGCCGAACGATGCAATCGTCTATGTCTCGGTCCCAATAAAATCTCAACTGGGAAAGCCATTCGAATGCCGAAACGTCCATGCAACCTTTAATTATAAAAAAGTCATAAATCGTTCAAAATAAATCACAGTTCATTGACTCACCTGTTTTGTACATTTTCTCAATTACATCCCTCGCATGAATTTCTATTACGACTATCGCCTTCAACTTCAAACGTTGTAATTTATCCAAATTCCCACGAACTGCTTCGGAATACTTGGCCAATACTTGATTTTGTTTCTTCTTCAATTTTTTCAATGGCTTTTTAGTCTCAAGTAATCTACATTAAAAAATTAGCGGCGATGTAAAAGATGAGAATTGTATATTAAGGGTAATTATTTATCATTATTATCATTTCATGGATAGTGAAAGACGAATTTGTAAGAAGAAAACAAATAGACTAACTTGCAATGGAGCAGGGTCCGCGTGCAGTCTGTCGTCCACTGTATCTGAGTAGAAGTGATTCCAGGTTGACCAGGCCATTCTTTGACCCACCTGTCGCGCTTAGTCAACATTTTTCTCAGGGCAATTCGACATTGTTTCAAAATCTCTCTCAGACAAACTCGCATCGCAGTTTCTACGATGAAATTTCAATTCAGTCCATTTTCATTCGTTTGCATTTAGTCAGGCCATGTATCATAGTTTGTACTGATTTTCTTTTTTATTACCAACTTCGCAAAGCCACGATTCCACAGGTCCTGTCACGGCGACGTTATAAACAAATTCAACGTACTCTCCTTCGGTTGAGGTCATGCCTTCGATGCCTGGTTTATTCGTAAGGGGTTGCTGTATTTTTAAAAAAAATTCGAATGATGCGATTACGGAAGTAAAATCAACGTCGATTATACTGGTTGGAAATGATAGTTACCTTGGAAAATTTCAGGGATTTTATGTTGTCGAATAACTTTTTTACGTGAGGTTGAATAAGTTCGGGTTTTTTGGAATTGGCCAACACCTCTAGGAGGTCATCGTTTGAGATGAAATAAAATCGTGGAAAAACATGACGCTTGGTTTCTAAATACGCTTCTAACGCGTGTTGAATACCGTCCAATTGGTCGATAAGCGCGTTCAATTGATTCAGGACCCCAGCTTGAATGAAGTGAATTTGGAAAATAATGAAAATAATGAATGTTTGTCTTTGTTTCATTTTAGATACTAACGTGGATCGCGAGCCGCTTTTAAAGCGAGACCATGCGCTGCCATACGACCGCTGATTCTGATCCATTCCCTAGTTATCTTGTCATAGTCGTCTGTTTCTTTTGGGAGTTGTTTTCTTATGTCTTCTGAATAGAAAATATTATCGAGATACATGTAACTCCTTTGCACGAGGAGCACTGCGTCCAATACTTCGTTTACATCGGATAATGCCCGTTCCCAAAAATCCACTTCTTCCGCGAATGGCTCGACAAATCTACCAGTCAGTCAGATTTGAAGTTTTTGTATTTAAGTTTAGATTCGTGATCCACCATTTCGAATTCTGACCTCGTAGATTTCATCGCTGATAACTGAATCTGATGATCCTCTAGCGCTTGAGTAATATCGTCGACCGTTTTCAGTCGGAAAATACCTTTGTCTTTATAAGGAACCATTTCAAGAGTCATTTTTTTCCAAACTTCATTGATAATCTTCAAACCCTGAAATTTGCATTTGGTTGTTATACAGCTGTAGAGTGATTGTGAGTAATGCATTGATGTAAAAAATTCAAATATATTTGAGAAACCAGTAACGACCATTTCTATATTGAGTTCCATAGTCGCTGCGTTTGATAAGTCGCTGATTTGATCTGCGAACATTTGTAATTGGAGCTCGGCGATAAGATCTAATGTGAAATCTGGTGAGTTTTGGTCAAAATCTCTTCCAACTATTTCTCTAACACTTTTCCAGTGCCGCTCTCTCATTGCTGGATTTTTCAAATCTGTTATCAGAGGTAAAGTACGTCGAAATTTGTCCACTCGAGATCTGGAAAATTATATCCATAATCATTCTCTTCAATATTTGAATAATTTTTATGAAAAAAAGATTTATGTATACTCGTATACCTGGAAGTCTCGATAATTTCCCAATTTTTTTCTTTCAGTTCTCTTGACAATCGAGTAAATTTACGGAAAAGCACGTTTGCCGTGGCATCCATTTCGTCCATTTCAATTGTCCAGAAATTTCCATTTTTGTAACGTTCCCAAGCACTGTTCCACTCGTCTGTGAGTTGCCAAATTAATTCAATGGCAGCGAGGTCCTAAAATGGGGAAACAATAGTATCATTTAGTAAGTCTTTCTTCAGTCTTGAAAAACGCGTGTGTCTCGGAGTTTAAAAAAATGTACGAACTTTTTCTAGCTTCGCAAGTTCAAATGAGTCCGGCTGACTGATACCAAAAACTGCTAAATCGTATTTTAGTTTTCCTTCTCTTTCTCTGAGGACATCGATTTCCCCGCGGTATGCCTTTAGCCATTCTATGGCGTCTGTAAAGTAAAATAAATTCGCGAAAATTAGCGTTTTTTTGATTGTCAACTAGTGTGACTATGAATTCAAATGTTGCCTTTAGATTTCCAGTCAGAAGAAAAGGGCCCACTGGCGTATAGTTTTTCCGAAATTGAAACAGCGTCGCGTTTAAATATCGCTGCATCTTCTAGCAGTTGATTTTTGAAAGTTTCCTACGGAATTCGTTCATGAAACAAAAATACCCTACCGAATGAAAATGATCGCAAAATACTTTTCTCTCCATAAGCATTGTTTCGCAGCTGGCAAGAAGTTCCAAAAATCCTGCCCATGCCTCGTCGATACCTTTTTCTTTTCTCTTTATGTCAAACGTCAATGGTACTTCGTATTTTTCTGAAATCACGTACGAAGAAATTTATTCCTTTACTCGATCATCGTTTAGAAAAATTCACCAGCTACCACTGACCTAAAGTTTGATATTGTTCTCGAATCTTCGGGAATTCTGCTTCAACAGCCGGCAATTCCGAATTGATCCGATTGTACAATGTCAAAGCGGTTTGCATGGTAACCAGATCCTTCGGTTCTTGTATAATTCTGTAATACCAGAATATTCAAGATTGATATTTCCACATCAATTTCATAAATTACATGGAATGTTCTCATTTCAGAAGAATCACTTACTTCTGTCCATTATTGTTAATATAATTGTATACGTAATTGATTTTTTCTTCCGTTATTTGTAACAATAAACTAGTCAGCCTCTGTTGCCAGAGTGAGCAATGATCGATGATAGCTTGTTTCAAACTATCGGAATTCACATCGACGAAATGAACCGTCGCCACAGTGTCCTGCATTTGAACGTTATTCGCAACTTCTGTATACCTTCCAATGTCAGCGTCGAAAGACTCCACGGTAGGTTTCAGTTTTTCGTATCTGAAATGTATCGGGATTTTTTTTTTTTTTTTTTCTCTCTTCAACTAGACTTCGAAAATTATTCCTACCATTACTTTGTCGCATCTATATTATACCTTTGCATAAATAGGTCCTTGTTGATCTCCCACATGTCGCGGAATGGTTCCCAGGTTTTCAGATAAAGTTCCATTTGTGCAAAATTATGATCAACTTCTACATGAAAAAAGTAAAGCTTATAAAATATCCAGTCTCCCAAAAGTAAATATAGAATTAACTTTCCTTCTTGCGGAATATTATTAATACCGACCATTGATCAGAATTTTTTGCATATTTTGGCAAGAGGACTCTTCCGTGTAGAGTTTCCATAGTGGAACTATGCCTTGTGATACTTTGAACTTTTGAGTTATCCTTGGAATGACCTTTAGGGCGTTCAACAAACACGGTAGAACGTTACCTATTAGCGCCGCAACTTCAGATAGATCAGGCACGAAGCATATCTGTTTGAAGTACAAAAGTTATTCATTTGAGTTTACGAAAAAAGAAGCGTTTTTAAAAAGTGGTGAGACAATATTATGATTGCCTTGTTGTTGACGAGGTCAGCGCGCAATAATATTAATGGCGAAGGTGCGGTTGTACCATCGCCGTGTAGAGCTTCGTAAAGTACTCTCAATGAATTTTGAATGCACATTCTAAAAGCCTCTTCGAGAAGTAAATCGAATTTGTACAGATAATTAGTCCATTGGCTTCTTATCTGTAAAAACGAAAAAACGAATAAGTAATACAATTACGAATAAAATTCTACGGTTGCAGAGTACAAGCGATTTCTTTTAATACACACTTCATCTTTGACCGATGAAAACCCCTCGAAAACTACCATCAGGTATTGGATAATAGTGATGTACTTCTTAGTCAGTGATTTCATGACGGTTGTACTGAAAAAATAGCATCCCAATTATGGTGGAAATATAAATAATTTTGACAACGTTGATCGATCTTTGCATAATTATTTTCTCATCCGTACCGTGTGACTCGTAATTCCTCGTCAAGTTCTGATAAAGAGTAAGCGTAATTTGGTTTTATTTTTATCATTGGTGTGTCGCAAATCTCTTCGCATAATTTCTGAATCTCAATATTCGACCGTTTGTAAGTGTCTACAAACTCTTGCAGCTGACAAAAAATAATTAGAGGTCGGTTGATTGAAGTATAACAATTGAATCCTGAACTATAGAGTTTAAAATAAACCATGATGAATTGAAAATTGTTTCGAAATATTTACATTGGCAGCATCGGTGCAACAACCTTGTATATACGTGTCGATATACTCGGAATTCCATGTCAACTTTTGAAGTCCTGGATTTATTTTCCTATCCAATAATCGGATCAGCTCCTTGAACAAATTTCGTTCCTCAAGGGACAAAGCTATAGTGGACCGGAAAATGAATGTGAATGAATCGACATGAATCAGAATTCGGCTGTAAGAAATGAAGTATATGGGCTTTACACTCAATAATTTTGTTGTAGGCCAAAACGACTGACAAAACGCTTTCGTATACAAATTTAAGCGTTGACCATTTGTCATAAATTATTTGAATCGGAATAGGAATTCTGAATTTCCACATAGTCCAGTATTTGGCCTCTTGACATGTATTTAAAATCTTGGGATCAACGTTGCACTCCAGCAAACCCATCTTGTTCCTGCTACGTCTCATCAAATAAACGTCCAATCTTTTATGGACGTCTTCGCCAACGTAGTCGATCCATTTATAAAATAAATCAGTTATCGCTTCTTGAATCGAATGGACCAATTTTTCGTATTGCTTGTTGACCTCGTTGCTAACGCTGCAATAACTCAGCCATTCTGCATCCTCGAACCATTTTTTTGTATTTTTCAAACGCGCGATTCTCAAACGCATTGTCAAAGCTCGTCCGGCAAAGTATGGCGTCATTGACGGATACTCATGCTTTTCTTCAAGAATTTCTTGCTTTGTATCCTGAATTTCGTCTCCAAACATTTGCCACACCTGAAAAAAAGAGATCTTAATTGGACCCAATATTTTGAACTTAAAATCGATGGAAATCTAGCTCTTGCGCCTCCTAATTATTCATTTCATGTTTGAATTCGAAATCGCGAATACAGTACATGGATCTGTTCAAAGTGATATTCAAACTTGATGATAATATATTATATTCATAAAGAAAAATAGATGATGACGATTTCCGTATACCGTTGTAGTTTTACGGTCGAAAATTGCTTTAACACTATCTCTTCTCGTGTAATTATAAAATCCATGGAGCGCTTGGATTCCTTCTTCAACATTTCGAACGGTTTTGAACACGCTGGTTATTAAATTTTCGATTATTATTTCCAGATCTTTGATTTCCTCTCGAAATCTGACCATGTCGTCGAACCAACAAACGGCTTGAACGTCTAAAATAGTGCCCGATAGTAATTCTATCACTCTCAAATATTCCAAGAACATCCTCTCGATTTTTTCACAAAGCTTTTCGTACTCTGCACCCTTAGTCCCGCCAAATCTTGGTTTGGCAATTATCTGAGTCTCGTCTATCCTGCCATTGGTTTCAGTTATCTCGTTTTAATGGATGTTAAGAAACGAAGATCCGCAGATGCAAAATGGAAAATTACCTTGCGAAATATATCATGGCCTGACAAATTTCAAGCGAATCGTTACATCTTGTGACAAATGTATCGATATGGCAAAAAATGTATTCGTTATCCAGTTCCCATCCCTTTGTTGTGAGTTCGTTATGAGCGCCAGCCATCTGCGGTATAAAGTTAAGCAAGCTAAAATTACTTAAATTTTCAATTTTTAAATTCAGTACCGTTTCGTACAAATGTCTGTATTCCTGGCAGCATGCTATGCAAACATTTAAGTCTTTGATAGTTTTTCTGGTTTTCCCTGCAAATAGTTCCTCAAAATTAATGTACTGTTTACATTTCAATATTATCTCGTTACTGAGAGCACGAAATAAATTCGCCATTTTTTCCTTCGTCTTTAGGTACGGTGAATTCAACCAGATTACTCTGCACATATTCATTATCTTTGGGATGTATTCAAACATTGCTTCTGGAGAACGACACATGAGCAATTCTGCTGATGGTTTCAAAAGTATTTGTAAAAATTCAACGTTTGACTTTGCCTCCTCCATTCTATGGTCTATTTCTTCGCTTAAACTAATGAACTGACGTACATACGTCGATTGGGTGATATTTAGAATATTTATTATTTTTTTCATCGTCGGATTCTGAAGTTGGAAATTCAAACTCCCAAGGTTGTCATCTGCAAGTCAAATAGAAGGAAAAATGAATTTCAAATTAAATCTGGAATGAGGTGGAAAGTTTGAAAACAACTCCAGTGACTGAGTTTGGACTAAAAATATTTAAAATTCTAACAGCGATAGACCCAAAAATCGTATTCGTCCCTTGGGCCAAAAAGTTCACGAGGAGTTGTTTGATCTTGATCGCCCAACGATGTTTTTATCTGTCTTGTCCAGCCTATGACAACCTGTTCTAATCGTTTTACGAGGTCTTTATCAGCGGCTGCTTCTTGTATTGTCAAATTATACCCCTCACGAGGAATATACATTACGGTCAACCCCAGCAATTTGTACCTCAAGTCGGTCAGCATCGATAAGAAATCGTGCAACCTTGTACAAAAGTTATTTTTGACAGCTATAGTTATGAGCGATTAAGAAAAAATCATATTCAAATTTGTAAAAGGAACCAAAATTGATTTTCATCGACATTGGTTGAAAAGAAATGAGTGAAGCAAGGATACTATCGGGCCATGAATTGATGTTTAAGAATATCGGAACGAATGCTGTTTCAATGGCATTCAAGATCGTGCCGTCTACGCATTCGTTAACTGTTCCGAAGGTGGTGCATTGGTGGAAATTTTCTGGTGTCAATATCTCGTATGGTTCTCTAACGAAATACGTAATATCTTGCACAGGCATACTGGGGAACCCCAATTGAGCAGAGAGCTTGTCATCGTCATAAAATACTGTTAAAATTACGTGGGCTGGGTCTTTAAAAAATTCTTCGATGACTGAAATGCAACGATCGTTCCAATCATCATCATCTAGTGCAAAGAGAGTCGTGCATTCTTTCACGAATTCGCACTGGGATGAAAAGAAAAAATTTTGTTGTTATTTAAAAAATACGTACGGTAGAACACCGGCAAAATCAAAATGAAACTAATCTACCAATTGCTCTAACTCGTCGTTAGTAAAATTCGGTTTGTATTGGTCCGCATTTTCTTCTTCAGCTTTCAAACGAAATCGACCTTGGGAAAAAAATTTGATTTTCAAATCAACAATAAATTATTTATAGGTATTTAGTTACTACGCATTTAACTGACTGGACAAACTAATTTCTTCTTCGTCACTGGACTCGGCGTCGAGATATTCTCTGTGTGGATTTTCGAGAGACTTGGTTTTTGATTGTTCTTTGCGCCTCTGCATTTTCACCAGATTCAGAGGTTGACAGCTGCGTGAAGTGTGAAATCATACATCGCATTCTCGCACGCAGCTTGAAGTGCGCATTAAGAAAAAACAAGCGCGTGCAGACGATATTCGTAAAGAACATAGATACGTTCAGTCGTAACGAATTAGTCAAGTTTGTACCATCTTATTTATTAATAAATGATGATAATAAGGTATTCATTACATTAATGTGACTGGTAATAATAATGTAATTTGTTTAGGCTGCTTTGCTAAGAAGGAAAGTGATAGTTTCTGGATCAAAGTTTTGACGGTTCGCTGTCAATGTTGTAGATAACATTTTCCTAAATCAAAATCAATTAATCTTGCATAAAAATATTCAAATCAGTATCAACACAACTTCAAACATCGTCGTCGTCGTCGTTACTATGATGAAATGATGCAGAACGTTTGTTCGAATAAACAGTTGCAGGCTGGCACTCGTACATCTTCCGATTTTCCATGTAACGACGATAATTATTCTCACGCTTTCTTCGCTGCTCTTCCGCTTGTTGCCGCATCTTTTCAGGATTAACATGCGTCGTCACCATATGCCTTGTCAAAGAACTCATGAATTTGTAGGTTATACCACAAACATCACAAGACAAGGCTTCTTCAGTATTTCCTTGTTGCTGTAAAAATGTATTCAATTTGTAAAAATTATTAGCTTGGACATTGAAATTTATGGAACTAGTCATTTTTTGGCGAAGATACGTCAGGATGATGTGCATCAGGCTCGTACTAAAACAACAACTGATTCAAAATATGTTTTGAAAATATTTTGCAAGCAAATTATTTTCAAAGTGTCTTCTCTCTTTTTCTGATCCGAATTTCTTTTTCTTTTCAAACATTCATGAGCTCTACTGGTTGCAACATACCTGCTGATGCACCATCATGTGACGTTGAAGATTATTAAGGCGATTGAATTCTCTTCCGCAAACCTCGCAGTCGAATTTCCTTTCAGGATCATGATTCTTTTTATGAAGAGCCAGGTCACTAGCATGCATAAATGACTTATGACACATATCGCAAGTATGAGTTTTTCGCTCTCCGGCAAGATGCGATTGTTCGTGTTTTGCCAAAACGGTTTTATCCGGAAAACGACGACCGCAGTAGATACAAGGCAATCGACGTGATTGGGGATTATGTTGAGTGAGATGACGTCGCAATGCTGTAGAACTCGGAAACGTCTTGTGACATTCCAAACACTGAAATGGTTTTTCATTTGTATGAGTTTTCCTATGACGAGCTAATGCGTTTTGGTCAGCATATCTGCAACGTGTTGAAAGATATAATATATCCCTAGTCGAACTCTTATTCATTCTAATGACACACAGAAAAATATATCGACTAACCTCTTTGGGCACAAGTCGCAGGGATAATTTCTACTGGTTACATCATCTTCTCGCGCATGTTTCAGTCTGTTGTGTCTGAGTAACTGAAATGAGGATTTAAATGATTTATTGCATGTGTCACACTTGAGATTGTCTGTTGTTGGAATGATAACTTGTGTCCTCTTTTGCCCATTCTCGTCTTCGGAGATGATCAAAGATATTGTCACGGTATTATCTTCATTGTCTATCTCTTGTATTGTTGACGCTGGCACCACAGCAGTCTAGAAAGTAACAGCAAGTACCAGAGTATACCGATTAACACAACATTAATAAAAAAAATGGTGCAATTTTTCATTCAAACTAATCATAACTATCCAACAAAAAACATCCTCAAAGGTCAACGACACAGATATCTACGTGTACAAAAAACTTTTCATGGTAAATACTTTGGAGGAAGCATGTGAGACATAGTTGGTATCAGGTATGATCATGGCGCCCCCGTCAGCTTGTTTCAAATTTCCTGCTTGCTGAGTTTGATCGCCACTGTCTTGATCGTCGCTACTATTATCAGCAATAGCGTAATTCCCATCTGCGGTGAGGTAAACTGGCTGCAGTTTTCCAGTATCATCCTTAAAGTATAATTGTCCATCTTCGTCCTCATGCAAAAATATTTGCTCCTGAGAAATTAATGGATCAATAATCAAGCATTCAAGATCTGACCGCGCAATACTAATAACAAAGCTTTATTCTTCGCCATACCTGCGATTCCTCTTCCCGATCATCCATTTCTGCATCTATAGCGTTACTGTCTCTAGTTGACTCTTGATCACCCATTGCAACATCATTGTATTGATAGGGGTCGTTTCCAGCTGTTTGGCCCACGTACAAAGTTTCCATATCTTCATTTTCATAATATATAGTTGCTTCACTAGAGTTGGCTTCCATTTGGTCGATCTGTGAGCAATAGTGTGAGAATAAATAGCCGTTTACTTTATAAATAAGAATTTCTGCTATAAAAATAACAAATTTTGAGGTATATCACTTTACTTTGTTATAACAGGCACTGGAAAATCTGTTTTCTTGGTTCTGTTTGGTTGTACTCGGTTTTTTAGATCCCAAGACAGTATAAATCAAATTATTTTCTGCATTTTTAACAATCTCGTGTTGCGAATCTGTGTTCTCATCATCCTGGGGGCATGACGATTCATCGGCATACCCTAAGATAGTGCCTGGTTCCTCCTCCCAATAATCTTCTGCATTAGAATTTGTCTGTTGCTGTGTAATTTGTGACTGCGTATGGGATTTACTAGGATGAGATGTGCTGCCATAGTTCTTCAACGGCAATTTCTTTTTTCCATTCTGAGTAATATGTCTTTCATCTCTTTCCGAATGACTATTTGCTGTGGATTTGAAAGCAAGGCTATTGGAACTAGAATGGGCTCTTTGTTGCGATGCATGTTCTACGTCCTCATCCTCCCAATCCTCGTCTATGTCATATGAAACGACTTGTTTACTTTTGTCCTTGCCACCGTCATTCTTAAAATGATTTTTCAATTGGCTTACAATATAATCAGATCTAGATTGAAATATTTTTGAGTCAGTGTCGGAGGATACCTGTCTTGTTGACTTTTCAGTCTTCACTACAATCTCCTTGGTCTCTTTCGATTTGCGTGTTTTACTAGATTCTGGTTCTTCTGAACTATCACTAGCATTCTTGCCAAAGTGTTCATTGTTCGTTTCTTGTTCTTCCCTGTCCTCGTTTGGATGCTCTTCGACTACTTCTATTTCTTCTATTATTTCCACTATTTCAACTTCTGCCTCATCGTCATCATCCCCGATATTAGATTCGTATATAATTTTACCACCAGAAGCAGCTTGCTTCAAGATCTCTGCCAGATCCTTACTATCTGCTTCAAACGTTTCCACCTCCATTCCGCGACGCTATACTTGTATTGAAGTTTTGTCATTAATACTTAACTATTATGAAACGCGTTGCTTTTATTCTGACAAATTATATCACTGACACCCCGTCACATGTAACGAACGAATGATGAAATTAATGATAAACAGTGAACAATGTGGCGGGTTAAATTATTTGTCCAATTCCAATGATAATTGCTTTTTCAGATTTACAATCAAACAATAAATTATGTACGTACGTCGCGTATGGAAATAATGATTTGGGAGTGGCTGCTGAATGAGATAAAGGTATGAAAAAAAATTGTTCAATGGTAACAAATTTGAATATCGTTAATTACTGTACAAACTCCAGTAAAACGTTCCATCTAAACAAATCTTCATTTGTATGACCGGTTTTCGCCAGTCGGTACGAAATTGGCTTGTATTTATCAACGGATAACAAAATGGCTAGAGTACTCAATTTCAACCGAATTCTCAACAACGAATTGTTAATAACAAGATTGTAATAATAATGAGAATTGAATAACGCACCTATTCTCCTAGTGAAACCGCTATCTAGCACTTTGAAAACTTGAATAATAGTTGAAAGACAATAATTTTTTACTCGGTCGATACGCGTCAGTATGCCTTTCTCCACAGAGCAATGTTAGCCATCTTGTTTGACTAATAGACCCACAACTGGCAAGTACCCACTCGGGTCATACAGCGCGGTAAAAAGTGGGTGGTTTGGCGGCAAATTTAGGGGCCTTCCTGAACAGTAAGATCATATAAAAGAGTCACCTCAGAACAAATTTGTACGCTGAATGTGCTGTGGCAAACCGGGCGAACTAATTCCTCAAAAACCGACTAATCAGAGGACTAATTCTTCAATTCAGGCTATGGCAATGGCCGTGTCCAAAGCGAATGGCTGTCTAGAATTTATCATTACTAACCAATCAGAATCCTTCAACCAAAAGCAACTGACAAAATTTATAACCTGAACTTTCTGTCAACTTATCTGTCAGAATCAAGAAAACATTGAAAAAAATGTTGTTTTACGTATTTCTGGCACTCCTTGCAAACATCACTTTAGTTTCAGCATCGAATGGTTTTGACTTTGGTGATACGTTGGCTCTAATCTTAGGGCTATTTATGAGTATAATGGGATTCTTCGCATGCATGGGAGCTTATTCGCGTAAAAAGAGTAATCTCGAAGCTCTTTAGGTGATTAAATATCTGCCTTCAATTTCTTTGGAAATTCTTCCTAGACCTCATTCTTTCAAAGCAATCTTAATACTTTTTTTTTTTGTTCATAGATTCCTGGATATTATGCTGAACTTTCATCTCAATGCTGCAGTAAATGTCGACTGAATCTGCAACAATAAAAGTTTTTGAGCGGCTGATCGATGTTCAGTTAGAATGAAAATGTATTTTTTTACCAATAGATTTAATTCTCCACAATCTTTTTCCTTCGGTAATTCAGTCGAGTCACATTTTCTCAATTTGCTAAAGCCTGTTGAAATACTGAATGCTTTTTAATACTGAAACGCGAAAATTGCATATCATGTTTATAAAAAGAAATAAATATGTATCATCTGACAAGCATCGTTGTTTGTACTTATCACTGCATTCTTTTCTTGCTGCATTCCAGGAGTTCTCATTGATCAAATGTCTGCGATTGTAATGACAATGGAATCGAGTCACATATCTTTTAGCCACATATTCAACAGAGACGACTGTTTTTTATTTCTTCTTTCCTTTGTATTATAGCTTACTTGCAAAACCACACCCTTTACAATACTATGGTATGTGATTTATTCTTGCTCTTGTTATAAATTCAAACTTATCTTTCCAATTATTAGTGTCAGTATTCTTTGGATCGTTGGTGAAGTCTGCAGTAAATGACATTGAATAGGCACAAAGAAATATATAATAATAATACAGTGAAAAATGGAAAAAATAAAACTGACTTTGAAACATAGGCTACATCTATATTCGCAAACAACGCTTCCGTTGCAGTGCAATTTTAGCAAAATTAAATAGGTGCCAGGACAAAACCTCTTCATGAAATAGAGACAAAAAAGTACATGGATTTCATTAGATAAGCTGTTTGTCGATGTCAAAAAAAGGCGTGATTTTGGGTACGGAATCACTGGTAAGAGTGACCACTGATAATTATACCCAATACCAGATTAATGATTAAGGACATATATCGAAAGGTATAAAAAATAAGAGTCTCTTGGATCAATCCGACATCAACAATAATAATATTAAATAGACTGATTGATGTAAGGTAAATTATTGTTGTCGAAGCATTAATGCATCATTACAATTAACAATTATTACATTTTATTAAAGGTGTACGATTCTATTTCTTTCTGTGTGCATATCTAACATCTGTCTTTTAAAATTTTGCTAAAATCAGTCTGCAGAAAGTAGGTAATAATAGTAGTAATAGTGGTAGATTAGTAGGAGTAACAGCAGTAAGTAGTAGTATAGTAATTGGAGCAGTGTAGTGTTAGTAATAGTAGTAGTAGTATTAGATTGATTATTAAATGTACCGGTAATTGTTACACGTGTCAAATGTTTACTATTTATATGTAGGTATGCATCGTAAACTTTACTTTTATTATAGTATAAAGACTACCGAGAAGGAACTTGTGGCTTTTTAAAATTTATTACACGATATAATAATAGTTGTAGTAGTAATAGCAGTAATAATAATAATAATAATAATAATAATAATAATAATAATAATTATAACAATCTATTCCCTAATTAGCTATTACACAAGCTTTAACAAGCTGATAGTATATTTATTTATTTTTTTTTGTTTGCTTTCATGTTTTTTGAAAAGTGACTTCTTTATTAGCATATTATCATCCAAATTCGATAAAACGGCTTATGGCAGTAATAGATAAATGGTAGATAATAGTAATCAAATAAAACCAAATGAGACAAAAGCTGTAGAAGAATATTTTCATCGATATAAACCCCCGACCCACCTACCAGCCTTTTAAAAAAGTCTTAACACTCGTCAACGGCCAGCAATATCCATATTTACTGTTGAAATATTCGTATTCTGGTACATTGACGTCGTCTCTTGATATTTCTTCTTTTTCTTTTCATTTTTCTATTCTGCTTATTCTAAACAAAACATGTTACGTACGAGTTCAGAATATTCTTTATTCAACTTTTTTTTCGTAGTTTGTTTGATTTTTTCCAATTTAATTTCATAAAATAATAATAAGAATAAGAATAAGAATCATAGTCATAAGAATGATAATAATAAGAATAAAAATAACAATAAGAAAAATAAGAATAATATGTAGATATTATCTTTTATAAATTGCTTTTCCTTTCGTTGACGACGAAAATAATGATCAATGTTACTTATTTATTTTTTCATGTTATATTAATGACAAAAAATATGTACAGACACGAAAATTCAATTGTAAGGAAAACATTGATTTTAACAGCTTACAGAGGGTTGGTGAGGGTCGGAGATAACGAATGATTAATTTTTATACAAAAACTTAGTGCGGTGATAAGTGACAATTATTATTGAAAATTCAGTGTCAGACTTTTTCTTCTTCTTCAATTACAATAATCGCTATAATTACTACTATTCTACTGTACACATAAAATTTACTACAATTTTTCAATTGTGTAGTATTTTTTCATTTCTTCTAGTATCAAGATTCTGTGACAAAAGTCTGTTTTTGATTTGAAAAAAAAAAAAAACAATAATGATAAAATAACTATCAAATTATGTAATGTGTTTGAAACATTGGATAATTCTTAATTTTCGTTCTTCAGATAGCTGAATAATCACCTGCCCTAAGCTGTTAGTATATCCCTTTTTTCGCAACATCCGAACAAATACCTCTTTACACTTTCTATATATATATATTTTCTTTTTTTCTTTATTTATACCGGTATATGAAATATTTAGTTATCAAAACATCAAAATATTAATTCTCATACACCGATATACATATTCTCATTTACTTTAATTAGTTTTATTTGTTTATTTATTATTTTTATTTCACCTTCTTCTTTTTATTTATCTTTTTTTTTTAACAAACGTTTCGTTCCTTAAATCACCGATTTTTGTTTTACCTAATCAGTCTTTGTGAATTAACTTGCTTCGACTCTTCATCAGACCTCTAAACTATAGAATCTTCCCATCCGGCACAAGAGACATTAATTTACATTGATTTAGTTAATTATTTAAAAATGAGTTATTTTCGTTACAATATTCATGTTCTTTTCATCTAATCGTTAATTCATTTTTTTCTCAATCAATAATAAGAACAATAATAATGATAATAATAATAATAATAATAGTAATCATAATAATAATAATAATAATAATAATAAATTAATATTTTGATAAAATCCATCAACGGATTTACGCTTTCATACGCATATCCTAATTATTTTTTATAGTTACCGTACAACTCCGATTATTTATTGTTGTCGGTGTTTTCGTTTCTTTCTTTTTTGGTTTTCCTTTTTTGCTTTTTCTTTTCAATTTTTATCACGCTATCGATCTATTTGTATAATAATATATCTTATTTACACATTTTTTAGACTACTGATTTTACGCATAATCGAGATATAAGCTTTTTATTGAATATTTTTTAGAAGCAATAGAGTGATATACCGTATTTAAAAATACGTCCCAAGAAAAAGAGAAAAAAAAAGTATTGTAACGTTGTTCAAAAAATTTGCTGTGACATTACTTAGAGCAAGTATATTTCTGTTATCTATTCTTTAATTTATTACTATCAAATAAAAGGAGATATCTCGAAAATTTGATGTGGAAATAACAATGCGATACCGATAACAGAATTTTCATTATTCTATCATGATTAAACTTCTTCGCTGATTTTTTCTACTGCAATGATGAAGATAATTATGGCGAAATACACATTTGATTACCGTATATCATCTTCGATTGAGTAATTTATTGCTGTATCGTGCGTCGTAGCATAAATTTGAATTTGCTCTGTTAATAGATTGCAAAGTTACAGGTTTTAAACATCCCACTTTACGATACAAAATAATACAACAATAAGCAGAGAAGCTGAATACAAAGCGAACTGCGTTTCACCGCTACCATCATTTTTATTAATTTATTTTTATTTTTCATTATTCATAAGTTGTTATGAGCATTGTTATTATTTCTCAACAGTAATAATTTAATTTCATTGCTAAATGGAGAAAAAAATTATCAGAAAACACTCAACATTTGCAACTTACTCGAAAAAGTTTGCGACCTAATTTTTAAATATCTAGGTAATAATACCAGTTCCCAGCCTCCATCAAGCTGTGATGGTGTTTCCACTCTCTTAACGTTAATTTTTTCTTTCATATAATTACGCTACAATTATGAATTAGTTATTCATTTTATTGATATCATTTATTATTTTTTTTTCGTAGTTTTCAGTTAATCATTTGGTTCTTGGTACTTCTTGTAGATTAAAAGGCCTACGCTCGATAACGTATGTAGAAAGTACCAGAGAAAACAAAAATAATAACAAAGAGTAGAAAATAAGATCTTAGTCTTAAAATATAAGAAACGGACTAAATAAAATAACTATATATTATACGTAAGGGACATTGATGTTAATAGTGGAAACGCACTCAAAACCAACGCACAGATACTCAGCCGGAAAGTCTTTTTGAACTGTGTATTGTTAAAACAAATCTATCAGTACGCCGAATATCGTTTGTTCAAATTGAAAAACACTGCGACAACGCAAAGTAACTTTCAAACCATTCAGAGCTTTGGATAAAATTTGTCTTCCAATTGTAGAATAGTATGGTGAAAAGTTTTCTGTGACAAAAGGAATTCGGCACACCGTAAAATAGAACGTATTTTTTGTGAACTCCTAACCGGATGCACGTACACATAAAATTATAATACAAGAAAATTGAAATAACTAACACGTCAAATGTGGAGAGAAAATAACCATATAAGATGACAATAGGCAGTTGCTAAATAACATGTTAAAAATATTTAGAGTCGTTCAACATAGATTAAAGCATAACAGTGACTACATCGATGAAATTATTAATATTATTATTATTATTATTAGTTTAATCTTTTTTTCTTTTTCACTTTTCTTTTCATTCGCGTAAATCATTTCTCTCTATAATTCGTAACATTATCTATACATAGGTATACGCCACTTGGAAGCTGCTCATTAATTAATTATAATAATAAGTCTTTTTAACATTCATACCAGAGACCGCAAGTGACTAATTATCTCGAGAAAGGTCAAATATACTAATCCATGGCAATTACCGTTCCATGGTTTGCTGGCCATGTCTAAAAATCAAAAATACAAAGAACTAAACAAGAATTGAGAAAACACGATTAGGATTAAATCTCATTTCTCTTCAACAGACTTATGATATTATTATATTATTTCATCATATCAGGGATACTAATAAGTGATGTCGGATAAAACCCTCCGCCGTTGAAAACCAAAAAAAAAGAAGAGAAATTAATACTCATATAAATGCTGATTTTCATACTGTTTTTTTTTTCGTTCCTCCTTTTCTTTCTAGACGACGCTCCTAATGAGACGATGTCTCTGGTATTAACGTTCTGTGATGTGAACGTCTTGTCCATATCTTTTAAGATCCGTATCTCATTTCGAGGAAATTATTTTCCTTTGTAAGCCATAGTAATCACATACATTGTATTACATTGATATATCGTAGACGCAATAGTGAAAATGAAAAACAATCATTTTATTTTATTTTTTTTTCGTGTTTTGTAGTAAACTGACGGCGCAGAAGAACGGATAGTTTAAAACTACTGGTCGGGTTGCATAGTCGTATTGTAATCGGAGCAATGCTGAGGTTCACTGGGTGGCGTACCGTTATTTGAATTTCCCAAATGGGGTGTCGCAGGCGTAGCGGGTTGAGATTGAGGACTACTTGTAGGTGCATATATTAATCTGTAACCCGCTGGAAGGAAGAATCCACCATGAGGTGTGTATCCGAACGTCTGAAAGTTCGCCAATGTTGGTCCCTGATGATAATGGAGGTAACCACTGTTGGCAGTTGAACCAGATATGGGTGTCGGAGCCACCAAACTGCCACTTGCACATCCAGGTATATTGGCTCCATCTGGGATTATTGGCGTAAATTGATAACGTGTAGGATTGATTGTTGTCGGACCATTTGTTGAACCGATTGTTTCTAATGTTTCGTTAACGTTCGTAGCACCTGTGTAATTAGTTGAGTGTTGGGAAATATTTTGAATATTTTCAGAAGGCATGACTGGTATAGGGATTACATAAGCATGGGGAATATTTGGGGCTTGTTGATGGGATGGCTGAGGGGTTTGTTTCAATTTTTGCATCGCTAGCCTTAGAGTTTCTTCCGTATCTGGTGATTGACCAGGTACTCTTTGTAACGGCGTCTGAGGAGCTGTACTGAACATTAAATAATCTTCCATTCCAGTAGGTCTCGTTTGCCCTGAATAATTTAAGAAAATTTATGTTAAAACTAGGGTGAAAAATCGACAATAAATACTTCTTCGATGTAGGATACGAACCTGCAACTGTCGTAGCAACTGTGTGATACAGTAACGGATGATGTTGGTGCTGGTGCAGAGCAGCTTGTTGCTGCTGTTGAATCAAAAGTTGTAATTGTTGTTGTTGGAACTTCTCCAATTCCTCTCTGTGTCTTCTTTGCAAGTTTTCTAACTCTGTCGTTTGCCTGTTTATTGGGAACAAATTATTATTTGTGTATTCGATATCTTAAAATAATATGAGTTTGTGACACATGGAATCGACAAGCTCGATAGTGTACCTTTTTATCAGAAGTTGATATTCCTCGCTGGGTGTCAAGATCTGACTCTTTTCATCTTTTTCAGACTGAAATGTTGAGAATAAATAGTGTTATGCAATGATCGAAAGCAGTATTCCAAATTTTCTTTGGTGTTGCGTATCAAATAACAGGTCGAACGTAAATATGAGGTACCCATTTGTATGATAGCTGCCTAATACGAACACATTCAGCCTTGAATACAAAATATACACGATGCCAATTGCATAGGTCTCATAAGTTTGTTTTTGCATTAATTTCATTTTTGGGCCATTGTGAGACACATTCAATCGATGTGTCATAATGTTTTGTTCTTGGGGCTGGATATGTTGACCCGTATTGCTCCATGTCATTCAAATTTCAATAGAGTGATTCTAGTGGAAGCCTTGTGAGGAAACAGAAATGATGTGATATTTTGTAATCATTTATACAAAGTGTAAAACGGTATAAAGGAATACGCATGGTTGCAAAGCTCTAAATAAGCAGAGGGATCTACAAGCAACATGCTAACATGGTTGTATAGGTATGTGTTTACATAGTTTTACTATTCTACACAGAGTTGTCACAAATAATCGTTGTGCGAAGATCACAAGAATATAAAAACTTGCGTCCCAGGTGTACATTACCATGAAATTAGTCTATGATAGGTATCTACCATGAATTCACCCATTTTTTAGCCTTCCTTTACTCCACAAATTATTATAATCTGTCTACGATAAAAGCTTTCGTCCAGTTATTGCAGCTATAAAATTTTGTTCTTCCATCTCATTTTATTGGAAATTCATACTTCTGGGGGTGATCTGTCGGGATTTTAATTTTTGCCATTCTGTTAAGAATCACTATTGCTTCACATCTTGAAAGATCTCCGATGTAAACAAGTTTCTCAATAGTGTAAGATGGCTTTTGTAGATCTTTTAAGTAAAGCTTCTGCAGTTTTGTTTCCGGCAAATTATACATGAAGAATATTCCCAAAGTACTTTTTCTACAATACTTTAACGTAAACAGATCGTATCCTTCACCACAATTGATCATACAAATATCTTAGCATCACCGTTCCACGTTCGATTATAACATATTTTGAACCATATTTATAATGAATTTATGATAACTTTCATTAATTCCTCATTCACCAGCCATTATTAGTCTAATGAATGCACTTAACATCCGTGAAAATTGTCAATATTCAAACTAACATACCCAGCTTTGAATTGAAAATTGTAGAACATTAGCAGTTCATTATATTTGAAACTGAAACATTAGGGCTCTACTTATGGCTCCAAACATGAGAATAGGTACAAGATTTTTAGTAAAGGCCGCTTTACAAAAGCATGATCTCATCCGAGTCAAGATAGCATGCGGATGCAACGCTCCCCATGATGATGAATCTATCTTCATATATCAGACGTCAAATTTGTAATTCATTGGAAATATGGCACATGATATGTCATTACAGATTCGATTTTTTTGTTTGTTTTAAGCCATGGTGGTCTTACCCTATGCACCACATGATTCTGATGCGGTTGTGCTGCCCGTTGCGAGGCAGTTGCGCCGGACACCATAGTATTATAATGAGGAGTAAGATCGTTAAAATGATTCGGTGATAGTGGAATTACATTGTGGAACTGATTCTGAGAATAACTGATTTTCTCTGATATTCTAGGAAAATGTGTTTTTGAAAGATGCATATCGCTGGTGGTATAGTTATCGTGATATCGTTGGTGGTTCTCTCTTTCTTCCCTAACATTGAGCATTTCTGGATTAACGCCATAATCTTCATACATAGAACATCGTTTCGGCGTAGCTGATCTATGCTGTTGATTAAATACATCTGCGTTATTCTCGTCTTTGTCAGAATTACTTCTGTGATGTACATCTAGTGCATTAAGTTGATGCACATACTCTTTTCTGCTTCTCCTGCAGTTTTCTCGGATTTGGCGTTCGTAATCCTCCATTTTTGATAAAAATTCAAGATTCAATATACTGTTTTCTTCGTTACTAGAGTTCGTCATATCACCGTCACTCCCAGTCACATCATATTCATCCATATCATCTGAATTTATCAAAGTTCCGAAATTTTGAGGTTTCACCTCGTTCGAATGTCCTTTCTCTTCAAAACCACGCAGTGTTCGAACTGTTGGCGGACTATCAACCCTGCGATCTACAAAACCAGGACTTAAGTTCACTAAACTTTTGGCATGCTTTAATTTAGCCTTAAGTAGATTTCTAGGCTCCCGCGACAAATGTGGCAAACTACCGGTAGTTTTCCTTTCATTGGTCCAACTATTAGACCTCATAAATGAGGGTGGAATTCTGCTGCTTCTTTGAGATGAAATCTTCAGTCTGCAATTAGGACTTGAGCATAACGTTGGAAATCCCAGTTCAACCTGTAGCGTTTCACTCCAAAATGGATCATGACGTTCTTTTAACTGCTCAAGAATCGTTAGATAATGTTCATCCTCACATAATTTATAACTATGGGTACGTTTTATCGGTTTTACTCTGTGACGAACGTAGTCGGGAAGTTGGCTGTTCGAATATTTCCTACGTTTGTTCGCTCGTTCTCCACAGTCGTTGCTTTTCTCTAGTAAATCACAAGTAACAACCGATTTCCTGCCAAGTCTTATAGGACCCACAGATCTATGTTGCTCCAGTTCTGGAATCGAACACTTTGTCATTTGATTCTTAACATTCAATTGAGGTTGATCCTTTTCGCGATTGTGATTTAGTTGCTTCAAGTTTGAACGAGACTTTTCGCAGTTGCTACAGAAACATGGGTCGGTGGAATCGGATAATTTCAAATCAATCATCGACGTTGCAAGACGATTCGTGTGCAAATTTGTGGATTCATCATTTACAAATTTTTTGGAATCTAGTTTTGTAAAAAGATTCGGTGATCCCATTTTGATCGAGGGCAGATCGCTTATGGAACTAGCAAATCTGTTATCCTTTAATCTTCCAGAATTTAGTTCTGACATTTCCGAGTCATAATCCACCTTGCCAAAACATCTAAGATCGGGAATTGAGTTCGAAGCTATTCCTGAGTTATTGAAATGCCGAAGTGAAGGTCTACCAACTGAATCCAGAAGATCTCTTCTCAATGGTGATGAAAAGATTGTAGTCGTCAAATCCCATTGTGAGCTTGCTTTTTTAGGAGATTGCAATAAGAGGGTACTCTTCTCTTGCTGTTTTGATTGCTGAGACAATTTGTCATCGTACTTTTTTTCATGGGAATTAGGCGAGATCGTTCTCAGGTCGATAGATGAGCTGGCAAGCCTCCTGTTATAGGAAGGTGAATTTTTATGTTTTTCCTGTTGATTGGTAGCGTATTTTAAGCGGTATTTTTCATAAGCATGTTTTGAATTTGGTCTCAAGTAAGCTCTGAGGCTGTCTGCCTTAGTGTCAGTTTTGAAATTATTATCCTTACACTGGGGTATTGAGGCATTTTCTTTTGAATGCAATTTTACTGTTGAATGCCTCAAACTCTGCGTTGGAAACAAATTCATGTCACTTTTCGGTAAAGATGCTGATGAATTGGGCCAATTTTCCACTGTCCGAAAAGGTGATGTAGTCGGCTTAGTTTGAGCAGTAGGAACTGAAGATTTTTCCGCACCTCGCGAGTCAAGGGAAAACATATTTTGAGCAAAATTTGAAGCAAACTTATACGCTGTCGATGCATTTTGTGAGCCAGGTAATATTTTATCGGTAGCGTATGGATTTTCTGAAACCAAATTTTTTTCAATGTGTATTGGTTCGGAATATTGTTCACGTATGCCTTGACTTTTCTTGTCAATTTGTATCTCATAAGACTTGCTAACATTTGAGGGGTGAACATCGGCTTGAAGATTATCTACATTATTGTCTGTTTGATTTGAATTAGATTTCGAATGACTCTCAGTGAAATTTGAATCCTCGTGCCGTACATTTGAAGAAATGTTAGGCGATTGAATCTTTTGTGATGAGTTATGCCGAGTAAAACTATCCACCGGACTATCCGATGGATTTTGTGCATTTGTACAAGCACCGTCATAAAGATTGTGCCTACTAATTGTGTTATTTATTGGCATGTTTTTTGCGGCGAATATACTTTGTGCGTTGTATGACCCAGAAGGAGTTTGAATATTTTTATTATTAATATGATAATTTCGAAAATTTGCAGAGGAATTTAGCGGTTGATTATAATTATTGAAGTAATGTGTCGTTCCCGAATTTGTTCGTGCATTACTAACATGCTGTGATGCATTTGTTTCAGTATTTACATTTCCAATTTGTTGTTGGTGATGTTGCTCTTGCGATGACGATGGTGACTTTTTCTGTACCTGATTATGTAAAAGTTGCTGCATCGTATTATCCTGAAGTCGATTCGTGATGGGCGATAAACTTTCAGCCTGTGCTCCGAGGTTTAAAGGATCGTGCGGGATATCTCTTTGCGGTTGAATTTGAGTATGAGGTAATAAATTTTGTGTACAATACTCATGCGCGTTTTTAACAGCGATATCACGTGGTACAACATGCTGCTTCGAGCCCGGAGGGGGTTTCAATAAAAATATATTTTGTATTTGTTTGTCTAAAGATTGTGTAGAATATTGAGTGACGTGTCTTTGGCTGTTTTGTGATAACTGCACAGAGTTATGCAAGTCACGTTGTTGCTGATGTTGAAAATTAGGAATTTTCACATCTGTTTTTGGTGATGTAGGTAAGCTATATTGCTTTTTGGAAATTGGACTTTGGTTGTGACAATAGGAACTAAAATCAGAGGTAAGAGATGAAGAGTAGGAAGAAGGAAAGCTTTTGGTGCCCGGCTGCGTAGCTACCATCAAACTTTCACTGCTCACCCTCAGAGAGTCCACCAATCTGCCTGGAGACTACAGGCGCCCAAAAAAAAAATATACCGCAAAAATGTTTTAAAATAAAAAATATTCAAACGAAGAATATTTAGAGAAAAAAGAACCTATGCAAATATCAATACTACTGATAAAGGGGGACGGAAGAGAGGAGTGTCGCAGACACTTCTAATACTTTTCACAGCTGCTGCTGAGTTCAATTAGCGATTTGATTCTTACTCATAAGAATAATCAAAAATATCTACGATTCTCTAATACGCACGTTCCGTTGCTGGTGACAAAAAAAAAAAGAAAAACTCTAACCAATCACAAATCTAATATTATGAAAAAAATATATAGTTAGAAACTCATGGCACTTCGATATACACATTAGTCAATACAAAGAATTCAAAACAAATAATTAAAACTGAATATCAAAACAAATCTACCATGCCACTTCAATACCTTTCAAATTAGTAACTTACGAAACGTACAACACAACACTTTGTTAAATTACGAGAAGTATTTGTGGTCCCAGCAATGCTTTACCGTATTGAAAATTTAAAATTGTACTGAAAGTTTTCAAAAAATTTACCTCAGTTATCAATGCGCCGATCGACGTTGCCGAAGTAGCGGGCGGTAACGAACCTTCTCTGCTATGGAGCACCTGCACTTGTATACCTGCACCTGTGAAAAAAAAACCCGGAAATTATTTAGTAAATTATTCTTCTGAAAATGTTTGTGTTCAAATCTTTTTTTACTTACTATGAGCTTCATCCATTTGATGAGTGGTAACGCTAAAACGCCCAGCCCTTCTAGTCATCATATCTTCCTGTTGTTGTAATCGTTGTTGATCGGACATCGTTTGTTGCTGCGTCGTTGCAACTGCATCAGCAGGTGGTGGTCCAGAAACTTTTGAGACCATGAATCTTGATATCTTTCTTACCGGTTGATCCGACGTAATCTGCTCCAAGCAAAACCAAGCTCAAAGAACGTCAAAAAGTAATTACAGTGAATAAAATTACAAATATTCTCACCTCAGCTGCATTTTCCTGAGGCTGCTCCAGGTTCACGGGTGTATTAGTTCCGGAGTTGGGATTAATGACTGCAGGTGAAATCGTTGCAACAGGAATAGGATGAACAGTGGCAAGTGGAGTTTGTTGCTGAGGAAAAACTTGTCCTGTTGGCACCGGAGGGGTTGAAGGTTGTGAAGATGACGACGATGCAAGTGGGCCCCTGTGATGAATCTTTGCCAATTCCTGCTCTAATTCCTGCAACCGAGATCCTGGTCTTTGTGAGCGTAATTTAACGCTTTCTTTGCTTGGTGACATGACATCTACACTTCCAGGAATAGCACTGCTGTCCGTTGTACACTCAGGATTCTGTTACAATAATGTATTTTTGTGTTATAAGCTGAAAATAATCTACGACAAACTGTCTAGAAGATAATCTGAACAGCTGATCAATGAACACCTAGCGCGCATTTGTATGCCACTTTTCACAATTTTATGATATCTCAACCGCAAAGTTGAAAAGTTTCAAGCAGAGATATCCACATGATACTATTTATCTACACGTAGGGCCATTTTATCACAACAAAATTAAAAATCAAAGCTATATCATAAAATTGAATCTATATCTGATAAGCTTGATTATTTCTGAGACTCTCATGCACCCAGATTACACAAAACACTTTACACGTATACTTTTGGTATAGAGATTAGATGAGTAAGCAATAACCTATGCTGAATGTGGTATCTTTGAATTTTATGAAAATTTCCCTATTGCTCAACTGTAAGATAGCAATTGATTAGTACGACAGTTTTACTCTTCATCCAGTGAAACCTTCCCACTTTATAACTGAAGCTGACCCAACAACGCTATCGACACCTAATACCGTTGAAAACTGTATTAGCAGTTGGAACACATTTGATTAGCTACTAAATTGTAAAAAGCATAAAGTGATAATAGGTAAGCTCTTTGATGAAGAATGATAAGCTCATAATTACTCACTATTTGTGTAGCTGCAACTGTAGAGACTGATGTCTCTTGGGTATAAATGATGCCTTCGGAAGGTATAGTGATGTTAGTGAAATCGATGCATGCATTAGCAGAAGTAATTGTCGAATGTATCGTTGTTTGTGGAGACAAGGGTCCCTGAGTTCAAAAAACAGAATGTATAGCGTATGATTATTTGCAATCGTAGATCTTACTGTGTCGGACAATTTTTAATTTTCAAACTGCACTTGTTTATAGATGAAATAAAGTTGAATAAATGACTTGAAGAGAGAATATTGGAAGATTGTCTAATCTTCTCATTCATCGATACTTACTAATGACTGACTAGGTGTGACAGGCATGCCAATATTGGCGAGTTTCTGTTGCAAACTATGCATATAGGTATCATAGCATCCTGCCAATTGATGACAATGAGGCGTAGCTGGATGACTAATTGGCGGAGTTCCTATGGCCAGAGATTCGGAGGGTTGACTTGTTAGCTGTACTAGCTTCTGTTGCAGATCGGCAATCGTTTGTGGTCCACTGGCGTCAGCAATTTTATCTAAAGAATTCTGCTGGCTTAATCTGGAATGCTGTTGTTGCATCAATGAACCTGATTCGGTTAATTCAGTCAGAGTGTGTTCAGGTGTGGCTTCATGACTTGAGTTGTCACACTCTGAAGTCGGCAATTGACAGTCTGAACTAGTACGTCTAAATAACAGAAATAAAAATTATAGATGCCAAATTAGATATAAAAGTGAAAATTTTCAATCAATATTGGTCGATCAATTACCTGCTCAAAGTGCAGGTATCTAAAGTGCTGCCTTCTGCTTCTAAAGTAGCAATGATGTTGCTACCAATATTGTTGTTTTGTTGCTGATCTGAACTAATTGGATAATCTGTGTTCTGTTTTTCTTGTAAAGGTTGCTGTGGCATCGGCGGTATCTGATGAACTTGTGGTTGAGTTTGAATTGGATGAACATGCTGAATAGTTGGCACTTGTTGTTGCATACTTATTGAGTTCTGAGAAATCGAGGTTGTAGTTTGCTGTTGAATATTCCACTGCTGTACTGTTGGCGGAGTTTGTAAATTATGTTGTTGATTTTGAATACTATGAGGCATTACTGGTTGTTGTTGCTGTTGTAATGTTTCAACGTTTTGTATATTAGTTTGACTCTGCTGATGACTTTGGATAGATTGCTGTATGGTCTGTTGATTAGTTTGATACTGCGCTTGATTTTGTTGAACAATAGGTGGCAGTTGCTGTTGTGAATTTTGTTGATTATGGACACTTGGATGGATTGTTGGAACGATATTTTGAATGTTCTGTTGCATTTGTTGCTGGTTTTGAAAGCCCTGTGGAACAGTTTGTTGATTTTGAAGATTCAACGATATATTTTGAAGATTTTGAATATTTTGCTGATTCTGATGTACTTGAGATTGCAGTGATTGAGCCACCTGCTGCGTTGCTTCTGGCTGTATAGGTTGAAAATATTGTTCCGAATGCAGCGATGTCTTATGTTCTATGACAGTGGTATTTAAATTTGGCTCGTGACTAGTATTCACGTTATGTGGTGTAGTAGATTTAGACTTTGGATTAGAAAGTATATTAGCAAGATTTTGAGCCAAGTCTGGAAGTGTTGATGACACTTCTTTAGGTTTTGATGCTACTTTCGGTGGTACTTCAATGCTTGGTAATACAGGAACTTGAACTTGTCCGACGACATGATGACCCATTGGAGATTGCTGAGGAATGTCAGCTACTACTTGAGGTACAAACACATTAGTTGTATGCGCATCTTGCTGCTGTACTTGTGAAGGTTGGAGATGAATCGGTGTTGACATTCTTCTGTCTTCTGTAATTCCCGAAACATCCGACAACTGGGAGTCGGTCGAGACGTTTGATATTGTTGAAATATTTGATACTCGACGGTTTCTGTCATCCATTGTTTGTTGAATTTGTTGGACATGTGATGGCACAAGAACATATGGTTGCTGAATTTGTTGCGGTTGTTGTTGTGGAACAAACTGTTGCATAGGCGGCTGATGTTGGATTTGAGATGGTTGCTGCAAAAGTTGCGGATGCATTTGGTGTTGATTAATATTTTGCTGCATTGGAATCGGCTGAATTTGTTGCTGCTGTATTATAACGTGTTGTTGTAACAAATTCTGTTCTTGATATTGCGGTTGATGCGTTGCAATCGCACCCTGTGGAGCCTGAGAAGCAGACATTTGTTCAATACTCTGTTGAGTTTGAAGAACATTTTGCGGCATATGGGACACATTAGGTTGCATTTGAGGCAAATTTTGCTGTGCTGAAGTAGATCCCTGATGAGTTTGTTGATTCTGAGAAATTAAAGTCGTAGTCTGCTGCACTTGCATTGTACTTTGACCGATCGTTTGATGTATTTGGGCAATATTTTGCTGAATTTGGGTAATGTTATGTTGAACTTGTGATGGAACCTGTTGAGAAATGATTTGCTGTTGCTGTTGTTGGAATTGCTGTATTCCTTGTTGAACCTGCTGGTGAATTTGAGTTGTAGATTGCTGCACGTGAACTGTTTGCAAACTCTGATCCCCATTTTCTTGGATCTGTGACTGTGAATAGCTGACCGTTTCACTAAACCCAGAATTGACACTTTTCATAGATTCTGTATCAGCTATTGGTGGATGATGCACCGAAATTACAGACTCTAATTCAGTTAAATTTAAACTGCTATCAACTGGTTTAACCTGTTCACAATTTGTTTGCGTGCCCAAAGCATCAGTCTCAGTTTTCATCTTCTCTGTGCTAGAAGTACTCGAACACGAGTTAGCTTGACTGATTTGTTGAGATACAGAAATGTCATACCGTCCCAAATTCTCGGTAGAAGTAACCGTCAGAACATTTGCTGCAATATCTGATGTGGCTGATTTTTGCTCTATGACAGGGCTGACCAAAAACCGTGATATTTTACGTAAGGGTGGTGCGCCTAAAGTGTTACCATCAGCCAAAGATGCTTCCATAGACTTATTTGCTGGAATGTCATCCTCGTTTTGAGTATCTATAGAATCTTGAGTGGTGTCAGCTTCTCCAGTCGATGTACTAAGATTCTTAATTTCCAAAGAGCTGGCCGATGGTGTGACTTGATATTGTGCACTATCTGACGTATTTAATTGTAGTTCATCAGCAATGCCTTTGATTCCTTCTGGAGGTGGTTGAGTGACTTCCATAATAGTTTCAGTAGTAGCTACAGAAGTCGCATATTCATGTGTATCGGTTGAATCGCTTGGCATATTCGTTGGAGTTAGAGTGTCTGTATTTTGTGTCGATGTAGAAGATCGTCTGGATGCTTCAGATGATATGCTTTCGGGTCCCACTTGACTATCTGGTGTTTGAACACTTGGTTTCTCATTAGGAGCATTTGCGATGTGTGAGATAATTTGGTCAATAGGGAGTAATTTCGTTGGCGTTGATGTGTTGGATGTTTCATCTCTCTGAAAAAATTAGAAAACAATTGTTAGAACCAGAGCACATCGATTCTTCAGACTATTTCGCAAGGAATCTCAACATATATTTTCTAGCCAGTAATCACCATTAACGAATAATAATCTCTCGTGTTTCATTTTGAAATGAACACGCTCCATACTACTAGAAAATCATATTTTACATGGCATGCAATTGGTGATAAACCGTTTCATTAATTCTAAGTGACGAAAAATCTGGAAAACACAATATTTCATCGTCGATTAAGTCGTACGCTGATTGTATTACGCCGGTCTTTACTCCCTCCATGCACACAGATGATGGATAAGCCATCATAAAATGATCTGCACATCATGATAAAGACCTAAAAAATGTCAGTTAATAATAGTAGATACAGCACACTGGAAAACAAAAAGTATGGGAAAAGTGTGAAAGATTTTTCAACGACAGAAACAGATCAACAAGCACACCACCGCATTGTTCCCTATAAACCAAAAAACAAAGGAAAAACGGAACGAACCAAAACAGTGGAGAGAAGAGATAGAGACTCACCGAACGGTGCCTACGATGGACTTTGTACGATGATCGATGGCTGCTTTGACGGGTTAACGAGCCGTGTCTCACCTGCTGCGTCCAAAACCACACACACTAATTATGCGTCCTAATTATCTCAATCCACAGACTCAAATATAATTCTCCCTTATATTGAAACACGATTTCTTTTTTCTTAATTGTTTTGTTCTTTCTTTTCTTTCTTTTTTTATTATTTGTTTTTTTTCTGGTAGCAAGACGAGATTTTATTTTGACAGAACATGCACCGTGATCGCATCACGCAAATGAAACCAACGGTTTTATTTTTTTCCACACATGCCATCACATTCATAAATAAATTGTGTAAGATGCATTATGTATTTTAAATAATAATCCATTCATCGTTCGTCGATGGCTATTATAATGTTGGATGAACGAAACGCTTTTATTTCAACACTTTGTCTACCATTATGTAGAAATCGTTACTACCATATAAGATTAGAACAATAATTCGTGTTAGATGTAATGATTGATTATGATTATATTTCTTAAATCGATTATCTATAGTGTTCAAATTAAAATTACCTTGGATGTTTCGAGACTGTGGTCACGATCTCTAGGACGCCGACTATTCACCGGACTACCTCCTGCCGACTGATCTGGTGGTCCATGTGCGACAAGAGGCAGAGTTCTTTCAGGATCCAAACGGAGTTGCATAACTATGTCGCCAATCAAGTCCACAAACGTATCGCATTGCGACTGAGGCAACAAATTTTCCGCTATCTGAAATGTTTACGAATCATATTGAAAGAGTAAGCCAACAATATTCGAGTTGACACTCTCATGTTACTAAAACCAACAAGTTGTGAATAACATTGCTTACCAAATTGTTAGCGATGTCAACGGGAACCATGTCGTCTCTATCAAATTTAAATGTGACCGTTTTTTGTTTACTCGTATCTAATTGACACTCAACAGTCATGGCTTGATTCTCGTTACTGACGGACAAAACTGTTAACTTTATTCCAGGTTTCCGTCGCTTTGTTCCAGATCGTTTCACCCTGCTTCTTTCTGGCGCAGTAGTAGCTTCGGAATTCTCTGAAGGTATTCTGTTAAGACAATTAGTATTGATGATAACGTCAAATTTTAGAAGTTCAAGGTTCCTACATAATAAGTCACATCGATGCTTACCCTTCCATAGAACTAGCACTTTGCACAGCAAAAGTTTGATCCAGTTGAGAAGTTGTTTGAACAACGTTGATAGATTCACATGGTAAAGATTGTACAGAATCCATTGTATCCTGCTTCATAATTGTTCTATCAATGACCGTTGTACACGATTCCATATTTGTCAAGACCTGTTGTTGCTGCTGTGCCGTCATTGTATTAACCGAATTTGGTATAATTGTCATGCTTGGGGTGACAGGAACTGCAACTGGAATTGTATTGGAGTTTCCAGAATATTGTATTTGAGCAAGAAGATTCTGTTGCGAATGATGTTGCTGCATACTGCTTGAAGAAAGGAGTGCAGGTGAACTTTGTATACTAGATAATGAGGCGGGCTGACTTGCTTGGCATGAAGATTGGATACTTTGTGTATGCGTTGCGGTTGTAGAACTTTGAACATTTAATTTAGGTGATGCGACTGATTGTCCCATTGGATTTTGACCTACCACCTGAGCATAAGTTTGAGACGGTGCAACGCCAGTATTTCCTGGGAGATTAGGCTGAGAAAATACTTGCTGAGTTGTTTGACCGGATGATAAAATTTCGATATGAGCTGCTGAACCACCAGATGATGAATACGAATGATACACTTGTTGCCCGATGTTTTGCTGATAAATTGGTGTACCACTAAAGGGGACATTTGATGCTGTGCTTGGTTGGTAATATTGCTGGCTTTGAACCGGTGGAGATCCTACAGGATGTTGATGCATTTGCTGAATGTGCTGAATTTGGGACTGAGAATACTGGATTTGTTGCTGTGGTTGCTGTAGAACTTGCGGTTGAGGGATTTGTTGTGGCTGTTGTTGTGGTTGAGTAATCTGCATTTGTTGTTGCGCAATTTGCTGTTGTTGAGGAACCGTCTGTTGCGAAGCAATCTGCGGTTGCTGAGGAATTTGCTGTTGCTGAGGAATTTGTTGCTGTGGAGTAATTTGCGGTTGTTGAGGAATTTGCTGTGATTGAGGGACTTGTTGTTGAGGAGTCTGCTGTTGCTGAAGGATTTGTTGCTGTTGAGGCATCGTTTGTTGTTGAGATATTGGCTGCTGCTGTTGAACTTGCAGTTGTTGAGGCATATGCTGCTGTAGTTGTGTCTGGTGTTGTAATTGTTGCGGTACGTTCATTTGATTCAATTGAATATACTGTTGTTGGTGAATTTGTTGTTGCTGTGGGAGGTGTGGCTGCTGCTGCTGCGGCGCTTGAGGGAATTGAGGTTGCCCTTGGATACTTTGTGGAGTAGAACACTGCGAAGAATTTGCACTAAGACTTTGTCCAACATGCTGGCTGTACTGTAAAGGTTGCTGCTGTGGTTGTTGTTGTGGCTGGTATTGCTGTTGTTGGACATGTTGTTGCAGGCCCTGCTGTATTTGCTGTTGATATTGCTGCTGCGGATATTGATTTTGTTGCTGTGCCGTAATTTGCTGTGCCTGCTGTGGCTGAACAACCGCTGTTTGCTGTTGTAAAAGTGGTTGCTGCTGAACCAACTGGACTTGTTGAGGTTGTAAGTTATGCTGCTGCATATTTTGTTGCTGTTGAGTTATCTGTTGCAACTGTACTTGTTGCTGCTGTTGTTGCTGCTGCTGCTGTTGTTGTTGTTGTTGTTGTTGTTGTTGTTGTTGTTGTTGTTGTTGTTGTTGTTGCTGCTGTTGCTGTTGCTGTTGCTGTTGCTGCTGCTGTTGTAATGGAATTTGTAATGGCTGCTGAATTTGTACTTGGCTTGGAATCTGGATCGATCCTTGCATCTGCATACCTATACCAGACTGAATTTGTTGTTGCTGCAACTGAATCTGTTGAATCAACAGCTGCTGTTGCTGCATTTGTTGTTGTTGTTGTAACAAATTATCTGACACTGCATTTGATTCAGCTTCTCTGTCGAGTCGTTCTTTCTCTTCTTTGACTTTCCTTTCATCTCTTTCTCTAAGCAGAGTCGCGATTTGTGATTTTAACATCTTTGCGACAGCTTTAGCATCCTCCTCAAGAATCAGGCTCGATTTAGCCATTTCCGATGCGACTTCCTCCGCATTATCACTTAATATATCAAAGTCGAATTGAATCGCCTCATTCTCCTTGTGTTTATTACTCCGCTTTTTAGGATCAAGTACTCTGAGCCGAAACTCCACGCGTGACAGTTCCGAATCCGCAACGGCTGTCTCTCTGGATACCATCTCTAATTTAAGACCGACATCATCCGCAAAAAATTCATGATTCAGCAAATCTTTGACTAGAGGACGTTCTTCCTTTTTCAATCGAATGCACATCTCAATTATATCACGGACTTCGGGATTTTCGACTTTATCGTAGCTCTGCGGTTTTACACCCTGAAACATGCAATGCCAATACTCAAAATACTGTAAAGATCTGAGTAGAGAGGCTGGTTTATAAAAATACACGATTTAATTACCGATACAACGCGTTTGTAAATCTGCGCAGGTCCAGTACATTCCGAGTATGGATACTCGCTGGTAGCCATCTCTAGCATGCACATACCAAAGGCATAGACATCCACCGATTCGTCATAATGTTCTTCGTACATCTCAGGTGCCATAAACTCTGGAGTACCAATAACACTTTTAGCAAAGCTTCGGTTTTTGAGAGTCGCCAATCCCAAGTCACCAATTTTCACACTTCCCGTCGTCCCTGTGATAAAAATGTTGTCACACTTCAAGTCCCTATGAATGATCGGTGGCGATCTCGAATGAAGAAAACTCAATCCTTTCAAGATCTGACGACACCAAGACTTGACCACCTTTGGATTGATCTTTTTGAACCGCCGCAGATATCTGGTTTCACAAAAATTGTTAAAACTCAAATTAGTGTGAGTCATTGCAGCGAAACGTACATTAAATATTTTGAACTTACGTTTTTAAAGTTCCCGATGTCATAAGCTCGGTAACAAGTACGATGTATTTTCGACGTGTAAGCGTAACTTCCCAGTAATCGTAAAACCTTACTATATTAGGATGTTGTAATCCTTTCAGCATTTCTGCTTCCTCCCGAAATCTCAATCGTTCAGTTTTGTTTAATTTTTTCTCCTGAAATATGGCAATTGCATGATAAAAATGATATGAATTAAACAGAATGTGGTATACGAGAATCAAAAAAAATAAGAGTGTGAAGACATACACACCTGTAATTCACACCAAGCAACGGCGACACCTGTCTGAGTATCAAGACCTCTATAGACGGTTTTAAAGCTTCCACGACCAATTTCTTCTTCAAATTTCAAAAATCTTCCATCAGGTGAAATGCCGATAGCCTTTTCCTCATCCTCATCTTCTTCAACCGCCTGTACTTTGACTTTCATGAGCAGAGTTTTTATCTCGTCCATAGCCATAGTTTTCTGTGTCAACTTTTCATCAGCTTTAAAATTTTCGTCAAGTAAAGGTCCGATAAATCCTTCAACTGCTTCATCTGCTCCTGCCTCGCTATACTTGTTGTCATTTTCGCTAGTGACCTTTTCTTCTTTGTTAGGAATTTCTTCTGGCACTTCCTCAATGATGACGCTGGGAGTTTCCGTGTCCATAGGAGGAACCTTCCCTAATTTAGATAAAGATTCGTGCATGGCTTGCGCGGCAACAATGTCACTCATACTAGTCCCATTATCATCCTGATCGTAAATTGTTACTTGTTCATCTTGATGTTGTGGCTTTGTATCAAAGTCAGCATCCTCTGATACTCGAGAAGTCACAAACCTTGAGTTTCTCACTTTTTCTAGACTAGATATTTCCCCTGCATCAGTTTTCCCACTATCTACAGATTCCGTTGAGACTTTTCTTGTCATTTTTTTACTATCAGTGTTCGATGATTTAATAATTTCAACTATTTCCGTGGATGATTTTTTAACGGAAACGTTAATGTTTCTATTTTCCATTGATTCGGTCGATATTTTTCTACTTATAGACACACAACCATCCACTGTTGTCCTTTTTCCTTTAATTGTATCTGCACTATCAACCGATATTTTACGCGCGGTTAACAATGATTTTGAGCCCTCTAATATTTCTAAAGACGTTTTTCGACTCTCAACTTGACTGGTAGGAATATTTTTGGTTGTTATAGCTGTCCTGCTACTGTCGGAGCTGTTTTCACGTCTTGTTTTACTTTTTTTATCACAATTTTCACCAGTTTCCAAGATCTTGGCACTTTCAGTTAAACTAGTCAATGATTTTTGCACAGTTGAAACATTTGAAACACTTCTATCATCGTCTGTATTATCCATCGATGGTTTTCTCGGAGTTGAAGATGTTTTTGCCACTTCACCAGAATCCACAGATGATTTTCTTGGACTTTGCAAGCTATCCACACTTTCTGAAGTCATCTTACGAATATTGTCAGTACTTTTGGTCCCTTCACTACTACTTTGGCAGGACATTTTCTTTTCGACCTTCTCGTCTTTACTTGTTTTTCTAGGTTTCACTTTACCAACAGGGGTGGAAGGAGTAGAAGAACTAGCACCTGGAATTAAAAAATGAAAATAATAAATTCACTGCCATGTTTTCCAAAAATAATATTATCGATCGGTTACAAAACATAATGTTAGCTATCGAATATAGAAATAACACAAGGTTTCAACAGTTGTAACAACATGACGGTATACGGAAACAGACAAATATTTCACATTATAGTTCAATATCATACAATAAAAAATTATAACAGTTGAATGACATAAAAGTCACCTGGTATACTAGAGAAATTTTCCGTAGCAGTAATTGCTTCTTCTGCATCGCTAAAGCTGCGATCATTCTCTTGTTCAAGAGGATTCAAAGATAGATTCTGTGCCACAGATTTATCAAGGATATGAAGTCCAGACGGAGCCTTTTTTTTTGGCGATGGCGAGCTTCCTATAGATATCGAATCTCCACTGTGTTCTACACGACTCGTCCTTGTCTGTCTTTTACAAACTGCAACCGATGAACGATTCACACCTGGTGATATCTGATTGAAAAGAGAGAAAAAAGAGCGTCAATACTATGGAATTTGAAAATATTTAAACAATATTTCAAATTGACACAGCTACAAATTCATATGTTTTGTCTTTGGCTATCACTTACACCATACATTTAATGTACGTGGTCGGATATGAACTAAACCTCATGTGGTAATTTCACCGCTCAACATGATAATACAACTTGGACAACCCACAAACACTAGTATATATTAAAACTGGTGTAGGTGTCGGCCTTATCAGAATTGATACAGGATACACCTCATTGATTCGTAAACCGAGTAACTTGTGAGACGGCGTAGTTATACGGCATCAAAGAAAGACCAAAGCTGTTTTCGAATAATTTGGTATTTGCCTGCAGGAAAAACAAGGAAAAGTGCTTACCTTTTTAAATCTCAAAAACAAAGTGCGTAGTTTGCTAAGGGTGGAAGGCGGTTTTATTTTCTTCATATCAGACATATTAAACTTTAGAATGATCAGTCAAAATGCTTGTTGATATAAAATTCGTTTGTGGTCTGATCTTGACTCTATGATTTTCAGGCTTAAATATGAACTACAAGCTATTGTTCGATCATTCAATCTTTGATCAGCGATTGTGTGATTAATTTGTCATTCTGAAAACTGATTAGATTGATTGTGAAACAGCTTCTTGAAATATATGAAAAGATAAAGAGTCACAATCAGATCGCGAGTAACTACTGATTATTTAATTCATTGTGCCATACATCCTATAGGTATATACAATAAACACAAACCTTACGATCGGCAGCAGTATTTGTACTGGACCCAGCTTGAGAAATGACGGAGACTTTTCGTTGACGCCTATGTCCGTGGTTGCTGTTGTGATTGTGGTTGTGGTGTCGTTGCGTGGTCACGACGCTACATGTGCCTCCCGCCTCCTGGGGGGCTAGGTGGCCCACCCCCACCCCCACACCACCCTGGCTACCAGTACCACCGCCACCCGCCACCAGCCTTGGACACAAGCCGGACAAGCCAATGCCACCACCGGTCCCTCCTGGGGAGCGCTGCCTGCTTGTCTCATACCTGCAAAATTAATTATTTCTTATAGAAGGTGAATAGGTCCCAAATTGATCTCTAATTTTTCAGTTACAAGAAACAACGTCTAAACATGCATACGCAGAGTTTAATATTTATATGAAAATTTCTAATAGACGTGCAGTCACTTTTTAGTAACTAAAAGCAAAGCAAATGAATTCTTTGTTAGGCAGATGAATAAAAAGGCAGTCAACGAAAAGATGTGTGTGGGGTTTGTTTTGAAATAATAAGTTCTGATGCATTTTGTTTCTATCGATATTACTGTTATTACGAAGCAACAAGATATTAGCTATTGATTTTTTATTCCGTCGCTACTTGTGGTCAAATTGTCGTCTTGTCTAGCCAGCTCGATATGATGTAACATAAGAACAGCTAACTTGTTCCAAGGACACTACATGGCCATAGAATCTAATTAATTAATTCTTGATGAAAACGAAGTTAGTGATTCGATTGACAGCAAAAAAATCAGAGAAGATGAACAATGAAATGATGAAAAAAAAATGTGAATATGGTGGTGCATAAAAGCATGGTTGTTGATACAGACATGATTGTACCTGTCCTGCCTGCTATGGCCAGATGGAAACAGTCCACGCACCGCGTTGCCTATAGCTGCTTTCTTTTTGCTTTCTTTATGCCAACCACCACCAACTCCACCACTACCACCTCCACCACCAACACCAACGGTTCCGCTTATCACCTGTTGTTGCAACTGTCTTGATTGATTTCCTTTTTCACCCTGTAATTGAAATACCAAAATTAATTTTTCAGATTCATAATGATTTAATGTTGAATACTTTATTCATGTAACTTTTCACATGCTGAATAATAAATGATAAGGAACATGTCGAATTGGGAAGATTACTTAGTTACAGTGCAAAGCTACTGAAGGATGTTTTCTATATTCATGTACCTAGTTCATATTACAAGCGATGATAACAACTACTATTAATAACGTCACGTCCAATTTGTGTATGCACTAAGCTTTACATGATTTGTAAAGAGGATAGCAGAAAAATTAAGACCACTTGTTCTTATTCTGATAGAACAGCATCCCATATTTCAGGAACTATGAAATAAAAAAAAAAAAGTAAAAGCAAATTCAGTGAAATCAGATGACACATAACTTTGAATGAATTTAGTAGAAGCTATTTTGGAAATTTATTATGAATCATACCAAGTTGTGGAGGGGAATACTTTTCTTTCCTAATTCGTCATAGGATGAGGAGTAATAAAAGAGAATAATATGGAAAATTTAAAAACTTCCGTTACGAAATAAACAGTGCTAAAAATTATCAAAACTTTTTTCTGAGGTGTTCATAACATAATAGGGAAAGAGAAAAGAAAATGAGCAAACTATAATATTATGAAATCTGTATGCCTAGCAAAAAAGAATGTAATGCTACTGTGAAAATAATATCAAGATTGATATGTTCAAATCTCATTGAGACGATTCAATATTTGTTGATTGCATACCTTAATGCTGAAAAGTTTAGAACTAACGGTGGTGCTAGTGGGTACTGGACTCAAGTCACACCGTAGTCTTCTATGAGACCTTTCTACGATTGGTAGGTCGTCGTCCAGCTCCGATTGGCACGGAATCGAAAAGCTATTACGTTCCAAAGTATTTGTACGTAACAGTGATATATCCTCACTGTTGTTGCGGTTATTGTTGGTCACCGGACTCGACGTTTTTCTCTCATTACAGCATCTCGGCATTGCACGTACACAACCAACTCAAAAGTGAATATAAGAAAACTTTTGTATATCTTTTTTCTCTACGCTATTTTCTTCTTTCCTTTCAATTTTACGTTCTGAAAATTCACCACAAACATTTGCACACGTTTTTGAGATACTATTTTTTGTTTTGGCGTTGAAAGTAAAAACAATTAAATAAAATCTATATTAGATATATATATATATATGAACTTTGAAATTTAGCAATCAGATCAATGTTGGTAATCTCTTTTCTTTTCTCTTTTCAATTTCCTTTCTATTCAACTTCTCATTACTTTAGATGTAATCCCTGTTTACGTTTGTACACTAAAAATAAATGTCTTCTGATCATTCTTGTGGTTTAGTAATTGCTTGTTTGCTTGTCCTTAATGAATATGTAGATATTCAAACGCGTTGTTTTTTTTAAAGTCTTCCCAATTTAACGAGAATTCATTTAGTCAATCAATTTCAAATTAGATATTTACACTCGTTTTTATCCTAAGATTTAATCCAAGTCCGTACCAAGTGCTCCAGAAAATTTTCTCGAATGACAGTCAGGCGGTGTACAAAACATTGTAGTGTTAAACACACTACATCGATTCGGTACTGTTGGGATGTGATTAGTACGGATTTGAGTTTTTTTTTAAAACCATTAATAATATTATTATTGTTATATTAAGTTGATGGATTACTGTAACAATGTTGTGAAGATTTGAAATTTGGAAAAACTCAGGTTTATTTATTATTGAATCAGCTAAAAATCATACTGGAATTGTTTTGTCTGTATTGCTTGAATGATTTTTTTATTAAAACGAAAAAAAGTTACGGTGAAAAGATTATGTTTGTAATAAAGAAATTTAGAGGTTCTCGTCAATAGTGATGCATTTTTCTGTGATGACGTTGTGGTATTCAAGACTGAGTGATTCAAAATTGACTGTCAAAATATCTGGTGATATTATGGACCACGTGTTTCTCAACGACTGATGGTCACTTGATGGTCCGTTGAAGCTGTCGTCGCATCGGTTGTTGTAGATGTAGGTACAGACGGTACACCGTGCTTGGTAAATTTCTGCGTTTGATTCAGTCCTGCCTCTGCAGCAGCTTCTCGTCATATTTATTTTGCTAACATTCTGTGCAAACAAATCAAACACAATAAACCATTTAATAAGTTCATATTCCCATTCATTTGTATAATCTCTGCAATAATGAGTATGGAATAAAATTCTGCTTCTAAAAGGATTACAGTACGAATTTGAGAACGGTATAACTATAATAAATAGATTAACGAATGTGGAGGTTGAAGTAATAATAAAGCAAAACCTGGCATGCCAAATTAACAACGCATTAATAGGAAATTGCATAAATGCTCTGTTTAGAAGAGGTCCAAAGACGTAAATAGAAGTACAAGACGACAAGCGCTGTATGGTCTTTCTTTTGCATGATTGTACCACTTAATTAAATGGCTCGGGTCATACGCCTATATAGATGGATGGTGCGTCTTATATATTTCAATAAATATATGATACAATACTGTCTGTCAACCGTGATATAGGTATACACTTTGTAGAAGCCAGTAATTCTTATTAGGTAATGTATTATACCTATAGTCCTATGCTACTGCATAATACGGTACTTTTAATATTGAATTATGAATGTCATCTATATAGAGAATATAACGTTGTAACAAATACGCCTTCCGCCTTATAATTTCAAGGTATTAATTTGCATATTTATTTTTATCAAAGAAGAGGCCTGACTATTAAGTTCTTTGAAAGCTATTAAAAATCTATCACTAATGTTATTCGTTCACATCAATTTTTTTTTAATAAACCATCATTGTGTAATTTCTACATTGACCTTCTACTTTCATAACACATCCAATCATACCTTTTCACATTCTTTCACTAACTTAAATTCGGTAAAATATTTTACACATTTACCTATATCCACACTAATGAATAATATCCTGCATTTTTAAAGAAAATTGTATCGACGCATCAGGTGTGATCAAAGTAACGATTACTAAGTCTAACGACTTATCAAGGATTAAACAAGTGATAGAAATTAGAAAAAAAAAAAAAAATTTGACAGATGTACCAAGTGTCAAGGCTTTCGCATTCTCATGCGTACTTGTGATGGTGTGTAAAGCAGTGTCGTATATGTGAACATTCTAGGTTTACTAACACTTCCAAGAGTTAAAATCAACCACCCACCAACACCTTTATACCGCAATGTGACATCTATCCCAAAAATATCGCATTCAGGGCATATTTTACGGGTTGTCTGAACCCAAGTATTATAAAAAACAGTGATAATATTAAATTTCATTAAACTTGCGGCTCGTATACCGATATTATCAAAAATTTTTACTAATAAAACCGTCTAAAGGCCATCGGTACTTGTCATGCGGAGATGCACGAGCGACAGGACCACACGACTGGGTTAATATTAGAAAAGATAAACCGCCTTACACCGTTCTCATAAAAATATTTGACCTTAATAATTATCCTCATTGATTAAGCTAATTATTTAGACAATTAATAACACAAATCCATTATTTATTCACTCTTTACTCACATTTATTTTGCAGAATATCACCCTGACTACACCCAAATCATCACCATTTTTTTTCTTTCACTGAAAACTCAACTGAAGTCTTGAGAGGTCTGAATATTGCTGCGCACCCTTGTGGTACTATGCAATACTATCACTGGCGCCATTCAATTTTTCTTTTCTTATTTTTCTTTCTCACTTATGTATACATGTATGTAAGCATATACTAGGTATACACATTTAGCGCACACATTTACACGCGTTATGTATACATGCATCTATAAACCTATAAACTACAGGAGAGCGTTTAATTTTAATTCAACCCAGTCATCAGTTTTTCTCTCTTCTCGGTTACGTGTAAAAGGAACTACGTTTCTTCGAAGTTCTTCGCAGATCAACCGCATAACGATCATTGTTAAAATTTTATAAATATCAGCCGGAATTCACGTCATCTCGTTCAGTCAACAATAATAATACTCAAATTTTTCATTCTACGCCATTGAAGATTGAAGAGAGTTGCGAACGGGGTTCAGAGTTGGAACATCTGGTTTTTTTTAATTACTTCTTTTTTTAGGGAACAAACGTCGGTAATCGAACCGAGTTGAACCACTAAGCCACAACAAAAACAAAAACAAACGGAACAAATAAAATAAATCAGAAATACGTGCTCTACACCTATAATCATACAACTTATACAACCACACCGTTTGAGAGTAGACGTTGATGCGTACTTGATGCATACTTGCTTTCTGCTTTGCCAATTTATCGTAATCAACTGAAACGTTAAAGAAATATCATAACACGCGTGTGACCCGTATTTTATCACTACACAGCATAAAACCTGCCTTTTACCATCGTAAATGATAGTATTTATAAATTTTTGGATATTATAATGGACATTCAAGTGTGTATTCGTTCTTAAGTGATACTAACCTCAAACGATATACGTCCCTTTTTCACACAACCGAGGTAGGAAGTACCACTCTACCGCCTAATTTCTTAGAATTGAAGAAGAACATTAAGTGGCAATGGTTGAATTCTTCTAATTAATCATATCCTGCAGAAAGTGCAGTGTTGACACTGATCATATGAGCAACCTCCTGTGCCACGACTTCTACTTCTTATTTTATCCCATAGTTTTTCTATCAATCATTTTATGCCTCAGATAAAACAATGGCAGACCTGGATGCAATGTATTCGAACAACTCGTTGTTTTCTACCAACGTGACATTCTCATCGACACTTCTGAACGATCTCACTAATATATCATCAGAATTCACAAGCGCGTTGTACGATGTCACGACTGAAAATTCATCAACAGAATACACAGAATCTAGTCAAACTTCAATGCCAACCAGCACGGAAAGTATCAACAGAATTACAGACAATATCCAGAATTTGACCAAAGTTGTCGACACCACCGTCAATTCCACTCAATCTTCTCTCATCAATTTAACAACACAAGCAATAATCTGTTCCACAACGGAAGAGCCATTTGATGAATTTGGTCCACCTGAAGGAGTACAATATATTTTTGTCCCATTGGGAGTAATGGTTTTTGTTATAATATTATCTGCCATGGTAAGAATATCACAGAAAATTAAGTCATTAGTGGTTTTTGGCAATTAATTTTTGTTTCCAATAATTGTAACATTCATATTTTCAAAGGTGTTAATCATATCCCGAAAACGTAAATTGGAACGACTAAGACATAGGTTAATGCCATTGTATAATTTTGATCCTGGAGAGGAGGGAGAAGATGATTGGGAAACGGAGTTACTCGATGAGACTGTTGATAGTCGTCAGAAAAGAGTAAGTAGTACAGAGAAAGAATTTTTTTTCAAATATTGATGTGTAATATCGTTTATAGCAAGGCTATCAATCCATGGATACAGAGGAAAATGCTGAATTGTTCAGTGGCCGCTGAACGGATAGTTTTATGAAACCAAAGAGTTAAAATCTTTTGATCAAATAATAAAAATAATAATAGTCTAATAAGAATAATTAATTACACTATAGTATTCACTCCATTTTCAACATTTAACAAGAGAATCCAAGCTAGTGGAAAAAAGGAAAAAATGATTTTTATTCATATAAATAGATAGAAAAGTACAGTTCAAAGGTAAAGGGGCTCAAGTAAGTTTTTCGTAACTGAATATGACCTACGTTGTACGGTATGTAGAAATCTGACATAAAAATAAATATAGAAATCTTTTTCAATTAATCACAACATTCAGATATTGTGCACCACACGTTATAGGTTGTGTATCTACATATACTTTTAGTTCTTACCACAATGTGATATAGATCATTAATGGTATTCTCTCTCACGCTCGTCCACGGCATCTGATATTCAATTTTGAATTATTGTAAATTTGAAAAAATAGGTATTATTCTTTGTTTAAACTATAGAATTTCTAGAATTATTTTGCTTTTGCTTAGTATGAATTTATAGTATGAAGAATTTAGTATTTAGATGTATAGTAGCATTAATTAATTATTGCTACGTACAATCAGCCAAAGATAATCTAACTTTTATATCGTTCGTACATGTGATTTTCAGTATACAGTATATTATAATAAATTATATCTATGCTTATGTATACTTACACTGACAATGAGATGCACACTCGTATCATGTGTACCAAGATTCAGAGATGTATAATTCATTGACGTGTAAAATTGTCTAGTCCATAGTGTGTAATGAAGATGAACCAGATCCAGTCGAAAATTGTTTCGAGTAATATAGATTCAGTATTAATTATTATATTAGTTCAATAGACTACACTGGTGTCATTATTATGTATCGTATTATGCCTATTTTTGCATAATAAATGCACAAATTAATTTTATATAGTTGTAATTTTTGTGTAACAGCCTTGCATGAACGCCTAATCATTGTGGATTTTCCTCACATAAAATCATTCGGAATATTTTTAGAACCAGCCACGCAGGGAACTAGAAGAACCATGTTTAGTTGAAAATGATTCGACAGGTAAAATTCGGTACAACATAATTTCCCTGGAAACTAATCAATGTTCTCCATAATTGATACCGATTCATATTTTCCGAAACACTAAAAATAAATTGAGTTTCCGGAAAAATTCGGGATCTCGTACTATACGAAATCTTTGTTTCCGCAGTTTTTTTAACACTGAAAAATGAAATTGCCGTCTGATTGTTTTAATTAGAGTTTATTTAATACAAATTTGACATTCACACAATATGTTTGTTCTGAAATAAGAATTTATCGTTTTACATTGACGTAATACTTTCTACATTTTACACATTGAAAGTATTACAACAGGGCTTACAATATCGAGTCATATCGGAAGTATTTCTTATTTCGGAGCCGAGCGTTTTTTCCGTTTTACTTAGAGAATGAGTAATAATATATGTATAGAAGAGTGCCACAAGGTATGTAATGTAATTTTAAACTGTATTCTTGATACTAAAAATCACCTTTTAAAAATGAGATTGGGAATTACAGTAGATTAACTCGGGCTTAGATTCTTATAGCCTTGAAAGTTTGTTCACTTTGTTTAATAATAATTAGTTCTAAATCAAAACGCGTCTAAATACTAAAAAATACGATACATACGGTTTATACAAGTATTGTTCTTCGAACGCTTCGCTTATCAAACAACTTTTCCGTTAGTTTTACTCACTTTTTAATTTTCTTTCATTTTTATCTTTTAGTTAACTTTGTTTATTTTTTCTTCGTTTTTCCTTTCTATATTTTCTTAATAAGTGTCGGAATAGTATGAATTTTGGAGTCACTGAGCCTGAGCCTATGCTTTCGAGGATTATGGAATATAAAAACTTAGGAGTTAAAGGAACGAGGATTCTTGTTGGGGGCTGAGAATGAATCAAAGCTAGGGAGACTCAGCTACTTCAATTCTCTTCTTCTTCCTCTTCCTGTTCATCTTCTTCTTCTCCGGTACTTTCCGGTTTTTCTTCTACCTTCTTTGGTCTCCCACGTGGACGGCCAGATGGTGGAGCCGCAACTTTGACTGCGCTTCCCTGAAAATCGAAAATAAAAAGAGAATTAAATACCAAAATTCATTTGGGAGTTACTTGCTGTCAAATATGGGAACTTTAAACAAACGAATGAGGTTCATTGTTCAAGCTAAGGCCAACCTTCTTCTTATTCGTTCCCTTTGGACGCCCTCTACCCCTTTTGACTGGTGCTGGGGTGTCGTCTTCATCGTCAGACTTTGCTACGACATTGTTTTTTTCTGCTGGAGGTCTTCCCCTTCTTTTTGCTTCTTTAACAGGGCTTTTCGAGGGACGACCACGCTTTTTTTTATCTTCCACAACCGGTGAACCGTCGTCTGACATATTTATTGGTTTTGTAAATTGGACGTTAACGATCTGAAAATAAACAAGAAAGTCAATTACACATCACGTGGATAGCAAACAAATTGCATGCGCCATACCCAGTATTTTTTATTAGAAGTAGTAACATTGGCATAATCATCGATTGAAAGTAATCAATAATATGTTATGGAGCAGAAAAAATGTAGATATAAGCTGAATTATGCACTATTGAGAATAAAAAGTGGGTTAACACGACTTCAATGCAATGTGATTCTCATCGTCATTCGGGCGTGTAGGCATCTGATAATCAAAATCATTACTTTAGTAAATTAATTGGTAATCAAATTTACCGACTCTATCGATAAAAGCTTGCTGTACTCTCCGTAAAATCGCTATCGTCGTTTCATACAATAATAAAAAACAGAAAACAGTAGAATGGCTACATTGTCGTAGTAGTGGCATGTAATTATCAAGTGGAGATTAATTTGTTGTTTTCGCACCTAGTAAAGCCGCGTCTTTATTCTATTTTATCGAAAGATTAAATAATCCGAGATATAGCTCTTTCAACGCCCAATGAAAGCAAAATTTACTCTGCCGATTGTGATGATACCACATGAAGGGATTGTTTACGTATTTCATAAAACGACGCCGCCTTCCCAGTTTCTATGATGATGAGGGCTGACTGCCGAAACTGGGCATCAGGGCGCTACGATCGGGATTCGGGAATCGGGAGGGAAAGCGTCGGTGTCGGCGTCTCTCATAACTCGCGTGTATAAACAATAATGAAATACATTTGATATGACGTCATGTACGACAAAAATATTGCACCCACTCAACAGGATGAATTTCATTAATCAAATGTATGCGTTGCAGTAATCACATTTCAAAAGTAATGATTTTAAAAAAAGAATACACATGTATAATTTCACGAAAAAGCCGTGAACATGACAAAAAACAAGTGGAAACTGAAGACAAAACTTTTCCATCGCTTCTTGTAGAATCAGCCGGTGATGATGGCGGATTGAATTTAATCGCTGATAATTAATGAGGAACCAACGACTTCTTCCGGTAAATTACATACTAATTATCTGTCAGCTAAGGTATCTATCGATTTTCGGAGGTTCTACACATACCTAGCCCATGTATCCTAGGAAAATACATTTTTCGAAGCGCGCGCATCTTCCGAGGAAAAGCTAGGACAAATGTATACATACTAAATTCCCGAAGGAAGGGAAGTATCCAGATCTTGGGAAGAAAAATGTATTCAAGTCCCGCCGATTTCGCGCGCCGTTTATTTACCCAATGCGTAGAAATAAAAAATATTAGAAAATAGACCAGATGAAAACTTATGACGGAAAAAAACACAGAATAGATAAATAAACCGTCCGAAACGAAACATGTTTTAATTTTATGAAAATTCCGCGCCCGCCATTTTCAAAACCTACTTTGGTTTAATGCGATGTGTAGATTTGGTATATCAAGATTATGAATGTATACGAGAATTGTAGAGTATTTAAAAAATAGAGAACTTCATCTGTAAATTTTAATCGAGTGATAATTTGCAGGTAAAAATTGAATTGGGTATCAGGTTAATTAAATATTTAAGATATTCGGTAGTAAAATAATTGAACGAAGGCTCCAGACAACCGAAAGACGCCATAGCTACAAATGGCATCACCCGTATGCGTTTGGTGAATATAGTATATTTAACGTATGAATTAATATCTCTGTTAGTAAGTTATACATCTACAAAATAAAATGGTGGTAAAATAGAGTGAATAAACTAATAATTAACTGCGATTTTTAGCTTTAGATTATAAATTTACCAGACTAATAATAAAATATTTGTAGGGAAAACGTAGACTGGACTCACCTCGGATTTTCGTTGCGAGACAAAGGCCTGCGCGCGGGACGGGAATTACGAGAGAACGCAGTTGTTGGGAACCGGGAACGCTTTAGCTCCGTGACGTTCGCGTACCAAGAGAAGAGAATGACTGCGAGGTGCGCCGCTAGGTTCTCCGTTGCTTGGTATACTTCCCGCCAAAAAATTACCTCCAATAGAAATATTCGTTGAAATTATCACGAGCTAATTTGTTGCCCTAACCACATTAAACGGGTCACAAAAATTGGATCAATATTTTCTAAGTGAAAGGTTCTTTATTACAAAATTTATTATATTATATATTTTCGTTATTAGGTTTCTGGATTGCGACCGTTTATACACCCGCCATCATTGCAACAACGCACCGACCTCCTCGGATCGATTTGCTGCTTAGCTCTGTTACCCCTAAATATATATATATATATATTTTTTAATGAATAATGAATTACCCGAATATTATTTAGGGGAATTTCGAGACATGATTTATGGGATGAAAAATTCTTAACGGTCATATTTCGTCCGTTGATTTTATTATTGGAGTTTATTTTAGAATCGTTATGATTTCAAAATCTAGACTCAGTCTTGATGATTCGGGCATTTAATTGAATTATTTTGATGTTCGGCTGGAGGCTGAATTTTATCACCGGTTCTATGTATAGGAAATATAATTTAGTATTTATTAAAATTAGTAAACCTAGAATCGCATCACTGTCGTTGTGCCTCCGTGGCGCAATTGGCTAGCGCGTTCGGCTGTTAACCGAAAGGTTGGTGGTTCGAGCCCACCCGGGGGCGATTTATTTTTGCATTTCGTTTTTTGAATCTTTAGGAAACTTCGTGTCAACATTTGGACAGGAAAGCACAGCGTTTTTTTGACTGAAAAATGGCAACGGACATTCTGGAAATACTCCAACAACCACAGTTAACTAAAATCTGTGCTCCAATGGTTAGATATAGCAAGTTCGTGAAATTGGATTTGATTCAAAACAGCTCAAGCAATTTAACCTCAATTTATTCTCCAATATTATTTTTTCTTCACAGATTGCAGTTCAGAACTTTGGTTCGACGATATGACTGCGATTTATGCTTTACCCCAATGATATTGGCGGATTCTTTCGTACAGTCTGCAGAGGCTCGTGATAATGAATTTTCAACAAACAAAAATGATGTGCCACTTGTTGTTCAGTTCGCTGCAAAAACTGTTGATGATTTTGTAGGAGCAGCTGAAATGGTTGTACCGTAAGGCAGTGCATAACTAAGATAGAAAATTGCCTGATCCAATCTTTGTCTGAAGTGTGTCATTATTATTTTATGTTGTAGTTCACTCTATTTGTTAACAGATATGCCGGTGGCGTGGATTTGAATTGTGGATGCCCACAGCGTTGGGCAATGAAAAGCGGCTATGGTGTCGATTTATTGGGTAAACCAGAGCTAGTCAGGGACTTGGTACTGCAGGTTCGAAATCGAATACCACCACCTTTTACTGTATCTGTGAAAATACGGTTATTAAAAGATATTCGCAAGACGATTGAACTGTGTCAGATGTTGGAGAAAGCAGGTTTATCCTTCATCACTGTTCACGCAAGAACTCCACAGATGCGAAACGAACCTATCGACTTGGAGGGATTGAGAATTGTCAGAGACTCAATTAAGATGCCATTGATTGCTAATGGAGATGTTAAGCAATTAAAAGACGCCAAAAATTTGCATGAAAATTTCAATTGCCAAGGTGTTATGTCTGCTAACGGACTGTTAACTAACCCAGCCCTCTTTGCTGGTTATTCAAAGACTCCATTGACTTGCATTCAAGATTGGTTGGACATTACAGCCAGCATTCCTACTCATTTTTTGTGTATGCATCACCATTTAGTATTCATGCTTGAGAAAATACTTCCGAAGAAAGATAGATGCTATTTTAATAACCTACAGACTAAGGAATCCGTTCTTGAATTTATAGATAATTATTATGGTATAAAACCAAGAGTTGACAATAAGTGCAGTGAGTTGATCGAATGCTATTATGATATTAGGCCAGGTAAATATTTTAAAGAAGTATTGAAGAATTGCAGCGATGAAGCCTTTGAAGATTTTATGGAGAATATCTTCATAGAGGTATAGCGAATAACTCCAGTTTCCGAATTTTGTACAAATATTCAATGTCCGAGATGTATTGGGTAATAAAGAAGTTCAAAAGTATACCCTGGTCAACGACTGCGACGACTGTGTAATTATTCCTTTTACAATTAGTCAAAATTCTGGTGATTGAAATTTCAATCTTTATTGGATGACGTGCGCGCCGTTAGTTTCGTGATTGGACGAAAACGCGTGCACGTGTGACTTGCCGTCCCGCCAATTCATAAAATTTCAATATAACTACATTTGCTGTCAAGTTTGCGATTGTTTATACTTGTTGACACTGTTCACAAGAATCATACAATGTACTAATCATACACAAGAATTCATCAAAATGGTAAACCATACGATAATTTAGATCCGACAATTGAAATTGCTCATAATTTTGGCGTTTGATGAAATAAGCATCAGGAAATCTAACCTGGGTTCTTTGTTTGCGTCACTCTCTGTGATGTTAATCATTCAATGAAAATACTGTTTCACTTATTTACAGATGACAGTAATCTTTTTTTTCTTGGTTGAATAAGATCCATTATCAATCATATTGCGGTCTATTCCAGATGCGATCAGCAGCCCCCAGCCAACGGGGCAAACGACCCGGGGAAATTTCTCCCATTCAATTGGGTGGTCCTGCTTTACCTCAGAGAGAGAGCAAGAGAAAAAGAACTGAAAAAGAAATTGTAATATCACGGAAGCCACTCATGCAAATGGCAATCCCATCAACGCCTGAATTATTATCAGAACATGTATATCTCGATCATAAATATCTTCACTATAGCTGATAGAGCAAAGAACCTCTTCAATTGAATCATTGTTCTTATGCACAGGAAGAAAGAATAAAGAAGTTGTTGAGCAAACCGTTCAAGATTCCCATACCTGGATATAGACTTTCGGGCCGAAGTTTGGGTATGCATATGGCAGGACCACGATGTGCACTTCATGACCCTGATGAAGCTAATGCTTTAGTAGTTTATACACCTCCCGAACTGTCTGAACATGACAAGCTGAAATTGGATACGTATGAATTTTCTATTTTTCTCAAGAATTGACTGAAGTTTTTGTCTTTTGATGCAGTAATGAGATATCATTTTTTCATTCAGCTCTAAACAACTGGTTCATGTAGTAGTAGATCCAGTACTATGTGATATATTACGTCCTCATCAAAGGGAAGGTGTTAGATTTATGTACGAGTGTGTCACAGGAAAACGCATAGAAAATGCTTATGGATGTATAATGGCTGATGAAATGGGTCTTGGTAAAACTCTACAATGTATTACCTTGCTATGGACTCTTTTAAAGCAAGGTAACTATCGTTATACATACAAATCAGTAAAAATTAGTAACATCCTATCCAATAAAATTTTGCCAGGTATAATTATTTTATTTTTGACCTGAAGGACCTGAAGCAAAGCCGCTAATCGAAAAAGCAGTGATTGTTGCACCTAGTTCTCTTGTCAAAAATTGGTATAATGAGATACACAAGTGGCTTGGTAAACGAGTAAATCCTTTAGCTATTGATGGGGGAAGTAAATTAGACATCGATAACAAATTGAAAGGATTTATGAAGACCTATGGACGTAGGTATGTTTGTCAGATTTTCTATTGTTATTGAAAACATTGGTTGTTCTTACAAGTATCATTTCTTACAACATTAACTCTTACTTTACGTATACAGGTGCGCAAACCCAATTCTGATAATTAGTTACGAAACTTTTCGCTTGCATTCCCATGTATTGCATCAAGATGAAGTTGGTTTGGTTTTATGCGATGAAGGACATCGTCTCAAAAACAGTGAGAATCAAACGTATCAGGCATTGATGGGCTTGAAAGCCAAAAGGCGCGTTTTACTTAGTGGAACACCCATTCAAAATGATCTTCTTGAATATTTCTCACTAGTACATTTCGTAAATCAAGGACTTCTCGGAACTGCACAGGTAAGACTTAATCACTATTTTATTTACTCAAGAATCTTCAGCAAAAAATTTATGTCACATTAGGAGTTTCGGCGGAAATTCGAAATCCCGATTCTCAGAGGTCAGGATGCCGGTGCAACTGACTCAGAGCGTGCAAAGGCCCAAGAATGTCTTAACGAACTGGTGACTATGGTTAACAAATGCTTGATTAGGCGAACAAGTGCTTTGCTATCCAAGTATTTACCAGTCAAACACGAACTAGTTATCTGTGTCAAATTAAATTCGCTACAAACCAAGTTATACCAGAATTTCATCAAGAGTGACAGCATTCGCAAATCAATGCAAGGTCAGCTCATTAGAATTTCACTGTGTTTATGCAAACAATCTTCTTTGATAATTCGCTAATCATGTGTGTCAATGTCTGTGTTCAGGTGATGAACCTGGTAGTGGTAAAAAGGGCAGCCTCTCAGCATTATCCGCAATCACACTCTTGAAGAAACTATGCAATCATCCCGATTTAGTATACGAAAAAATAATGGAAAAGTCTGAGGGATTCGAAAATGCTGCTGAGCTTTTACCCCCAAATTATAACACGAAGTAAGTTCTCGGCAGTCAGTTCATTGGGATGTGACGTTTGACGTTGTGTCATGTTATTTTTTCAGAGACGTGCGGCCCGAACTATCGGGTAAATTAATGGTACTCGACTGTTTACTGGCTCTTGTAAAATCGTCAACTACGGACAAGGTTGTGCTAGTATCAAATTATACACAGACATTAGATCTTTTTGAGAAACTCTGTAGAAAACGCACCTACCGTTATGTTAGACTGGATGGAACAATGACTATAAAGAAGCGATCAAAAGTGGTAGATAGTTTTAATGATCCAAACAGCGGGGACTTTATCTTTATGCTGAGTTCAAAAGCTGGTGGATGTGGTCTCAATTTGATCGGTGCGAATCGACTGGTTATGTTTGATCCTGATTGGAATCCCGCCAACGACGATCAGGCTATGGCACGAGTTTGGAGGGATGGCCAGAAGAAACCTTGTTTCATTTATCGATTACTTTGCGTGAGTGTTGAAAAAATTACAGTCCAAATTCTTGAAGAATGTTGACTTACTAATTTTCAAATTTCCAGACTGGTACCATAGAGGAAAAAATCTTCCAGAGGCAAGCCCATAAAAAGGCATTGAGTTCTACAGTTGTCGATCAGGAAGATGACGTTGCCAGACATTTCACATTGAGCGATTTGCGGGATTTGTTCACTTTAGAAGAAAACACTATCTCCGACACTCATTCCAAGTAATGCATATTCTCCAACAGCTGCCTTGATCATATTTCGTTCAACTCCTGTTAATATCTTCATTTTTTACTTTTGCAGATTCAAATGCAAGAGATGTGTGAATGGAGTCGAAATTCGGGGTCCACCAGAAGGCACAGATTGCAACTCCGACTTGTCAGATTGGAGACATGCTCACAATTCTCGTCACTTGCCAGATATACCGCTCCGACAGTGTTGGTCTAGCGGTATTTCTTTCGTATTCCATCATCGATCACATGAGCAGATAAAAGCAGAGATTCCTCTAATCTCTGATAAAAACGATTGAGGGATAAACCACTGTGCACCAGTATTTTGTACCAATTTTGAAAATTCTTGACACAAATATGTCCAAGACGGTTAATATATTTCCTGAAAATAATCATAGTTGGTTATACAATAAGTTGTTGGTTTCAACTATTCGATCTACAAACACCGCGATGTGCTTCATATCTTGATAAAGAGGAGGAAATGACCAAGAGTTAAACTATGTACAGCCAGATGTTAATGGATTAATATTTTTTTACAATTATTTGAGTTGAGTATTTATACGCGACATTCACTTACATTAAAACTTGGACTTTGACGAGCCCTAATGTTAATGTTGAATGAATAAAGTTGAATCATTATTTTCTAAAGAATATTATTTTTCTCCACGTATATCCATCACCATTTGAATTCACTCCTTCAGTTTTTACGGCGCAAGCGTTCTCCCAATGCCTGCGTTTCAAGTACGTCTTTTTGTCCGCTGTGCGCAGTTTCCGTTATTTCATCTACTTAGCTGAGGTGAGGTTAGTGAGGTGAGCATTTTCAAAGCGAGTTCAATATCTTTCTTGAACGCGGTATGTGCTTCGGCTTCTGACGGTGCCCGGTTTCTGAGCTTTCGCGTCTTTTTGGCGGGCGCAGTCTGTTTAGAGGTAGCCTAAAATTCTCACCGTTTTTCTGCATTTAGAAAACGCAAAAATGGGAGACAAAGACGGAGGTAAGAGTTCAATTGAAATCTTTGAAATACATACAATTCGATTACGTTCTTCATGTGCATCAAACTTTGTCTACTCTTAAGTGTCACATTCCAAATATGCCGATTTATGTATATTTCATTGTATCCACTTTGTGCCAACTGATTTACGCATGTTGGTGTTCAAATTATTTCTATCTTATGAGTGGATTCTGCATCTTCGATAACGGATAAACCGCGCGTTCCTTTCACCCAAATTCGTAAACGATCGCATTTTGAAATAGCGCTGAACGCGCGTTGTGCACTCTACATCACCAGGCATTTTTTCTGTTATTCTTTTGTAATATTTCACAACAGGTTATACGAGGAGTATTGCTATACCTTTAACCAAAATCAAAACAGAACTATTAAGCACATTTATAAGCTTCTTTCTCAATTTCGAATTTTGGAAGCACAAATATTCCGTTAATGTATAGCAATAAAATTCCTATTTTTTAGAAACTTTTGACGATGCAGTCGAGGAACGTGTCATCAACGAAGAGTACAAGATATGGAAGAAGAACACACCATTTTTGTATGACCTAGTGATGACCCATGCATTGGAATGGCCATCGCTCACAGCTCAATGGTTACCTGACGTGACCAGACCTGAAGGCAAAGACTATTCAGTGCATCGTCTCATTCTCGGTACCCATACCTCGGATGAACAGAACCATCTTTTAATTGCCAGTGTACAGCTGCCTAACGAAGATGCACAGTTTGATGCTTCGCATTATGACAATGAAAAAGGAGAATTTGGAGGCTTTGGTTCTGTTAGTGGCAAGATTGAAATTGAAATAAAAATCAACCATGAAGGAGAAGTTAACAGAGCGCGATATATGCCTCAAAATCCTTGCGTCATTGCTACTAAGACACCATCCAGCGATGTATTAGTTTTTGATTATACCAAACATCCCAGTAAACCTGATCCAAATGGAGAATGCCATCCTGACCTCAGGTTACGAGGTCACCAAAAAGAAGGTTACGGTTTATCTTGGAACCCCAATCTGAATGGTTACTTATTGAGCGCATCGGATGACCACACTATATGTTTGTGGGATATTAACGCTACACCTAAAGAACACAGAGTAATTGATGCCAAAACAATTTTTACTGGTCACACAGCTGTAGTCGAAGATGTGGCCTGGCACTTGCTCCATGAGTCTCTTTTTGGATCTGTTGCAGACGACCAAAAACTTATGATTTGGGATACAAGGTAATTGATGTGACATCAATTTATAATTCAGTAAATCAGAGTATTTTTCGAATATTTTTTAACCTCTTGAGCACATTAGAATCTGATACGCTAATCTAATATGACTCTATTTTTCCAACAGGTGTAATAATACAAGCAAACCAAGTCATACCGTTGATGCTCACACAGCGGAAGTAAATTGCCTAAGTTTCAATCCCTATTCCGAATTTATCCTAGCAACTGGAAGTGCTGACAAAACTGTAGCTTTATGGGATTTGAGAAATTTGAAGTTGAAGCTTCACTCGTTCGAGTCTCACAAGGACGAAATTTTCCAAGTACAATGGTCTCCGCATAATGAAACAATTTTGGCAAGCAGCGGTACTGATCGACGTCTGCATGTCTGGGATCTCAGTAAAATTGGCGAGGAACAGTCTACTGAGGACGCAGAGGATGGTCCTCCAGAGTTACTGGTAATTTTCATTCTCACAAATTGGATAGAATTTGAATTTCAGTCCTTTTAACTCTGACATTGACCCAAAAACTTCTTTTTCCATGGCAGTTCATTCATGGCGGACACACGGCTAAAATAAGTGATTTTTCATGGAACCCTAATGAGCCGTGGGTGATCTGTTCAGTTTCTGAAGACAATATAATGCAAGTTTGGCAGATGGCGGAAAATATCTACAATGACGAAGAGCCTGATACGCCAGCAAGTGAACTTGAAGGCGGAGCATCATAATTTTGTTGCAAGTAATTTATTACCATAAGGTTTTTACCTAATATTTCTATGATACCGAATTATGGTTAATTATCATCATTTCATTTCATTTATCACGTATCGAGTTGCACTGCGTAACGTGCTTATCGTTGTTAATGTTAACTTCCACGTCATTGGTCTCGAGATTTCCAAAACAAAAAAAGTACAAGAAAAAAGCTTGAGGTAAAAAATGCTAATTATAGGTATCTGCGTTACAGACCATTTTATTCCACGTCTATATTTACTCCGTTATCTTTCATTTTTAAGTCGACCATTTGACCCCTTGGGCTTTTGAAGTTTATAGCAATAAAAATCATCGTCTATTAGTTTTGTTTCCTTGTTGGCTTGAACGGTATAGAATCCAATGATAAATAGAACGAGATTGAGTGTTTTCATGGAATTTAGATCGTTATCATTGATTCAAAACGAAGTGAAAATATTAATGCAAGACTAGTTAGGGTCGTGATGTTTACAAAAATTTTCTGTTCAATGGGTCAAACTGGTAGCGTTATTAAAAATATTTTCATATAGTAATCAGTGAAATTAGTTCTTAATTTTCCATGAGTGAAAATATGTTTTTTTTTTAAACTGATTATTTGAATAAACGATTAAAAACTTACGATCGATGTTATCTGCGTCGTATTATGCGTGTCAAAAATTGTTCATGTCGTCGACACATTTGTGAGAAATTAAATTCATTTTTCAATAATTTCATATAGTTTAATTTGTACACATTTACGGCTGGAGAAAAAAAACCTCACTAAACATAGGCATACATGAATAATTACAAAAACCAAAAAAGCGCTATTCGATCGGAGGAAGATGAAACTAAGCTCTGTTCGAGAGACGATGATAAAGTTACATTGGTATCAGTATTTTGACTGCTGCGCTCTTGATTTAAATCGTTGTAGTTGAAAGTTCGCCGTATATCTCAGCAAGAAGCGAACACTCCTTAATTTCTGTGTTGCATTCCAGCGAAGGACTATCGAGGGATATCATCTCCTCAGTCTCAATACTCTCCAGTCTAAAGACAAAAACAAAATAGCACTGACAATATTTTAGATTATATTAACGATTTCACTCGTTACCAATGACTTCTCCGCGCTGTCGGAACATCACCTGCAGAATGAGATCTGTGCCTGCTAGCATGCAAAAGGAGTTAAAATGATTTGAAAACTAACATTTAAAATCAAAAAATTCACGACGGATCATTACTGAATTGAGATTTTTCACACCGGAATTCGTATTTGCTATCATTGTGTTACAAAAAAAAAGTCACGTTCTCAGTGTTTTGATACGAAAAAGTTATGTTCAGAAAAAAAGAACTGCTAACTATTTACGACACTTCTTACTATAATGGTGAAAAATTATTCGAAAATTTTTATATGAGGGTTGAAAGGAAAGCTAAAGAAGTTGCTCACCTTTTGTTACCATTTTTTCGCTTTATCCCATCAAGCAGGTTGACTACAGGAGGTGATAAAGTCGGACGGAACATCTAAAAATGTAATAATTCAAAGCTCACTAATGCTGTCGGCGTTTCAAATTAATGTCTTAGTAATGCCTCTGTAGAAATGTTCTGATTCCAGCCATTGAGTTGAGTAGCTATTGTTCAAATTTTCTATTTACCGTTACTGGTGCGCTCCGCATTTCACGAAGATCAATGTTGCGGAATAGATCGTGTAACAAAAGCTCCTCCACAGTCGGATATTGAGCTTCTTGCTGTTCGAAGATAAGTTCCAAAATTTCTATAATCTAAATTAAAAAAAATTATCAGCTATTTGACAATGTTTAAAAGCGTTTTCGATCGATCGGGTAATAATGAACGAACCTGAGGGTACTTAGTGATGTCCGATAGATGAGTTTCCATTGGTTTAAACGAGCAGAGTTCGTAGCCCGCGCACATTTCGAATAAAACATGTCCTGAAATAAGAATATTAGTCAAGATGAATTACTCGTCGTCTGGCTTTGAATGAATTGGAGCATTTGAAATCCTTACCAAAGCAAATGGTGTCGATGTAGTTCAAGTGCGAGGATCTTGAAGTGACGACTGGATAAATCCTGCTCGTGAAACCAAGAAGAGTATTTTCCAAACCTGCAAGTCGGGCGACTCCGTTTTGGACAATCACATTACCGGAATGCAAGTGTGTAACTGTAGGAAATCCACGCTCTTTCAAAAATACCAATGCCTCCAAAATCTGACGTCCGAGTCGCTGAACCTGAGGAAGAGGTAGTCCCTTCCCTCGCGTCACATATTTTTGACTCCAGTCTTCGTTCCAACAATTTCTCTCTATCTGAAGAGATGAAAAAAATGACGTCTTCCAATTTGGACTATTGCTCTAGTTTCCTACTCACCCCATATATGAGATCCTTCAGGCTTCCCTGATTGATGGGTTGAACAAGGATGACGTAATTTCGTCCCTCAAATTCGTTGAAATCTAGATCAAGCACTGGACAGATATAGGGATGTTGCAAGGCGCGGAATAAATGGTTCAAGGTCTCCTTAACAGACGAGCAAATGTTTATCGGACAATTTCTGCTCAATGGTGCAAGTGTTAAGAGCCTGTCAGCCTTCAGCGAATTATCCCTTATAGCAAACCAGTGTTTGTCCACTCGAGACCCTAATAATCAGAACATTCGTCGTTGTTAGACAAGGAGAAGTGAACTACAATTTTACCATGAAGTCTGCGAGCAACAAACAACTCACCAACGTTATTTAACTGTTTTGTAAGATTGTATCGCCCAGAAATTCCCACGTAACTTTGACAAATGGTCAAAGCTAAATCTCTGGATCTTTTCTCCATTTCCATGCATTCACCCACATCACTGCAGACCGATGGACCATAGCAATCCAAGGCGGTGTACTGATGTCGCCCATTTCTGAAATTACACATGCATAATAATTTTTTTTTTTGATACTCCGATTATTGCTTCGTGCCGTGTTAATTCGGAAGTCTGGTCGATTATCCTCTTAATATATTTTCTTCTCTATCTAAAAATTAAAGTTACAATTGTTGCACAGTCCAAGAAACGGTAGTTTGCTGGTTTTCAAGTGAAGTCGGACAGCATCGAAATTTATATCCTATTAGGATTGTGACTACATTTGAAATTAGAGCACTTCAAAGCTTTCTTCAAGCTATTAGCTTTTAAATCCTGTAGATAACTAGTAATTATTTGATTAAAACAGATAACTTATAATTATCCGATCTGATTTCTGCTATTCTTTCGTTCAAAGATCAGAATCCCGTTTTGAACAACTGTACCTTATCTGATTTAGGTAATTAATACGCATATGAATCCCACAGACATTTCGTTGCGTTAATTCTTGATCGGCGTCGTTTGTTCGGCGTCGACGCCAGCATCGGATTAGCCGCGCGAAACAAGGATTAGCAGAGTCTGGAGTTTGCTGCTTACTCCAAAGATTATAGCGATCAGCTTCATCGTCATTATTATTATGCCACAATTCAGGACGACTGCAAAGGTTTCATCACAAATAAACTTAACTACATAAACTGTCAAAATAAACGCAATACGCGGGGCGGTGTCGTATACGAGATGATGTTATATCTTGCGAATAATTGCAAACGACATACAGCACAAAAGTGAGAAAAAATAGAGAAATACCGAAATACATTATTGTAAGTGGGACGAAAACGTGCACTGAATTGTATTTATAAATATGCAAATTAATTTGAGGGTGGTTGGAGTGCATCTGAACAACGAAACACGTCATTATTGTAGAAGAGATTTCAACGACTTTTACGTATACAGAGCTCGAGTGGATCGTGCTTGAAAATTTTTTCGCGTCAAATTTATTTGTTGCTACAGATATAATGATAATATTTATTTCCATCGTTACCTTCGTGGTCGCCTGGCTTTTGGCATGATAAATTGATGAATTACGATTATGAAAATTCAGAAGTATTCAAATAAATAGATAAAACGCTATACAGCATATTCGCACGGAACAAAGTGCAAGCGGAAATCCGAACGCGTATAACATAAAATTCCTGTTCACATTAACAATTAATAAGGATCGATTAAACTGTGATAGTAATCGCTGGATTTTGTTTACACACTATACTCAACAGCTTTCATCGCGTTGACCTTTTATTGTTAGTCGGCTATAGAACGATCCTCAATAAAGTGCCTATTGTTTCCATGCCTATGACACTTATTTTACCGCCTTTGTCACTTTCATAGTATTAATACAGAATTACGACTGGAAAATAAGCCGTCAATTAAACAGTCGATTCTGATTATTGATTATTTATTAGTTGATTTTAACAACGTTCTGTTCGGTAGTTCAAATTCTTTTGTGCCTTGTTTGAAATATTTCATGCGCGATTAATTGCTATCTCCAGGTCACAGTTATACGGGGTGAAACTTTCAAATCTATTCCTTAAAATGATCTTGAAACATACGATTATTGGTAAGAAATACTTGAACCATCAATAAACAGAACAAAGTCCATAATGACGTTCTTATAAGAATGAATGTTAATTATACTCAATTTATTTTCCCCCGCAAATTCAAATAATGCGTACTCTAATAACGAAGTTCTGCCATTTTAGAGCACCCCGTACATTCTTATGGGCATGTAATATGCATTTCCGTTGCGGTCAGTATAATACTCTAATTAAGTAATCGCTTTTTAGAGATCACGTGATAATCAATTTCTTTAATTATACATAGCAACTTGGCAGTTCATGATATTTAGACCATTATATTTTGTTTCTTGGACCCACCATCTTTTATCAATTTGCTGAAGTGGTTAACAAAACAACCATTTCACTCATGTGAGATGTAGTGGAATTTAAGCGATGAAGAAAGCGATGCTCTTCTGATTTTGATATTACCACAAAAACAATCCCTATAATCTTGATAGTTTTTGAATTGCACGGTGATCATTTGTAGACATTCAGATTTCCCAATCTAACTTTGCTTCCTCCAAAAAAAAAATAGGCGACAATGAGTAACAATAATTTTTGAGAATACTCACCTGATTTCATTCTGCTCTCTATTCCTAGCTGCGGTGACCCTATTGAATAAAATTTTAGCTAAGTTGTCGATTTTATTGGTAATTTGATATCCTCTTTCCTCTTCGCTTTCTTCGGCGACGTCTAATTCAATGCTAGCACTTCTACCGCGCCTAAAAGTTGTCCCTCTTGCTGAAATCATAGCTTCGGTATCGAGTTCTATTGCGCTCTGAGCTCGTCTTGTAACAGGTCGACGTTTACGTCGCGTTTTTGGACGTTCCTGACAAAAACGATCATGCCCTGTAAGATCCGGTTCTTTACGACTTTCGGTATCATCTGCCGAACGGCGATTCATGTTTTGGTATAAGTTGAACATCTTCACTCGACGGATTTGGTCCCAGGTCTGCGAAAATAATTAGAAGATCGATTGAAATTTTTTAATTTAACTTTGTTTATCCATAAATTTTTCAATGTTTTTTCGTCAAGTGGAAATGAAAAGAAGACAGGCAGTGAATTGTTTCTTTCCTTTTTTGTGTAGTTTTTTTCTTAAACCAGTAGTAATGTTCAACCTACTATTTTTCTACGGAGATTCCAATTTTTATACCAATTTCGAAAACGGTGACTATATTCAATTTCTGGGAAGGGATGGTGCAGACTGGAAAACCGCATTTAGAGTTGCTAAGGGTAATTTTTTCGTTTTGACAATCTGAAAATACCAATTTTTTGAACTGTTTAGGGTCGTTCTAGATGAATAGAACGCGGTGATTGACAACAAATACAAAAAAAAAAATTATAAGTTAATGAAAGAAAAGAAGAGCTCGGTGTATGAAAAAATCGAGGAAAATTGTTTGGCGTTCTTTTTTCCTCCAAGATTCCAAATATTAACAAACAATTGGACAAAATTTTTAAAGAATGCAGAATTAGATATATATGCCCCTTTAATTTACCCCAATTTTATGAGTTCTAAAAAAACGAAACACTGACATTTGAATTTGAAATATCTAAAGATACTCACTTGTAAAATAGAATCAATGATTATGTATTTCCTTATCAACAGAATAGCTTTTCTTTAACAAACTCTCTCAGACTTTGTAGAAGAAAAACGCCGGGAGAATGACAATAAAGCGCGGTTGGTAAAACGTGTTTTATCTTTCTTTCATGCACATTCATCGCTGACTAGACCGCCGCCACCAGACATGTGAAATTCAGGAATACAGAGCAACACAAAACACCCCCGCTTTCAGAGTGTGTAGCGAAATAATTTAATGCTGCTAAACCATCACCACCACCACACCACCACCTCCGCCGCTGCTGCTACCCCTCGCGATCAGGTGATCTAATTCGTCTCCGAAAGTCGAGGCTACTTCAAAAAAAATTTAGAAAGACCAGAGCAAACCTTCTACGACTGACGAAAGCTGAAAATGCACTGAAGTGACATGGATTCTGAGCTCTCGGTTCTCCCGGAAAGTGATGCTTCACCTCTGGGGGTTGAAACGGGAGAACTTGTGGGAATGGGGATGATAAATATACACCTATGCGAACAGCGCGGTAAACGGAACCAATCTGAATCAAAAGTTATTAAAGCTGAAAATCAAATTTATGTAATAAAATTCAGCGAAATTGCTTAGCGGGGGGTGATCGCAAAACGGACAACCCTTATGGACTGAATGATATCCAGTTGTCTCACTTTTACTGTGCAGTGTAGATGTAGTGGCTATGGGTCACTTGCTGTTCAGTTGGGAGGATTAAGCGACTTTATTCCGAAGCCGTGCAGCTTGTTCCTTTCTATTATCCTACCTGAAAATCGGTAACGCGAGCGGCTTATACCAGAGGGGCTACGTACCTTTGACCTCCTGCGGTTTAAAATAACAAGACAAATTCCGAATGGATGTTCACAGGGTGATCGGAAAACACCATACTCTATAAAATGTTGAATTTAATAAGAAAAACATTTCAGCGATGCAACTCATCCACGTTATGCATTCATAAATAACTTTTTTCATAAGATAATGGAAGGTAGAGTCATAGCATTAATAATACAATTAGGGTATCTGCGTCGAAGTATAATGCGGTAAACTACCACTCCACACAGATACTACATCCCTGACCTCAGAGTGAACTTTGACCACACCCCATCCCGTACCTAATCTCACCTGCTTTAGTACGGTTGCCTCCCTCCGAGTAGCTGTTATATTTCCTGCAGCCCAATGTGCGGGGAATTTTGTCTCTGAATTTAGAAATATGAAGTAGATTGTAACACATAATAGTAGAATCAACAAATGAAAGATACGAAAAGAATTAAGAATTTTTCGATACTATTTTCTATCACAAATTTTTTATTCAAACAATGAGTACAAAAATGACCTTATTCGTATAGTTTGATTTATTGAAACTTGGTGGCCTTTTATCTTCCATTATATGCTCAACTACGCTTCTTTTCTCAGTCTTTTGGCGTTATTATACTTCAGTAGGTTGCCTTACTTCCATCAAGCATCAGTGCGTTCGTCTGCTAGCATGGATTTGTATTGATTTGGCCATGAGCTCAAAGAGCGATCGCCATACATCTAAGAATCGAAAATCAAAATCAAGTCATTCGTTGCAGGTAAAAGATGGAAACTCATTGAGAAAATTTTCAGTAGATTTACTTTAGTGTATTATTTACCTTAGAAACAAAGTCCAGCATATGTCGTTTCGACACTTCTAATTTAGCACGAAGACCCCATTGCAACTCGTACTTAGGTGGTTCCGTAGAGCCAATCATCGACCTACTGAGATACATTTGGTTCACGAAATCCTAAAAAAATAAATACAGGCTGTCGAAGTTGCATAGGGACAATCAACAACACTGTATCATCTATGTAATATAATAAGCCTGCATAGAAATTCAGTGATGAAAATGAAATAAAAAACTTTTTTAGTACTTACAGTGCAAACTACTTTCTGGACATCACCGAAATATTCACTGTTGAAGTCATCTTCTTCAATTATTTTCAGACATCTTAAGAATCTCCATATAGAATCTGAAATATTATTCAATTTATTGAATGCTCTAGGATTCTTAAAGTTTCATGTCCTCTTTGCTCAAAACAGTGATCCAACAAAGAGAAAACACGCAACGTACCTTCACTGCTTTTGCCATCTAACATGAAAATATGGGTAAGTATTAGAATTAGTAACATTCTGCAAGGTTTTTCGTCCTCTGGAACTTGTAGATGAAATTTACCATTTTCAATGGCATTAACTAGTATATATTTACTAGTTTCAAATTCGATCAATCTGAGTCCAAATGTCTGAAAATTTCAAATGAATGTTATGAATTGAATGCAGTTCATTTACAGTAGTTTGAGGATCCCATTTGATTACCTGTGACAATTTGCGTTTAACAATTGGCATAACTAAGCGGTAGTGTTTGCCGTAGTTGCCAAATGCACTTTTTATCAGTTGTGGTCGTTGAATTACATTCTTTGATCTGTTTGCGGATAATAAGTATCTAATGATCCTTCCAATTAGTTGATTCATTTCCTGGGAGCCTGGCCCCTCGGCGTGCGATGCCGATGATGGTGCCCGCTCTTTTGCCAATGATGATGCCCGCACCTCTGCTGATGATGGTGCCCGTACCTTTGCCAATGATGGTGCCCGCACCTTTGCCAATGATGGTGCTAGCACCTCTGCCGATGATGGTGCCCGTACCTTTGCCAATGATGGTGCCCGCACCTTTGCCAATGATGGTGCTAGCACCTCTGCCGATGATGGTGCTGGCACCTTTGCCAATGATGGTGCCCGCACCTTTGCCAATGATGGTGCTAGCACCTCTGCTGATGATGGTGCCCGTACCTTTGCCAATGATGGTGCCCGCTCTTTTGCCAATGATGGTGCTGGCACCTCTGTCAATGATGGTGTCGGCACCTCTTCTGAAAACGATGGTGTCATATTTTGGTGCCAGGGCTCCGCATCTTCTAGGTCATTTGATGCGGCAAGCCTTACAGCCAATGGGATCGGGCCGGGCTTTCTTCTTTTCTTCGGTGGCATGGCTTTACCTATGTTATTTGATTGATAAATTCAGGTGTGAGAATAAATTGGCTAATAATATGCCTGTTTAAGCTTACAAACCAAAGATAAAATACTCTTCTGACCAAGGTAAGCTGAATTTGTTGAAAAACGACAGTAGTTAGCGTACCTTTCTTATAGAATAATGATGTTTACTTCCCAAATTCAAGCAACGTGACTCGCTCATAGGCCATCTATTGTTCCCGCTCACACTAGTTAATTTGAATAGCGAACAGTTAGTGCCAAAGTGACCAAAATGAGAACACTTTCGATTTATCTGGAGCCAGTTTTCTTAGTTGGTCTTGCTGGTGGCGTTTACCGCTTACTGTTTTCTGTGTTACCGATACGAACCACCGTTGATAACATATTCAAATAATGAATTGCAACAAATGATATCCATGCCGGTAGAGTGATCACCACATTATTGAATTTATTTTTAAATGAAAATAGAATAATAACAACTTGGATACTGCTTGATACTTGTAGTACGTCGAACATATTCTTGGTTAATTCAATTTTACAGACGTTCAAATTAGTGCCCTGCGCTGCTCGTGAAATCAGAGTGCGAAGTTGATTGCATAACCTTTGTGGTAACCGCTCACTCATTGAGAATCATCTAAAAGTTAAATAAGTGGAAAATTATTCTTTGCATGAGTTAGCATTCATCAGTGTGGTGATCATATTTTGTGGAACCAAAAATATAGAATAACTTCACAATGTCTGGGCTACTAAGAAATTTATTGCTTCAAACTCAGCGCATGGTAAGACATGAGGCTTTTGACTTCGATTGGCATTTTTTTTATTTATTCACCTATACATTTTTCACGTAAATTTGGTTATTGCATCAATCAATCTAGGACTTATGTAATATACCGCCCTTTCCATTTTAATTCGTACTTTTCTTTCGACTACAAACAAATAATGCAATTGATAATTTTTTTTGCCAGACACAACAAGGAGTTAGGCAGCACGCTGTGAGCACGAGTGTCCGTAATCTCTTCATCAGCTCTAGGTTACTCGGTGTAGGACCTCAGATTCAAAAACCAGCTCCAGACTTTTCTGGAACTGCAGTAGTTAACGGAGACTTTAAGGATATTCAATTGAGTGATTATCGAGGAAAATACGTCGTTCTCTTCTTTTATCCATTGGACTTGTAAGTGTTCTAGTTACAAACTTGGTTGGCGTCTGTTTCTTGATTCAGAGAACATGTTCTTCAGTTTCTTGATACCAAGAGTATAAGCAGAGCTTTGATATTTCAGCACTTTTGTTTGTCCGACTGAAATTGTGGCATTCAGTGATCAGATGAGCCAGTTTGCTGCATTGAATACTGAAATTATTGGAGTATCGACAGACTCTCATTTCAGTCATCTAGCTTGGATAAATACTCCAAGAAAGCAAGGAGGTCTTGGAGGGCTTGCTTACCCATTGTTGAGCGATTTCAACAAGCAAATCTCAGCAAAATATAACGTTTTAATCGAAGAATCAGGCATTGCTCTACGTGGACTATTTATAATTGATAAAGAAGGCATACTCCGTCAATTTTGCGTCAACGATTTACCTGTCGGTAGGAGTGTTGACGAGACTTTACGGTTGATAAAAGCATTCCAGTTTGTTGAAAAGCATGGAGAAGTCTGCCCTGCCAATTGGCAACCTGATTCTAAAACCATCAAACCTAATCCTAAAGATAGTAAACAGTACTTCGAGTCTGTTAATTAAAAAGTAAGTTTTATATTTAAAAAGCTGCTCTTGAAAGTACAGAAACGCAGGACCTCACAATCGTTTCCGATGCAAACCACAAAACTAATGGATTGAAGAAAATATATTCTGTGCAGTGATTTTTGCTTTAGAGATTTTGCTATTAACCGAAAATAGAGCTTTCCTATCTCGTTCCCAACAATATACCAACAATGTGATATAAATTAGTTTTTGAATAAAAAATACCACAAAACCGTATTGCAACGATTGCAATGCTGATTGGATTTGAGATTCAAAGTATTTGTTTAAAAATTTACCCGCGCTTTACGGCAAAGTTAGTTTATGTTTTTCCTGGAGAGTGGCGCTACCATCCACAACCCCTTAGGAAACTACATTTTGCACAACCCCAGCGAATCGAATGAGAATATTCTTGTGATTTCGGAGAAGAAAGAATAAGAAATTGGTGGTGTTACATCAACTTCATTTTCAAGAATTCTTTAATTTTAATAGGCCTGAAGGATTAGCATCCTGAAATGTTGACCATTTGCTTATTGTCTTATTTGTATGTACGTACGTATACATACATACATACATATATGCAAATGTATATTTCATCATCGTAAATTTAGTTTATCTGATTCGGAATTCCAGCTGGTGATGAAATCTGTGCTCTATACATATTAGCTGACATTTGAATCGTTTAACTTCCCATTAAGTTAGTAATCCCCCTTTTCAATGTGTGGGTTTCTAACCGATGTGGACACATACATATAGTTACGTATATAATGTACCATATAAAAGCTTAGGGCTTTCGGCGCGTTGGGAGCACTAGATAGATCCGCGGGGGTTGGTAACGACTAACGGTGCGGGACCAGGAGTTAAGGGAGTTTACGAACGTGGAGGGGATCAGAAAAACGGGATAGAGAGCTAACTGGAGTGGGGGAGTTCCCGTTTGGTTCAATCAGACGCAGGAGTGACGAGGGAACCAGGAGGGGGGAAAAACGGTATGGGTTGAATGGAGAGCAATCTCTCGCCGGTTGATTTGATTCTTTGTGGTGAATGGTGATGGGAGCGATAGAGGATTCAGTCACTGGATGTGGTATATACCCCACATAAATATCTATATCTATATATAGATATACGCATGTGCATTATGGACTGGATTATCCCATCCTACTATATCTCTCTCAATTTCTACTTACACACCGTAATTACACGTAACGTATCATGACATATTGCTTTATGTGGATATTATACCTACACATACACATACAAAAGCTGCAGCTCTGATGAATCAACCATTTTGTTCCCAGATTTTTAAGAGTTAATCACATTTCATCAAGAGCTCATACATAATTGAGCAGTTGCTCTTTAATTGACACGCTATAAGCGATCGATTTGCTCTTGGAATCCTGCAGTTTAAATTATTTTTCTTATTCCACATCTTATACCTTACACTGTTGTATAGGAACCGGAGGGATGGAATATTAGATAGTTAACGATAGTAAGAAGATAGTACAATTTACTCCACTTTGAACGAAACGTCATTCGATAATACAAAACTAGATTGTCATACCATTCTTGAGAGATATCAATGCTCTAATTATGGCAAAGATCGTGTCATCTTGAAAACTAATTCATGTACCCTTCGTAGCAGTTGAGCTCATCTCTAAAAAAAATTCAAAAAATTCATCAGATCGCGTCTCCGCGATCCATGCATTCTCGGTTCACTTTTAAAGGACGCGTTTTCCTGACGGTCACCTCGTTTTCATTTCGATCATGCCCCTTTGGTTCTTAGCCCTCGATAAATCATATAAAAACGGCTCCATGCGTCTCATATGGATATGATGATATTAAATGGATGCGGATGGATGGTCGGATACATGTTCGTTCGTACTTCCGAGGATTTGGCATTTGAAGGACTTCATTTTTGATGCTTGGCATTTTTTGGCTTCGTAGCATTTGCCGGCCCATTTATCCTCCTATATGCAATAGCTACAATATTCACGTACGTCTAGATTATCTACGTTGTATGTAGGTACACTCATATACATATATTGGTACGTTATTCTATGTATGTACATGCATATATTAGAACCTACGTATGCAATTATCCTCGAGACACGCGCTGCAGAGTAGACGAAATATAAAAAATCAAAAATGTAGACGAACTTCATATTTTTTTTATGGGAGCCACATCCTCCTCTTTCTTTTCTGTAACGCATATGTATGTGAAAACGTAATCATGAAACTCGACGTTGGATTCACATAAAAATAATGATCCGCAAAAATTCTCTTACCCATACAGCGATAGTTGTGACAAAGACGAATTTGGAAAATGTTCAAACATGCATACCTATATACATACATGCATATATTTTAAGGTGCGAGGCCATAGGGAAAGCTTTGAAGCATCTAAAGTAGGAATAATGGCGGTTTTTATATTTTATATGTCCTTATATACTTTATTCATACACATGGACGGTTTTACCGCGAAATTTGAATTTATCGTAGGATATAAAATATGGAGGATCTGCGGCGACAGAAACAGAAAAAAAGAGCTAAATCAATATCAATATATGCGACAAGGTAGTATTTTATTATTTAATTATACACTATTCTCGGAGGTATATGGTAAATTAAAATTCTTTCAAGATTGCGTCTGCTGCGGGGAATAGGATGATATTATTTAACCTGCAGTGATTGATATCCTTCATTCCTCATGCATGAATTGAAAAAAAAATATACATATATTTATATAAATCTAAAAACCTTACGTCTGGAGTAACCGCGATAAAAATCAATACTTGACGCTATACCTATGTTTCATAAAGGGAGAGATTCTCCTAAGAAAGTCAAAAAACTGAAAGAAAAAAGTACACCCATAGTGAGCAGCAATTTTTGCGGGACAGATAAAAGTTCGGATGAGGTTGGGTTAGATTGGATTGGGTTGGTATGGGCGAGTGAAATAGAAAGACGGTTTTACTTTTCGTTCCCTCATTCTACTTCTTTTTCGTGATGTTGAAGGGAGTATCTTGGTTTGATAGCCGTAAAAAGCTGCCTTCTGCTGCTGCTACTGTTGCCGTTGCCGCTTTTTCAGAGGACGGAAAAACGACACCAGGGATAAACGGCTCATCTCGTCCTTATATCCTTATATCCTTGTAGCCCCCAAGCTATTTCACGTCTCCTTTAGACTTTTTACGCCCTCGAGCAAAGGGGGTTGTGTTCAAATAAGAATCACCAGTGAGATATCATCGTCGTGATGGTGTATGTATAAATAGTAATAGTAGACGGCTATTATTGATGAAAAAATTATGCAGTCGGATTAGATTATTAATCACCTGCAGACAAATTTGTTTTGTTCATTTTTTTAGCATCTGAACTTGCGAAATTTGAAATGAAAAATTTCTGAATGTCTTTCAGATCGTTTGATTTAAATCTGACAGTGAAAATTTGAACATTCAAAACGTTCATATCCTTGTATCGATTTTATGGAAAACCAAAAATTAAAAAAAATTAACTTGTACATTTTACTCTAATTGCGAATCGATCTGGTGACTATACCGCGATTTTTAGAATGTATAATTGCGCGACTCGGACGTATTATATGTACGTCGAAAAAAGAAACCCGTTATTCCCGGAAGTAATCGTAGCTGGTATATTGGGAGGCGCGTCGCGCATTTCACAGGTTTTTATAGCTTTGCAGGAGCAGCGAATGATGTATGTATACATATTTGTATATAGGTATAATATACATACACATACGACATACGTATATAACTCTAAACGCGGTAAAAGGATGTCGTCGTATCGACGGGGTGGGTCCGGGCTGCCGTCGCACCAGCTACTATACGTGAGTGGAGGGGGAAATCGGGAAACAGGAGTCTCCGGAGTCCTGAGGGGAATAGGATAGTGAAAAGGGAACCGGGACTACGTGGGACCCTGCGCGCCACCGGAGCTTTGATTACTTGTTTTAATCTTCTGACTGCCGGGCGAGCATCTGTCCCTCAAAATCCTGTAATTGCAAGGCACCCCTTCGCAGTCAATGCGCTCTACATCCTCCTTCTCATCCTTAAACGATATATACATATATTACATACATATCGCATATAGGCAAAATATAAATATACATAAATGTGTGTACTTGCTACTTACATACGCAAGACTTATCTACTTCTTTATTATTTTTGAAATTATTCGTACGGATCCAATCGCGCTTCCTGATTTTTCCGTCCATCATCCCCCACATCTTATCCGCCATTTTGAATCTTTTGCAATCTAATCTTGGAATAATTCGCGCTATGAATTTTCCGCGATGAAAATCTATACAGGTACAACGTATACTACAAAGCTCATTATAATAAATGTCGATTAATTACTCTATGGCGCTTTATAAAATATACATCTACTACCTGCTATATACATCCATACCTTCATATCACCTACATACATACTTACATACGAAGCCTCTTCACCTCTCTCCAAACTCGAAACTCCTAATCGGGATGGCAGTAGAATAGCGAGTTCGAGTGGACAGTAGAGGTCATTAGATTGATGAGAAGATTTGCGACACGCTATTGTGGGGTTGTAATTCTCGACGTACACATTATACACACAGGCATAGTCTATACATGCGTGCCCATGTATTGCCCATATACCATGGAGGAGTGTTTTTTTAAAAGCAGCCAAAAAGGGAGTAATTGTCGGTGAGTGAGAGTGATCTCATCGTCATGCAATAATGAATACATAATACGTTCATTTCACCCCCCCGTGTCCCTACGATATTATACATGTACATAGATCGCACATAAACACACACGAAACGGTTTAATACGTTTCATTTTAATGGAAGTCAGGTAGTATAGGTGAGAAAACGTACCTATACATCCGTAAGGCGTTACTTTTGCGTTCAAAGAATGACCCCTCGTTTAATGCCCTAGGACTTCAACTACTCGTTACTCGGGTTTGGTTGTACAGATGGGAGATTTGTTTCATAGAAAGCATCGTTTTAATTTTAGAGTTATGTACAGGGTAGGCTATTACTATACATTACAGAAAATATATATGTATGCGTGTGCACGAACATTTACGAGATACCTGCGCGTGTGCTACACTGCAGGAACTGTCACGGTGTAATTATTCTTTTTACGCCCTTTGGAGGGAAAAAAAAAAAAAACGAACCGGTCGAGTGCTATCCGCAATGCGAGCTATTCTTCTCTTATCTCTTCTCCATCGATCGTTTATCATTACGCAAACCTTTAGGGCTATTAATTAACGACCGTGTCACGAGGTAGCCTTACCTTAATTACAGGACTTCCTCGGCGAGTATGATTTATTCATTCGCCGGGTATGTGTGTAAGCTTTTTTAATTAAATTGAACGCGAGATGTTCAGATCCGAATGACACGTGTGGATTATGGTATATTATGTGTGGGGAATCAGTGTCATAACGATCTCCGGTTCACGAATCGAACCGTTTTTCAAATAAATATACAAATATGTAATATGTTACGCGTATTTAAATTCCTCAACGCGTGAGTTTCGAATTCAGTTGTTATAGATTTGAAAATGGGAAAAAAATACCGACAACAAGATCGTACGTACCCTACGATAATTGCAGATCAAGCGAACAATAAATTTCCCCTATCATTTCGCGGCTCACTTGTTGTGACTATTAAACGACGATTGACGTGCGACTGGATGATGGGTCTCTTAAAATTGATGTCTCCAGCGACCGCACGAATGCCTTATATACATATACACGTATACACACAACATGCGCGATCGGGCGACGATTAGATCGGGGAGGTTTGGTTAGTTGGTTGGTTGATTTCAACGGTAAATCGTGAACAAACACAAACGAATGCCACTGCTGTTGCTTCTGCCTCAGCTCCTGCTGTCTATACCGATATCACATATGTAGTATTATACAATATGTGTATACATGTATACATAACACATTCGCGCGCGCACACACACACACACACACACACACACACACACACACACACACACACACACACACACACACACACACACACACACACACACACACACACACACACACACACACACACACACACACACACACACACACACACACACACACACACACACACACACACACACACACACACACACACACACACACACACACACACACACACACACTTATCTATATACATATAAAGTCGAACAGATGCCAGAGCGTCGAGGGAGTGCGCGAATTGTCTCTAGGGGTTATTTTCGGTCAATTATCATCCCGGGGATCGAGTATATATAGGAGGAAAAATCAGCCCATCAATTCTCCCTTGCTCCCTCCCAACAGCTTAGGCCGAGTGAGTTTTATATTTAGTTTAGAGCCTCGACTTACGCACTCCACCGTTCATATAGAAATGTACATAATACATACGTATTGTGCACTTGCACTTTCTTCCAAGAGTCATCGGTAAATACTTCTGACTACGTGATTTTTTTTTTATGTAATTATCCCCGGCGAATGACGCCCTCAGTGATACTACCATAGATATATGTTCGATATATCTATGATGTATGTATTATTCTATGTATTTACTTTTCACTTGTACGTGTAATATACGGCCAACGGGAGCTATTGGAAGCCTGAAGATAAACCACATACATATATCACCATTTATGTAACACATAGTACGTACATATACGTTATGTACATGCACAGAAATCCATGTGTCTATCAATCACGATTACGAGTTACGACCCCCCCATGGTCAGAAAAAACCAAATGGTGTGGCTTCTTCGACTCTGTTTTTTTTTTTTTTATGTTATCGAAAAGACGTTTGCGATTCGAAGTTTATGATCACGGTGGAAATATCAATGAGAGTAATTTGAGCGTAGAACATTAATTGATGCCAAGGAAATATAAAATAAAGGAAGGAAATTGAAAAAAGCAACGAAAAAAATGAATAGAATGAGACATATTTTTGTGTATAACGTGTCCTTGTAACAATCGTCCGACTTTCATTTCCCGCGCTTTTTAATATTTTATCAACGTAGCGTGTAAGTTATACGGATACAGAAAGAGAAAAATAAAAATAAAGAATAGGATAAAGAGGAGCAGATAATGTAAAACAAATGGAAGAATACGTATACCCGTAAGTAAGAAAAAATAAAACACGTAGATGTACGTATTACACTCGGGTTGCATTCGCTTTGGCGAACGTTGTCGTTTGTCTGCAATTGAAATTTCCGCATTCGAATCGAGATTTGAACTTCAAAGTTTATTCTTGTAGCATTGTGTGCACGTATCGCGCAGACACAAGATATTCGTACGAACAATATGCATGGCCTTTTTATTTTTCGAAATTCATTGAAACGCTAACATCGATTGGCTCCGTCACGGCTATCGATTCGCAATAAAATAGGTACCATACCTTTCTCGACAATGCCAAAAGCTCCTTTTCCTTACAACGAGTCCGCACGAAAGTAATTTTCTGTGGACTCAATGCGAAAAAAAATGTTCGTTAAAAGTCAAACGTCTTCCGACATTTTTACTCCATTTATCGTTGGATACGCTTAAAGACAAACGCACGTTGTTTGTGCGCCGAATTACGTTTTTTCTCTCGAGCCAAAGAGCTGCGAAAATTTTCAAGAACTAAACAAAGAACTGAGAGCAAAAGAACGAACAGACACTCCCGCAGTCGGTGTAGTACGGGGTGCGGTGAAGAGAACTCTCCACAAAAAAGGAAAAAAAAATCTTTTATCTCAAAGACCTATAGCTCCGGATTTTCGGAGGTTCAATTATTTCTACAATAATACAAGCGCGGGAAACTCTAGAAGAAACAAGAGATACCCCATCACAGCTGCTTGGGGCAATCGCGATAAAAGAAGACAAACAAACAAACAAACAAACAAACACTGTAATTCTTCTTTCGGTTCGTATTCTTTTTTTTTTTTTTTTTTTTTTATTTAAACGTCGCTCTATAAATTCCGTTGTTCATCTGAAAAATTTTCCTGCCCTCGTCCCTTTTTGCGCTTGAATTTTACGACGGAAAAAAATAATCAAATATATCTACCACGCGATTTTCTCCGCTTTGCTATTTTCTTAGCGTTATTTCGTTTGAAAAGAATAGAAATGAAGAATCATCCCTTTTTTGCCGAGGTGAAAAATGTGTGGATTATTAGGTAGATGCATGTAGATGTGATAAAATGGGATATACATACCATGAGCTCGTAAAAGGTACCTGCACACACGCTCGCACGCAGGGATATAGATGTGTAATGGAGTCGCAAATCCTCCCCATTCTACGAACTTAGCCCCCAGGCGGGCACTGTGTTAATTAATCTGACAGCTATGAGCTAACCCAAACACCCTTTTTACCGTGCTTTCAGGATCCTTGGTGGTGTTTCGCTCTTGGCTCGAATATACCTATGCGTATAACAGTGTAGGTATCTGTACATTATACACGTGATTAAAAAGAAAAAAAAAAAAAGTAAATGAACAGGGAGAACGACAGATTTTCGCGGAAAATGGGCAGAAATCATGGGCCGCAGGCTGTTTGTATATGGGGGTACAATTTTCGCGACACCCCATCACGTTTGATCGAAGAGGGATGAGAAAAAAAGGAAAAAAGTGTTCTTTCCCTCCTACCTAATCGGGTAATTAATCATAAATGATTTAATATGTAATTTACTTACTTTTCATCCACCTTTGTATACACATAGAATTTTACACGTTATACCCCCGTTTGAACTGTGACCGCAGTGGTCGTCACTTGTCTTATCGTCAACAAAGATGGCGGCGTGCGATCGCCCTTTTTTTTTTCCTAGTGGCGCTCGAACGTCACCGCGATGTATCAGGTATTCCGAATGTCATTTGTTTTGGCTGATGTTTGTATGATGTAGTGAGCTAATTAAATTCGGTGTAATTGTGCTCGAGTTCTTTCAAACAATACGCGCTGTGATGAATCCTGCCGTGTCACAAACATGCCTGGCTTGGAATCGCTGTAATCGCTTTATGGGGTATGTAGATAGACGTAGATTTGTATTCGTGTGAAATAGATTCGCGTGTTGCGTCCCTTCGTTATTATATCGGTATGTTTCTAGGTTAGAATCAATCGGCTAGACATTGCGTGACTTTTAAAGGCAATGGCCCGCTTCAGGTACGAAATTTAATACCGAATTATGGCGTATAACTTGTACGCGTTACACGTGGTTCGGAAAATCGATTTTTATTACCGACAAAAACACGAAGACGAATCGAGGAGTTTAGGAATCCGAGGGTTTCTAATTTTCAGAATTATTTCGGGATTTCGTTTCAGTGATACAATTATTTTTTTTTCTGCGAGCTCGTAATTGATATTATCAACGTTCGTGTACGTCGGTTTATACGTATACGACCCGTCTAATTCATCTATATTTTAACGTGATAACATTCGTTGAGATACTAATCAAATTATTCTGATGTGAAAACCTGCAGTAGCAGCAGCAGCAGCTTGTAATCATATCATTCGCCTCCTTTTTCCATCAGGCGAATTAGCTCCTAAACCGAACCTACTCAATGCTAAAACTCCATCCAACCCAAACCCCGTTCCACCGTCGCGCCTTGATCTTCTCTTCAAACCCTTAATAACATTTCTCATGAAATTCGCTCTTTCACGCTCGTTATTACACAAGATACAGGCGGCACGTGTAATTCACCGGAGCAAACGAAAGAATGTTGAACTTTGCCAAGTTCAAAAGCATTTCAATTTCTTAATTTTTAAGGCGCGTGAACAAAAATAAAAAGTAATTACGAATATGAGTGGACGAATAAATACCGAGAAATGATTGAATAGAGCGAATTTTATCCAGGGAGTTTTGAAGAAAAGTAACCCGAAAGTTTTTAACAATTTGTGCGGGCTTTGCATTACATTACGCGCCACGAAGGTGCGGTGTATAGACGCTAGCTTCGCTCATCGTATACACGGGTATACGTATATGGGGCATATGGGGGGTGCAAAATATACAAAAGAGCAAACGCCGAAAGGGACCGGAGCCTCTTTTTAATCTACCAATGATTCGTTACCCCATGGTGTTCCCTTTGTCGATTTCGCTTTCACTCGCTATGGTAGTTCAATACCTGCACGAGTAAATTGTACAACCGAACCCTTAGCCATGCCGACTTTACGTCACGTACCGATATGATTGCTTCGATATACCTCGAGACAATTTTGAAAATGATTACGATTTGATTTTTACCATTTCGCTCGTCGAAGTGTATACGCTACCTAAACGTAACTGTCATCCGTCCATCGCGATGTGGAGATTCAGGTATATCATTTGAGCCTTATTCCATTAAGGTAATTATTTAATTAAAAGGGATTCCCGTATATATATATACGTGTGTATGATATATATCTGTACACCAGACTTAATACCGCGGGTAATAATCGACACGATATATTATACCGTATACCTTTCTACGATAACGACTGCGATAAATTTAATACTCACAAGTCGACCACGTCGCATTACTATAATCTATACGCGAGTATAATGATACCACGCTATACATTTTTTGGCGTCATCTGCTACGCTCCTAGCGCCGACTTCAAAAAGTGCCCATCTAATGTGCTATGTTCCAAGTTAAAAGCCACACCAGCTGTTGTAATTAATTTTATAATTTGCTAATCATTTTATTTCTCTCACCCTCTCCTCGGCTCGCCCCTAATCTCCCCGACGAAATTGTTCGACGCGTCGACAATTTTTTTTTCCATTCGATTTTCGAGGCAGAAAAATTGAGATGCCTCGATTAGTTTCGCATGATTTTGAGCTATATTTTCTCGATTGTTTTAATTTTTCCCCTCGATGTATTTCCAGTTCATGAAAGCGCCTGTGACGCGGCGTCACGTGGCGATTGAACAGGATTGTTATTTTTTTCTCTCTTTCTTTCTTTCTTTCTCCTTTGTCTCTCCTCTTTTTCACGACGGTGCATAACTGTATTATAGCAATACTTTTAATACGGTATAATAGTGGCGTCTGTTATTACACAAGCTACGCCAATAGGATATGTAGTATAATCGGGTTTAGAATTCATACCTTCTATAATGTATAGTGCGAGCGTTAAATTACTGCATTCGCTTGATACACGTTATTGTTGTTATTCTTATTATTGTTATTATTCACGCCTCGACACTCCGTGCGTAGGTTTTTTTCCACCGCCCGTAGAATACGTTTGGGATCTGTTGGGCGGGTACAGATTTTAAGGTTCTACGTTAGCTACGTACCCCTGTATAGGTATAATACGCGCCAGAGGGAGAGAAAAGAATCGAAAAAAAGAAAAGAATCAACGCCCGAACATGGAGGTGGTGACTGCAATTTGACGCCTTCTATACACAATCTCTCCTTCTGTATTCCACACGTATACTCGTCAATTCCGTGTCTGCGTAGCTTCTCTCCACAATACACACAACCGACAAACTTTTAATCTGTCGTCAATTCAATTGAATATACGCGGAGACCGCGCCCCGCCTTTGTATACATAAACATACGACAATTCGACCAAATCTTTTTTAACTGCCGAGACTCATGAACCGAAAAAGAGAAAGAGAAGGAGAAGAGAGAAGGGAAGAAAGAGGAAGGAGAAAAGGAAATTTAAAACGATACACACCGATCGAAATGGATGTGTGTGTCTGTCTGTGTGTGTGTCGGGGAGAAAAAAAATTAGGATTTCAAGCTTTGTAATTCTACTTTCGCAGCTTCGGGAGAGCGAACATATACGTATACATAAAGTATTTGTATATAAATCGTAAGCTGAGAACTTGAAACTGGATGCTGCATCAGTTTTTTTATTCCTTCTAGTTCATTTTCTTTCTATTTTCCTTTTGTAGTCAGCAATTTAAAGTTTCCATGTATAGTATAAACGTATAACTGGACGTGTTCGGTATAAAATTGCTTACCAACAATTTTAAGGGCTGCGAAACTATGTAATCGCGCGTTAGGTCGGGCGTCTTTACAAAATGGCGGACACACCGTGTGTGTGGTATAACATTTATGAATCGTAACAAATTGTAATTGTGTAGTTGTGATTTTTTTCCATGGATGATCGATGTTAATATCTTTTTCTCTTCTTCGTTCTTTCATCTCCTTCTTTTTCTTTCATTTTCCTTTTCTTCTCACTTATTCTCTTCTCGTTCAACGTTCAAAAGCGCATTCGCTCGTATCAAAAACAATATACAAAGAAAAGGAAGGAAGTAAATGAATCGAAAAAAGAAAAAAAAAAAATAGTACACGTATAGGAATAAAAAAAAGGGACGTGTCAGCGATCGATGAATGGATGCAAAGATTTTTGCCACGTATATAACGTGTACGTTATATACAGAAAATACGTTGATGTGTGAAAAAGAGAAAAAATGCCAAAGAGAATAACACCTGTTGTTTGTTAAACATATGTATAAACATATGTAGAACCGTAGAGATTTACGTGTATATAGGTAAGACTTGCGAGAGAATATGTCATCAGCGAAGTGGTTGCGACCCATTCATATTATTGTAAATAATAATATAAAGTCACGTGGGATGTGAAGATATATTTTTACATATATTTTTACACGTCCACGTGTATACGTACTTGGTACATATAATGCGACGGATTAATCTCTGCCGCACTATTTGCGAAATAAGAAAAAACAAAAACGGAAAAAAAAAAAAAGGAGACGAACGTCGCTAGGGGTGGATGTCCTAGGTATTACATACAAGTACAGTGCGAGTGGATGAATTTTATCGAGCGTCGTTCAACCGAGAACACCTTTTGTGCCCCAATGTTCGTTGTGGATATTTATATTATAAACATTTTTTCTTCCCTGTCTTCCGGTATAACAATGTTTAAAGAACTTTTCAATCCACGTACGCACACATAACATAAAACACACTGGACACATCTAGCCTATGTCTAATTCTATTTAGGAACGAAGAAAATCTTCAAAATTTCATATGTACATGCGTACACCGTGAGGTGAAACAGTTACAAAAAATAGGGAAAAAAAAATAAAACAATTACACCCCCTCCCCCCCCCAGAAAAAAAGGATTTAAAAAACACTACTGGGAAATGAACCGCGAGGAGAGTGAAGAATAAGACTGAAATGTCTGTGAAAAAGGCAAAAAAAAAAAAAGGAGAGAAAAGACGTCACATTGTACTTGATATCAAGTGTGAGGTGATGTGATGCGATGCGATGTTACGGCGTGTTCGTGTGGGGGGGAGAGAGAAGAAAGTTTGAAAGACGGAGTGAACGGGGGCTGGGGCGGGGGCGGGGGTGGTGTTCGGGTGTTACACAGGAGAGACCGTGAAGACATAAGAGCAATAGTTAAATAAAGGGTGGAGCTGAGATCACAGAGGGTCGCGAGAGTGAGATGATTGAAGTGCATCGCGTGCCCTCTTCGGTTGCATAGCGAAGAGAGTTCATTGTTATACAAGGAGCTGTCGAGTCCCACGTGACCTCGAGTTCACGGCACACACGGTGTACAGTTCGCCAAACCCCCCTTGCGCACGCGTTCGAACACGGTTCTTTTTCACGTAGCGCGTACACGGTCTCTCGGTAGCGCCTCTAGTAAATACAATGTCTACGGTTTTACGCTTGTATGTGCCCCCAACGTACCTCTACGTACGGTACAATCGATGGCTGAGAATCAGAAGGAAACGGATACGCGACAGTCGAACGAGAAAGAAGAAAAATAGATACAGACAAATCGTATGGATTTTCACGATGAAATTAAAGTAATCTTCGTACGCTTTCTTGTTTATTTTTGTTTTTCTTTTTTTTTATTAAATTTCATTCAATTATTTGTTTCCTTCTTCGTCATAAGGGCGCGCCCTTCCGACCGCGATAGGAAGGCAAAAATTAAAACATCCGACACATCATCCACATCTATTTCAATACATGTATTATTACAGTATCACGAGATGTGTATAATATTCTGCATATTTTATCTGTAAAATAACAAAGCTTCCGGTTTTTCTTCTCTCTTATCATTATTGTTGTTATCGGTATTATTATTATTATTATTATTATTTTCCCCCTTTGTTTTCCATTCGTTCATATACATGTATATAAACGTGATAGTACCTTTCACAATATAATATATATATATAGATATATGAGATTTTTTTTATTTTATTTTCGTTAATATATATATCGTTTTCTTCTTCTCCCTTTGTATGCGACAGACAATGAACTTTGTTGTTATTGCGTGTTGTGTTTTCCTTCTCTACTTGTATCGTGAATAAATGACGTATGCGAGATACGTGTATAGTGTTTTCAGATGATCGTTTACGGATTTCAATATTCAGTGGTTTTCTATTTTCTTTTATCTGTTCAATCTACTCCGAGATCCGACGATGAAATGAAGGATACATACCTATATACACGGATTTATCCTCTTTTTGAAATAAATTCAACATATCATCCTTGGATATATATTATTATTATTATTAATATTATCATCATTACTATTACTATTATTAATATTAATATTATAGATATCGTCGTCATTATTGTTAGTGATGTTGTTGTTGTTGTTTTTGTTGTTGTTGTTATTATTGCGTAGAGGGTTGCGGTTGCGGAGGTGGTGGATGAGGATTGGGAGGAGGTGGTGGGGGCGGAGGTGGTTGCGGGTGAACTTGGTGGGGTAAAAGAGCGTGCTGAACGTGAGCAGGATGGTGATGGTGGTGGTGATGGGCGTAGAATATGGCCTGGTTCTGGGGATGGGGTGGGTTACAGGAAGATCCCACCGAGTGTGATAGGGACGGCTGTCCCGAGGGATGTGCCGAGGATGAGGATGAGGCAGCTGAAGAGCTCGCGGACGCTTCGTGATATAATATTGGAACACGTACGAGTCTCTGGGCGGCGTGCGCCATGTTCGCTGCCTCCAATTCGGCGGCCAACTGACGTTTCCATTTGTTACGACGATTTTGAAACCAGATTTTCACCTGAGTTTCCGTCAAACGAAGCGACGCCGCCAGGCCGGCGCGCTCGGACGAGGACAGGTAGCGTTTCATGTCGAACGTACTTTCCAATTGGAATACTTGCGAACGGGAGAACACCGTTCGCGTTTTTTTCTTCCTTTTCATACTACCGGAATCCCTACCGTCCACCGAAACACCCATCTGACCGCCACCCCCCGACGAATGCAACGTCGAATTTCCATCGCCGTCAACGTCACCGTCAACGTCACCGTCCACCGCGTCGTCGTGACCCTCGTCACCCGATGACGGACTCCGTTCGCGCGTCATCGACACTCCGTGATCGTCGTCTTCGTCCTCTGAAAAAACAAATCAACGAGAACACCAATTAACGAATCGGATAACGACAATCGACGAGGACGACCTCGGATATCGAGAAGCTGTACAACTCGTCCCCACATCTCTCCCTCTCGTTTCGGAGAGGATCGCAGGTCTGTACGGAAACGCTCGAATTGTGAAGAGGAAACTTCATCGCAGAAATCGCATAGCGCGATACCTTTGAAACGTTAACGGTGTGACCGCGACGTGTGCCCAGAGGGGGTTGTGACGCAAGTACGTACAGTATACGAGCGGATATACAGAAGGAGACCCTTGAATAAAGTGGGCGCATCGCCGATGATAGAAAACAACGAGGGGGTGGCGGGGTGTAACTTGTTACCGACTTAAGTAGACAACGTTAGCCGTACGTACGTGCAGCTACTTCCACCGACCGTGCTTCTTTCTCCGTCCTTTTCGCTGCGCAACGTTTTTTTTTTTTTTTCACCGCTCCACGCTGCTGCTGATGATGCAGACGTATGTATAGGTAACCGATTGATAGATAAGTCGATCGGCGCTGGCTTGTCACTGCGGAAGCCGTGGAAGCCATAGGCTCCGGTTTATGGTAGAAGGACGGGGGGGTGGGGGGTCTTACTCTAGAGTGGACGGTTATGCTCAGTTGTCCCTTTCAGTTACGTATACTGTACACACTTTCTACACACCCGATGTCTACCCTACGAACTAATTCGTACGTTTCTACCGCACTCTTCTTACATGCGTGTCTTTGCGCGCGTCCCCCTGTGCTTTTCCCTAAATATTTTTTTCCAAGCTTTTTCCGCTCTCCGACTCGACGGACGGACGACCGATTCGATTTTCCATCGGTATCGGCGCTTAGCCGAATACGATTTGAAAATTTTTTTTCCATCGCTATATAATGCACGTGCAGGTATATTTACCTCTCTGGAGGAACGTCGCCGACGGACTTTGCCTGTGCGAATTTCCATCGTTCGACGAATGATGATTGAGGCTTTGGAGCGTGTGACTCGGTCTCCAGTGGAAGGGCCATCCTCCGCTGGTGGGAAGCATTCCCCGTATATTGTCGGCATCCGAATTCTCCTGACCTCCGGCGCCACCGGTACCCGCCTGGACGTTCGTCCCCGAGCTCGTCAGACGGGGGTGGTGTTGGTGTTGGTGAAGATGCTGGAGCGGCGAGGGGAAAAAAACGCTTCCGATCCCGACGGGGTATCGGCCGGCTATCAACGAGGACATCAAACCCAGTCTGGAAAATTATCGCGCAACGCAACGGTTTGATTAGAGAAACGTAACAAGAAAAAAAATAAAAATAAAAAAAAAAAAGAGCGGATAATCTCGCGCCGGCTCTCCCTACGATATTCCCCTTTTTGGCTCGATCCATTAGCTTCTCGAACGAAACAGCGAAACTCGACGGAGCTAACCTTACCCGTGTATAACTCCCCGTTTATTTCGAGCAGCAGAAGGAGTCTCGCGAGCCCCCTAATCTGACTGAAATCGTTTCCCTAATCGGAGGTTCGGATTCCTCGTCGCTTCATAGCTATATAATAGCTTTGTGGAAAGACGAGAAGGGACACAACTCGAATCTTGGTAGACCTAATTTATTCCTTTTAACGCGTGAATAACATACTCTGTTATTTTATTTTACTTTCTTTATTCCTTTGATATTTCTCTCATTTGAGATCATCATTTTTGTCATTGACGTTGTTGTTGGATGTTCTAAATTACCCCACTATAGATTGGAATTCGTTTCGTTTTTTAAATTTAGTTTATCGTTTCACCGATGAAATAGTTATACCGATAATTGGATCACGGAGTTTTAGCGACGGACAAGGAGGGTGGTGTACACCGTACTTGTATCGGAAAATAGAAAAAAAAAAAAAATAGAAAAAAATAAAAGGACAATCGATAGCGATACAAAAGCTATATAGCTGCGGGTGCCTATATAGGGAGGAACACAAAACGGAATCGCTTTCTTTATAGTTGGCGCGTCAATTGCGACCGTTACCTACATTGCTGCGCGAGTGAAACATATTTATTCCACCGTTTTCACGTCCGTTTCACCAACTATATGAATTTTCCAGAATCAAGCCATTTATCTGTCGTACATGCGCATGGAATTCCGATTGTTTCGAATTTTGGTATACACATCAAAGATCATCGTTTATTATAGCGGCTCGTCCAAATTTATCAGACCGTCGGACGATGACATATTCCGTTTCTGCACGACTATGGGTTCCGATTTGGGTGTCAGCACACCTCACCTACAACGATATGACAAAGCGACCGTCGCGACGCGATGGAAAATATGGTCTCGTCCTCCGTTCTTTTTACCCAATCGAAATTCCGCACCGTCAGACTTTTGCTTCGGCGGAGAGCGACGTGCGAAAAAAAAAATGTACGCTCAAACGCGGTGCACGTTATACGCCGGGCGAAACGTAAAACAACCCCGAACCCCCCTCAGCTGCGGAACGGCAGCCATTTTGGGCAGCGTTACCTACAGCGAAATCGTCGACGCGGCGTCTAATTTCACGCCTCGGAAAATCTATGTATTTATCTCCGAACTGTAGCGGAACGAGCGAGGAGTTGAGCGAGAGTTTTCCCGAGATTTTGTACGCGAAACGAAAAAACTTACTTCAAAGACCAACGGCGCACGATATTACTTCGCATTTCGCCTGAGTCCCGACGATTTCGACCGTTCGCTACGATCCGCCCTCGCCTCGTCTAATTTACAAATTTAAGCGTACGCGACGCGAATATGTATGTATACATTGTATATACGGATCATATAGAAAGGTACCGTAACGTTTCCACAATTTCGTAAACTTTTCCAAAGTAGAATACTAGCGGCATTGCGCCGTTGCTGTTACACCGTTACCCCGCCTCCGCTGCAGGGAGAGTAATTAATTTAATTACCGCCATTAGTTTACCAGTTTACCTCCTCGTTACGCACATAGCTTGTTATACACCGTGTGTGTATATATATAATTCGCCGGCAAACTGCAGTTGTATAAAACGCGCCATCTTTATCTCCGATGTTGTAGAGAGAGGAGAAAAAAAAAAAATCATTTCCATTTTCGCCTCGTACAGATACCGCTGCGGTACGTTCAACCGCGTACAGTTTCGGGGGATAATATTACTGGAAATGTATGGATTTGAGCGGGGGGCCCCTTACGTACATACATGTATACACACGACGGGTAGTGAAATTTGATACCACTGTAGACACGGCTCTGGTTAAGTTGGATTAGGTAAGGTTGGGTTCGTAGTAATTTATCCCTGCAACCGCGCATTTCGCTCTTACATAGGTGCAGTAGAAGTCGAAATGAAAAAAACTGTTGCGGGGTCCAACTTTAGTTCAATTTGTCTGTTTTCGTTTTTCTTTTTTTCTCTCTAACGCAAGAAAATCAACCTGCAGGGTACGATCTTTTTCACGGTTGGGTATACACGTGCGAACAGTGCAGCCGAGGATCGCGCGTACGTGATCTCGCTAGGTGGATAGCGTTCGCAATTTTTGAAATTCACGCGCGACATGTTTAAATATAGAGTATATACAGCGTATAACAGAGAGAGAGGGTACAAAAGGGTCTCCGGAGAGTTGGCACCCCTGCAGGCAATTACCAGCTCTTTGTACATTAGCAAAGCCGGCCCTGATGATAGCGGCAGCTGTACTATAGGTATAGTATACGTGACTACTACGCGTTCGTCGCGCGGTATATATAAAGTGGGCGGGACTTTTGCGATCGATATAAGGTGTAGGCACCTGCATAGGTGTAGGTGTGCGACGAGATGCCTCGGTTGTGTGATACGTTCGGTGTATAAACTCCCGTTTACGCGGTACACCGTATCGAATATTTGAAGGACTTTTATTTGCCCCATCCCCCGAAAGTCCGACGGGTGATAAATATCGAGGATGATACGAAAGTGAGGGATTTCCGCCGCGACGAAGAAATCCTCTACCCGGTTCTAGTCGTACGTATGACGTTTGAAAATTACACGCGTTTGATATGTGTGTGTGTAGGTGTGCGTGTGTGTGTGTGAAGGTGTGTATACCTCGTCGTACACAGCCGCAGAGGCTCGTACATGAAGATATTGTCAGAAAGTGGCAGGCTGTCGATCTAAGGTGACAATTGCTCGGAATTACCAGCTTGGTAAGACGAAGATACTCAAAACGGGGCTTCGCAGAAGCCTTAAAACCTCCCCCGCGGGCGACGCGAACGCCGCCGCTGCTGCTGCTGTTATACCGTTATGCTTGTATATCCTCCTCCTTATTCTTTGTCCGCTACCGCTGGTCTCCTCTGTACGTAAACCCGCGCGTATATATTTACTAATAAATTACGTTGTACCTCGCGGAGTTTCGATCCGCTACAACCGTTTCGAAACCGGCGTTCTCTATTCTCCTTGATATTATCCAAACCGCGATTACAAGAAACGCGGAGAATCGTGAGCTCGTCACGCTATCGGCCGTCGAACGACGCCATCTTCGATTCTTCGCAGACTTTGGACGGGTGAAAGCGCGATCCTGATGGATCCGAGGGGTAGTCGAGTCGGTTGCGTAAAATCGAACGGACTTCGGACGTCAGGGGTATATCAGAACTTCGAATACGCAACGAACAAATTAACGGAGTTTTTTTTTTTTTTATTTCTTTTTTTTTTTTATTTTTTACGCGCCGCGCACGATCCTCCAGGAGAACACACAAAGGTGGCTGCGGGATGCACGGTACGCGGGATAATAATATTCTCGAACATGAAAGCGCAACCGGCTGCAGGAGTACGCCGAAAAAAAAAAAAGGAAGAAGAAGAGACTAATTTTGTGACGTAGACGTTGCCGCTGCAGATGCCTCACTCGGATAAAAATCAAATCTGACGTCCACTGTTTGCAAGCATACGGCTAGTCGGTATCCAGGTAGAAACACCCATCTCTAAAGGTGCACGGGAGCAAAACTTATCCTACGCCCTTTGGCAGCCCTAATTCTTGCTTTGGACGCTTAAATTTCACCCGCCGTCGAGTTTCGGATCCAACGAAATAAGGACACGCCGTGCGCGCTGCTCATTTGTGTTTCACGTACGGATCCGTCTCGTCTTATTCGTCGACGACGACGACCGAAATCGGCCGTTAATTCGATCTGTTCTCTCGCGAAGGATAACGATTTCCGAAAGTGGCTGCGGAAACGCGATCGCCGCTATAACTTCACGTTTCTCACTTCGCGGGTTTCCGACGGCTTCGAAAGACGCCCCGTGACTATCTATGTTTGTAACGGGCAAACGTGCGACGTCCGAATCCCGCGGGATAATTCATGGATGGGAAAAATCGAATACAGAGTACACGTGAAGATAAAAAGGAAATATTTCGGAATTAGCTCACGCTCGCGTCAGATTTAGCGTCAAACACAGTTTATTCCTCAAAATCGTCCCCCTTTCAAAAGATCCGTTTAAGCGACACGAGATCTTATTGCCGGAGATTAGCTCTTCTCCAGTCTCATTGTATCTCGTGTGTTATATTCTTCCTCTTTCTTTCGTTTTTTTCACTTGTTTTTTTTTTTTCTTTTCCCCAATTCCAGGGGGCACTTTATTATTCCTCGCGTACAATCCTCTTCTCGGTCGGGGTTCTCTAATTCGGGCTCATCTCGAGGGCCGCGGGAGAGGCGGTTTTTTCCAAATTTTCTAAAAAATCACCACGAGCTACTCGAGTATCTCCGGTCCAAAGGATTCACCCTGCGGTTCGTCCGCGAAACTACGAGCGCAGCTAGTTCAATCGCGTCGTCCTTTTCGATATATCCTTGGAAAGTTTCGCTCCCCCCCTTCGCCCCACCCGCGAGCGAAAGGAAGCAATCCTAAGATAAGCCCTCGTTACGGTTATATAATATTCGAGCGTCTTAAAAGCTGCGATAATATGGACGGATCGTAGGGCTTACGCCGGGGGGTTTACGCGTACATCTTAGCGCCGAACGTTATACGTATACACCGTTGGTTTCGCTGAATAATAAATTATTTTGTAATGTATGTACTTCCTTCCTGCGAACGGGCGAAAGACGCTATCCTCGAGTGCTCCCGTTGCCGTATCGCCGTTGCAACGCTGCGGGGCCAGCTGGGTAACGGTGTAGGATACGCGCGCTCCGAGGAAGATATTCCCGGGGGATTCTCTGGCTTCTTACATCCGCGACGTTGTATTATATACGTACGTTGTACACACACTCGATTATACGCTGTACACCGCTCTATCCATCTCCTTTGCCTTTCGCGTCTATATCGCGGATGTGTATGCGGACTGTGTGTATATATATATATATATACACACTACGTACTCTACCCAACTGCATCTATTATGCAAGTATCCAACAAATTGATTCCTACCGGATCCGAGACTCCCTCCGTTCTCCGCTGCGGCAACCTCAGCTTCTTATTTCCCGCTACCTCCGCGGGACCCCGCCACTCCGAGACGAAAGATACGCTTACATCTTCTCGGTTATTGTATACCACCCTTCGTTCTACCCACGCGACGTTTTCCTTGATTTTCGAAATTTTCATACCTTAGCTTAAAATCGATGAAATCATTCGAACGAGAAAACATCCCCGTCAAGGACTTGAAATCGACTACAAAAAAGAAAGGAATATAGCGGCCATTTTTATCAGTTTTTTCTTTCTTTATTTATTTTTTTTTGTTCAAGTTTTGGTTTTTTTTTTTTTCTTTTTAAGAGAGAGTTTCTTCGGTAATGTACAGCGCGTTGCGTATACCTAGATATTATACGGACGTGGTTGCACATAATTGCGAAGAACCAAAGAGCGCGTTGACGCAGGGATAATATTCACTCGCCGACAATTTCAGAGAGCATTGAAATACCGACGCTAATTATCCTGCAGCACGAAGCCAAAGTGTAGAAACGGTAAATGGCATTGAACGATGCATACGCGGGACAATCGTGATGCTGATTATGATGATGACGACGACGACGATGATATTCGTAATGATAATAATGATCGTTCGTAAACGCGCGCGGAGTGAGTTGTTCTGACGTACTGCGGGAGGACGACGCTGAAATGTAGGATCCGCATATGTCTGGAGAATGGGGAATCATTCCTGTGCATCGTACGATGTGTGAACGAAAGCATAAAAAAGTAATTGTATACAATGGATAATATGAGCAAATGAACAGAATTATATGAATATACGTCGACGCGCTGGATACGGCACCGTAGTCGAAAGATTATCATCGTGTGTGAATCGGGTACCGTATCTGGAAGTTTATGGTGTGCGAATTTAGTCGCGGTATAGATACTGCTCAGAGAATGATCCGTAAAATTTTGGATAACGCGTAGTTTGGGGCATTCCTTGATTTTTCACAATTTGGAGCGATAAATTGGCGATAACTCGATCACTTTCATAGATAGATCAATTTGGCTTCTAGATTTGGATTCCTGAGCTGATTATACGTGAGATTACTCTTGAAGAACCAAAAAAATGTTCGATTTTTGAGCAAAAAATAAATCAGTATTTTAATTGGGTTTAATATGATTTTCTAACGTATTTTGGCCTCAGGAATCCGAATCTGGAAGAAAAATTGAACTATCTCTGAAATTGACCGAGTTATCGCCAATTTTCAACTTTTTGGGGTCAAAAATAAAAAATTGATTTTTTAGTCTATCTTTACGTATTTTGATCTCAGGAATCCGAATCTGGAAGAAAAATTGATCCATCTGCAAAAATTACCGAGTTATCTCCATTTATTCGCAATTTTTGGTACAAATTTGAGGATATCTCGAAGGGAAAAAATCGTAGCTTAATTTGGACAACGGATTCGTGTTCCTGAGGTCAAAATACATAAGAAAAGTGCCATACGATCGATTTTTAAAAATAAAAATTTTTGGCCAAAATTTGAGATTTTTCCAAGGGGTACCCCTTACGATTTTTTCAAATTTTGGTCAAAAATTTTTATTTTTAAAAATTGATCGTATGGCACTTTTCTTATGTCTTTTGACCTCATGAACACGAATCCGTCGTCCAAATTGAGCTACGATTTTTTCCCTTCGAGATATCTCAATTTTTCTGCTCCAAAAAGCTAAAAATTGTCGATAACTCTATCAATCGCGTAGCCAGACTTCTGAAAAGTCCGAAGACGTCGAAAAATTTCCATCAAATTAAAAAAACATTTTGGAAAAAGGTGACCCGTTCAACCCGGAATGCCCCGCATGCCGTACTCGGAGTGCGCAGAGTAATCGCATTTCGTCACTCCCGAAAATGAATGATGTGAAAACGTAATTATTCCTGATGTTATAACGTAGGCCACGACGTTGTTAGGGGCTTAAGGGAGGGGGGGGGGGGGGGGGGGGCGGGAATCCGAATACCCCAATAATAAAATGGTAAACGGGTGGAAAACAAGCAATTGGAACCTGCATCGGGGGCTTTTAGTTTGGGGTTAGAGGGTGCAAATCTGATAAAATCATCTCGAAACCACCCTCGTACATAAGAGGACTCTTCAATTTGACCATATGAACACACACACACACACACGCGTGTGCGTATAGGTACCGTACGTACGTACACCATTGAATTTGCCGATGCTGTTCCATTGGCTGCAGCAGCGGCTCTTTCCGCGCCCTGTACCCTACGCTCCCGATATATACCCACCAACTACACCAACACAATCTAACCCCGGAAACTTCGATCTTCGCCGGACTTTTTCCCGCACCCTTCGCAAAATGATCTCTCTATTCCAGCGCGGAAAACGCACACACCTTAGCGAACAGCTTATCCATATACCTACCCCTACACGGATTTAATACCAGATCTATCTAATGCCACATCATGTAAGTAATGCAATGCCCCGCCGAATCGCGAGGGGGATGCGAGGGATTCGTCGTTATTAAATGAGACAGCCTAATAGACCCATTAACGTCCGCGCTATACACTTACGTGCCGCACACGCACTACCCCCCGCTCCCCCCCCCCCCCCCCCCCCCCCCCTTATCGCACCGTACGTTTTTCGGAGTAGCTGGAGGCGGAGGTGTCGGTAAAATGGACCGAACCGATTCCCTTAATTCTCATCGACGCGACAACGAGACAAGGATGATCAAAAAAAGATCGTTTCCCGAGTCGGTGAAAACCGAGGATCGTACGCAATGAAATAAACTAAAAAAAAAAAAAAAAAAAACCGTCAATTTCGTGCGTAAAACGTTGCGATAAAAAAGGTAACGTGAGCACTGCACTCTCTATGGCATCGCGTTCCACCGATCGGCCCCCCTGCAACACACAGCCGCGGCGCGCACTCGATGATTTTCGCTAAAAATCGATCGTCGATTGTGGGGCACGTCGGGGATATCGCGGAATTCCAGCCCCACTGTTACAGGGCGTACGGTAGAGACACCCCACCCGCATTTGACGGGTAGTGGTGGTAGTAGTGGCGCAAAAGTGTTTTCGATCTTCGCTGTACGTTACGCGGTGGCTGCATGCGGCTCGCTTTTGTTCATCCACCTACCGTTGCGCGCTCTCCAGGTATTCGTGAAAGAAGAGCGATCGAAAAACGGAAAAGGAACGAAAAAAAGCAAAAAGAAAAAAATAACAAAAAAACAACGCAGAGCAAAGAAATAAAATGAAAAAAAAAAAAACAAAACAAAAAACAAATAAACGAAGAGCCCCGCACGCGTACACGTTCGTCGTGGGTACGGTACAATAGCTGCAGGATTTGAATCGTGCCGATTCCAAAGGATGAACGCGATGTATAGTATTGTTACGTTAAATGAAGAGACAAAAAAAAAAAAAGGATCCAGGGAGCGAGCCAGTGTTTCCGAAACGGTGTGACGCCCGCGGTATAGCTAATTGGTTTTTTTCTTCTCTTTCGAGCTTTTCTGTCGCCGCTGAATTTCGCTGGTCTTTTTTTTCGACGTTTCATCGTACAACTCTGTACCGCAAATTTGATCCGATCGATCATACGGGTCTAGACGCAAATTAGCTCAAGACCATATCTTTTCCAACAACTTATAATCATTCGAAGGTTAGCTCGAGTCGCATACGAACTCGCCCTTAATTGGATCGCCGATAGTTCGTTAGTATTAATCTTCGACGACTCGAATACTTACGCCCCGCATACACTCGTATCATCGGGGGTTACAATAATTACCGCGTTCGCGAATATTTTTTCTCCCCCGTTTTCATCTCCGTTCCGATTTTCGCATCTCGCGACGCATCGTCACCCCGTTCCGTTCGCTGCGAGAATTTATAAGAAAATGAAAATGAAAAAAAAGAAAAAAAAAAAAACTAAACAGACGTACCTGGACAACATGGCGAGATCGGCGGTCGCGTGTCCCATCAGCGGATTTCCTTCGGTCGTATTAAAACCCGCGGCGTTTCCGTTCGCCGCACCGTGAAGATTCCCCGGTCCGCCGGCGAGGCCGGACAGTCTGGGCAGAGACCCGAGGAGCTGGGACGACTCGTTGGGCGACGTGGAAGAAGTTTGCTGATGCAACGTTTGCGGTGGCGGACTGACCCTGAGACCCTGAAGAGGCTGATCTCTCGGCGGCGGCGAAGAGGAGCCGACGACGATCGGTGACTCCGATCTGCCGAGGATACTCGATATGCTGAACGAGGTGTACTGAGGGGTACAGGCCGGCCTCAACGGGGCCTTGCCGCCGTTTATCGTGCAGGAATTGCTTATGCTGCAGTTGTTCTTCTCCTGATGAATGAGGAGTTCGGCCGGTGCCGAACTGCTGCGGGATCCCTCCAGCTCCAGATCCTCCTCGGAAACTACCGACACCTCGATCTCCGTCTCGCCGGACATATCCGTTCCGATTAATTTCGCGAGATAGAAATCTACGACACGCTCGCCTCCGTTTTCTCGCCCCCTTTAGCCACGTTTGTTGCGTTCGCTCGTTGTTTACAAATCACTGAAAAAAAATCGCGGCGAATCGACGCATGGTTTTTTCGTTTTTTAGACTCTATTTGGCTTCCTTCGAATCGACTCGGGGCATCACGAGGGGATCCCCTTTCCGCCGTAGACAACACACTCGAGTATCCTATCTTTATATTGCACGAAAAATTTTATCTTCCCAGAACTTCACTTGTGTCGACGTTACATTTATCCGCCGTTTATCTCTGTCCCGGAGGTCGAATAAGAACCTCGACTCCAGTCGATCCTTCGTTACGTACGGTGCACCTCTTCCACACGTCTCACATTTTCACGGTTAACATCGCGCACCTTTTATTTATTTTTTTTTTCTTATTTTTGTTTGGAAATTCGCTTTCGATATCAGCGCGATATTATCCAAGGCCCTCCAGGTGTCCGGGGTAACGCGTAGGCGAGGTCAAGTTTCGGGGTGGCGTTTGCCGCTGTCTCCCCCCCCCCCCCCCCCCCTCCCACTCCGTCCCGTCAGATTAAAAAAGAAGTGCTTCCTTAGCGTATAAGTTACACGTTCGTCGAATTACGCGATACCTACAACGTAAGCGTAGGGTAATCGAGTTCGTGCACCGCGACGACGATCGTTCCGGAGGTGATCGCCGCTCGAAATCGCTCGATTCGCTCGCGCACCAGACGCGTATCGCGCGTTACACGTACGAACGACACGATATCGTCACTCGCCGCCGCTCGTAGTTCGAGGGTGTAACGGATGACGAGTTTATCAACCTTCTATTACGGTTTTAAGTGAGTGACGCGGGGTAGATACTGTTTGACTAGCGGCGGAACAAGGAGCGCCGGACAGAAACCCGGTTACAAACACCGGTGGCGGGTACGAGGGAAAAAGGGGAGGAGAAGAAGCGAAGGGAACGAGATGGAAGGGTGGGGGTTGGGTTTTGGGGTTGGTTGGTTGGAAGTTGTCTCCGTTGTCGTAGTCGTAGTCGTAGTCGTCGGCGCAGCGGTAATCGTCGTATTTCGTCGGGGGGGGGGGGGGGGGGGGGGGGAGGGGGTATCTCGCGGTCGCCTCGGTTTATCCGATGAAAAGCGTATTCGGAGCGAGAGGGAGTGCGAGGAGGAGCGAGGAGAGCGAGGAGAGCGAGAAGAGCGAGGGTGCACCCCGCGTATAGGTGGTATGGTTCGCGTTTCGCGGTACGGAGCCGAATGGAAAGGGGGATACGCCGAACCTGGACGGGGAGAAGCTGTACCGAGGGGTAGAACGTTGGGAGGGTGTTTTTGGTGGGCGTGGTCCGCGCGACCGAGGGGTGTGCTTCGGCTATCCCCATTCGTCGACGTCGCGATCGATTCTCCCGAGTGCCGGGGCTCGCCGGGGGGGCAGATTTCGCTCGTCGACCAATAGCGGGTAGCCGGCGCTCTCTCGATTGTTGCTTGTGTGAATTTTACTTCCCAACTACGCTATCCGCCGTATCGCTCTTAGCCAGCCTGTGTTGGCGCGTTGGTGAAACTCGCCAACACCACCCAGGAATTGCCGCGTCGGTACACGAGCCCAGGCGAATTTCGCGAGATCGTGTGCGTCTCCGTGCACGTCGGACTCGTGTGTTACTTATCCATTATAACACTCCAAGATCTTGATTCAGGCCCGTAGCGCGGCAGGCTTTTAACCAATTAGCTTTTATAGCTCTCGTAACCCCCCCTCCTCCCGCCCCCTCCTCCCCTCCTCGCGCCACCCCGCGCGCGCCACCGGCTACTCTTCGTCCTCTTCCTCCGACGTTATCTCCACCTCCTTCGCCGCCGCCACCGCACCGCCGCCACCCCTAACCTAACCCTCCCCCGACTCGCAGTCGCCCGACGTTCCCGAATACCTCGAGCCAACGGCGTGTATTCCGAAGCACAAGACCCAACCATCCGACTAATCTACCTTTACACAACCTATATTTTCGCATTATATCCTCAAGTCCTGCAAACTTACTTGCTACTGATTATCGCGTCCCTTTCAAGCTAACTGCGCGACGGTACGAGCTCTGTACACCTTTATATCATATACGTGTATAGATAATTTCCAAGTGAGAACTTGAGTTTTCCAAATTTATGCAACTCCGTGTACGATACGAAATTTTCCAGACCTACGGTCGGCTTATCATGCGAGACAATGAATTTCACCCGTGAAGAATTATGGGAATAAATTGATCAAGGTGTACCCAGAGGGACGGAAATTTCCAAGGGAAAAAAAAAAAAAAAAAAAAGGTTGAAGCGTTCGTGCGACTCGTCGTTAGTCGGCCAATAATATCGTGCATAATATACGGTGGCGTGTTTTGGCGGATTAAATTGTTACTCGCGTTTATACGATTTCATATACCCAGAGGTATCCGTACAATGTACTTCGGGGCTGGTGGTATTTATTTGTTTGTCGGTTTGTTGTCCGTACACACGGATCAAAGTGCACCGCACACCGCTGCGCTATAACTACGAAATTCGTTCAAAAACTACCCTTCGCCCGCAGGTACGTATAGGTAATGGTATTGGTACCCGGTGAGGTAGTAAGGTGGGCGTGTCTCGCGCTATAATTTTTCCACGGATTAAATATTCTTGAGCATCTACTTTACCGCGAGCTGAGCTGAAAAGCGCTCTGGCTCAGGGTGAGCCGTTTTGTACGTTTACCCCTAAATTAATAGCGTTTTGAAAAATTTTAATATGCCAGAAAAAGAAAAATGTCGGGTCGCGATATACAACGTTACGATGGCCACCGAGGACCGTGCGTACGTAACTCCGATTTTTCTCTGAATTTGATTTTATCTTTTCTTTTTTTTTTTTTGGTTTTCAAATAAATTTTTGCAACTTTTTCCCGCATACATTATATGAAAAAGTGCGGAGTGCACATATATATATCGATCGATCCTTCGCTGCGGTGTAGTCCGATAGCCAAAGTTGGCGAGTTTAATAATTAAAATTCTACGGCGGATTCAACAAACTCGAATCAAAAAAAGTTTTTAGTAATTACAAAAAATTGTATCCCGCATACGATACGCGCGCGAATCAAATGTTCGTTAGATATTATTAAATTTTTCTGGAGTTGAAGAAAACAGAAAAAAAAAAGTAAGCGATGTACCACCCCTTCGAACAAAAAAAAATTCCAACTGTTATTTTTATTTTTTTTTATTTTTCAGTATTTAATTGTTACCCGTCGAATTTACTTCCACATAGGTATATACCTGTGTTATATACATGTACATATGAAGCATTAAGTAAATCAAAAATTTCCATCTCCGTGTTCAACCGAACCAAACTACCCCTGTACACATAGAATTCTACATACCTACGCGCGAGCAATTCGATACTTTGTTCTTTCCAAATTTGAAAAAAAAAAATCCTTAAAAATGATTATTTTGCAATTCGAAGAGAATCAGAGACGCGGATACAGCTAGATATGGAATAATAGGCGCAGAGAATGAGATAAATGAAAAATGAATGATTTATACAATGAATGAACGGAAAGAAAAAGGAAGCAATGAATGAAAAAGAAAATAAAATTAAAAAAAAAAAACAACAAAAAAACAACAAAAAGACAAAAATGGAAAGCCAAAGCTTTGGCCGCTTCACCAGTAGCCCCCTCTTCCATCCCATTTCTATAGTCGATAAGCGTACCTACATCGAAAAGGGATTGCCTTTGATCTCATACACCTATATACGTACACACCATATACGGCCAATACATTAAGCGCAATCACAATCGACGACGTATCTATATACCAGCTACTACGTACTATATACATAGGTATCCGGATACATACGTATATGTATATGTAATGTATACATACAACTGGAGGCTCACTTTGCTCACGGTACACAGAGAGACGGGCGAGTTGCATCGTACTTACGAGTCACAGCCCTTGATCAGGCGAACGCGAATTTTTATCATCGGAAGAATTTTCTTCCCCCGCAGCCCGAAACCACGTCATTCGTCGCCGCAGCCTCGCGCCCGCTTCTGCGATGAAAAAAGAAAAATATTTAATAACGAGAAACAAATCCTTATTTTGGATCCCGTTCGGGAATAGCCGCGCGAGCAAAGTGTTTACGTATACATATGTATACGCGCCTATTGTACATGTCTCTCTATCTATTGGGGGTGGTGTTTTTGGTGCCAACGCGTTGAGTTGGCAGTGCAGTCGGTATACGTATATAAAGTAGAGAAACGTATACCGAACAAAGGATCATACCTATACGATATACCTATAATATACGATACAGATGCACAATATATAAAATAGGTACATATTTTTAATACATATCAGCTCCCAACAAAAAGTGCGGAAAACCTCGCGGGATTCGCGTTTGGGGTGCGTCATTTTTTTTTTTTTATTTTTTTTTTTTTCAAAGTTTGGAATTTCACCAGTGCCCCCCCCCCCCCCCCCCCCCCCATCCAGCTCCTCGAAATCGTGGAAAAAATATTTCGCCAAAAGATTTCGATATTTTTAGCGGAGAACCTTCCTTCTCCTTCTCCTTTTTTTTTTTTTTTTTCTCTCATTCGTGCACGTTTTACAAATCTGTGTACACACGCGTATAATTCGGATCCGCAATTAAGAGATTTTCGAAAATTCCGCACAATTATCGATGCGGGTATAACTGACTTGAAGGTAAATCTTATTCACGAGCTTCTACCACGTTAGATTTGTTGTGCGGCACACTTTTGTACCTGTGAATACCCGCTGTTTTACAATAGTTGGCGGCACGTCGCCGTATATAAGAATGAAAATATGTATTTTACGTTCACCTACACGGTGTACACGCGATACTGTGCGAGGCTATTTGAAAAAGATGGAGAATTTTTTTCCAACAATTTTTTTTTTTGAAAAAATTAAATAACCGATAGAACAAATGACGGATCGTTATAAAAATTCGAGTTCGAAACTCTTTTCTCTTTGGCAGGCCCTTAAAAATCGAAATATGATATCGGAGAGCTGAAATGTTTTTTTTTTTTTTCGATATATTCAGTTTTTAGTTTTCCTTTCTCCTTTTCATTGGGTTATTTTCTCGCCAAATTGGCGTCTGCACAATCCGTTGTGAACTTGGAGTGTACGCAGAATCCGAGAACATCGGGTGGTGCGTACCTATACACGTTTCGCGGTTACAATGATCAACGACGGCTCTCATCGAATCCGCAATTAAAAAATTTTCAATTCCGAGCCGCGTTTTTTAAAGAGAAAATAAAATACGTACATTTTTTTTTCGCATCGCGTAATCCCTGAACGCAAAAATTTACGACGACGAATATCTGCAGAGTGTCACTCGGAAGAGGGGTACATATATCGATAAATAGGTTAGCTGCGTATACACGTGGGTTACGGTATATCTGTGTGTGGGATAAATTTGCGGCGTATACATATATATACACGCGTACGGAGAGCCACGGAATATATATATATACATATATATCTGTATTCTATTTTGTGTTCGGGGCGTAAGAGGATTATCTGCTCTCAAGAGAAGTAAGTGGTAGGTATGCTTCACTTTTCACAGGGGTTGCATTATTCCCTATTATGCCATGTGATTAGTAAATGCAGGTAAGCTGCCGCGGGGGGTCTCCATTATGTTTACAACGCTGAATCGCATCGTCTCCTATACCACTACGCGTAACGTATACCGCCGAACTTGCGCGTGTATTACGGTGCGGGCTGGATGGATAGAGCCGCGAAGGAGACGACGACGACGACGACGACGACGATGCCGCCGCTGCCGCATTTGTGAACAGTGCCGCGGTTCACTCGCCCGCAAAACTTACCGACTCTTGTATAAATTCGTCGTGGCTTTTCTCGTCTCTTTTTCGCATTATATAGTTAACAATATTCGCTCTGTTGCGCCCCATCGCCAGGTATATTATACCCACCGTATAGTGTACATACATAATGTACTCAAGCTGCACAACGTAGCAATCGCTTTTCTTTAGTTTTCCTCCAAATTTTTTTCCTCCCTCCTCCTCCTCCTCTTCCTCGATAGGTAATACTATATTTTTCCATTGAGATCTCCTACGCATCGCTTTCCTCTTCGTCGGGCTAATTGTTTTCCTTTTTTTTTCCACGGGGTAGCGCTTATCTCCGTTTTTTTTTTTTTCTTTCTCTCAACAAACAAAAATTTTGGAATTCGATTCTACTTCACCCTGCCCACCGAATCGTATGTGCCATGTATAATGTAAATATATGTAAATATAGATCTTCACATAGCTGCAACAATGAGCGTTTATTTTTGCGTGTACCGTACACACACACACACGTTTTGATCCAATTAAAACCTTCCACCCTAATAAACTCGACGTTTTGCTGGCTGAAATAGCAGCGGCGATGGTAGTAGTAGTAGTAGTAGTAGTAGTAGTAGTAGTAGTGGTGGTGGTCGCGGTAGTGGTGGGTACGGATCTTGTTGCTGTTGTTGCCACTTTCTATTCTACAGGCGGTATTATCATCATTATTATTATCGTTATCCCGCTGGGTTTGAACGAGCCTTCGTGCGGCTTATAATATAACGTCTACCGTAGAGACGTAGTTAACGTTAGTGTGTACGTAGATGCGCGTATAGGTATACCTACGGAGAAATACGCACCACGTTCGGCTGTATAACGGGACACTTTACTAATTCCCATTACCCGGAGCACGTCGTACTCTCTGCGACTATACCACGGAATCGACTCTATTATGTATGGTATACATACGGGTAATGGCGCGCATATATGTACCTACGTAAATATACATATATCCTTTACAAGGGCCTCTTTCTGGAGGGCCACCCTTCGACACGGTGCACCACGTTTTGGCATCGATACCGTAAATCTATCTTATTGTTCCGAAGCAACGCGCCGCTGCGCCGACGTCGTCCGATATTTCGATGGGGATCACGTGTCGCGCTAATTTCTCAAGGGTTCTCATTTATTTACATCCTTATACCTGAATACATGTATGCGCTCTGTACGGGCGCGGTGCACGTCCACGCGATACGCCTCGGGTGAAATTCACGTATCCTTGTACACGTGATTATACGTAAAACAAAAAAAGGAAATATTTCGATCGATCGTACGTCTCTGCTGTGAAAATTTTCAACCCTTCTTCTTCTTTTTGTTTGTTTATTTATTTTTTTTTCTGGAACGATAAAAGTCGCGGAAACACGTATACGATGTCGTTTTCACCCCCCCTCCCCCCCCGAAGCTGCAGCTGTTGCCCACTTTTCTTTTCTCTTACACGTATAATCGGCGCGTGTGTACGAAGGAGAGAAACGAAATTGGTGTAAGCAAAATGGCGACGATCAGATTGATCAGCTGATTCACAGATGTATATACCAATTTACGCTTACCAAACACAACCCTCGTATATAATAGATGCTAATTATCTGACTCATTCGTTACAAATTAAAAGATTTTTTTATACTGATATATTTCAGCGCGGATACGTAGATCGTAATCAAATCAATTAAAAAGTATGCCTAATGGACGCTCTGGAGTGCGGGGGGGGTTAAAAAATAAAAAAAAAAAAGAAACATTTTGTATCGGGCAGAATGATTGATATTGGTTTATCTCATTCGCCTGTACTACACCCTACAAGTTACACGGTGAAAGAGCAAAGCGATGAAGAAAAAGAATGCAAAAAAAATTTCGATTCCCAAACGCGATCTGATCCGTAACAAAAATCATCGTGTCATTAATAGGTATGAAAACGGGGTATTTCGAACGCACGGAATCTCCGCGATGGTTGCGAAATATTTCGTTTCATTTTTTCTTTCAAACATTTTTTTTTCTTCTCTAATTATATTCCAACTTTTGTTAAGTAGATAAAATATTAACTCGATTTTAAACGAAGTAATTTGTATCCCGCAGGCAACGAGAAAGTGAAGAAAGCAAATTACGCTGTGTAAAAAACGAGGCAATATGACATCCTCCCCCTCGATTCTGTAGAAAATAAGAAAAAGGAGAAAGAGGTCTTTATTCTTACGCTTCGGTATCCGGTTACTTGGCGTTTTAAGAATCACGAATAAAAAAATGAAGGAAAAAATGAACTGAAGAGAAAAAAAAAAACGACAAAAAGATAAAAAAATGGAATAGAAATGAATTTTCCGAGTGCTGCAACTGTGCTCATCTCTTCCATAAATTTAACGAAATTCACACGAAATAATCGGAAAGAACCCTTAAAAAACTGCGTCAAAAAGCCGCTTTGTATTTATGCGAAACATTTCGAGAACGATGGATACATCGTACACTCTCTGAAGAAAAAATTGGTCATTATCCGCCCTCGAAGAACGATAAAAAAAAAAAAAGGTGAAATGATCAACTGCGCGAGATCGCGTTGTAAAATTGTTCGGAAAATCTGTGAAACGAGTGAGGGAGGTAAAGGTTGAGAATTACATAAAAGATCGATCTGGAGGGATTCGTTTACGCCGCGCGAGGTTAGCCGGTGAATACGTATTAAGGTTGGATGACAAGCTGCTAATCAGAAAATGTTGGAACGAGTGACTGAGCCCCGGTCTAATAGAGCCGCCGCTCCGCCGGGTGGCACGGGGGGGAGGGGGGGGAGGGGAGGTGAAAAAGGAGAGAGGATACGGTAACCGTATAAAAGGTATATAAAGTAAACAAACAGAAGTAACTACCCATCCCGTACATTACGCTGTGCCGATGGTTGTGCAAAGTCGAAGGAGGGATGGGGACCCCGGAGGGAGAGAAGGAGAAGAAGAGGGAAGGGCGGAAGGGGGGAAGGGAGGAAGGGAGGGAGGGAGGGAGGGACGACGATGGCGATGACGGTTGTGCCACTGCCTCCGCCGCCGCTGTTGCTGGTTCGGAGTCGAGTCGGAAAAGGCAAGGGCGAGATAGGGCTATTAGGGTTTCGGTGTTGGCGCCGCCCCGGCTATTAGAGGGTTGTTTCACCCCGCTGTACCGCCAACGCCGCGATTTTGATGCCGTTCCCGGTGTTCGCCGTAGTTTCCTCCTCCGCTACTCGCGGTGTTCGCTCTCTTCCCTGGATATGTGTGCATGTGGCAACACCGGTTGTCATGGTTACAGGTTACCGCGGTAGTTGCCCAGAGAAGAGGTACCAGAGGGAGAGAGGATATGCCTTTAATAGGTATTTCTCCACTCCTCCTCCTCCTCCTCCTCCTCCTCCTCCTCCGTCTCCTCCTTCTCCTCGTCCTTCCGCTTCTCATCCTGCAGGAATATCTGCGCGCGGAGCATCTCTGCCTACATCTATAACCCGCGTACGTTTCACGTGTACGTACACGTACGTACGTACCTATTTACTCATTCGCACGTGTGTGAATTTACGTGTTACACGTACGTTCGCGTCGGTGGATTATATACCTCAGACGCACACACCCACACGCACACCTATTATACCTATACGTCGAGAAATCTCGGGAATATATAATTTTAACGCTGGATATCGAGTGTACAGGATCGTTCAATTTTGACGACGTTCGTGTCGCGCTCCGATTCAACGATTTCCTTTGATGAAATTTTTGACAAATATTTCTTCATCCCCCGAGTTCTCGGCGAGGTGTTCGAATCGTTGGAAATTGAACATCGTTTCTTCTTCTTTCCGATATCCGGTTGTTGGCGAGACAATTTTCGCTTCGTCTCGTTTTTTTTCTCACCCCCAAACCTCGTCTTTCTCGGGCCATCGGTATCGACGAGGTACCAAAATTTCGAGAAAAAAGAAAAAGTTTATCTTCTCCCTTTCGTTGAATATTGAAAATTAACGCTAGGGCATCCGCCCTCGCAGCCTCCGCTGAAATGAATCGTCCTGTAGCCTGCATTTATCCGGCCACGTTCGTATACGTATTTATGGCCAGAGGGCGCGCATTTCCGATATCCACATACGCCCCCGCATACGTGTGTATTTACGTACACGTGGATCTGCCCATGTACCGGGTAAACTTTTACATAGCACATATATATATATATATATACATATACATCTTGCTCACGGATTTTCACCGCGTCCGCCACCCGCAACGTCGCAACGGTATGCATTTCAACGACTCTCTTTGGTATCTCGCTCTATCAGGTTTTCCACGTGAAACGTTATCTACGCGATGGATGAAAAGAGAAGGGGCGACAGAGAGAGAGTGAGAGAGAGAGAGAGAGTAAGATGTAGTTGTTAAAAAGCAAAAGTTGCACGACAGCCAGTCTAAATGCTAATAGCCTTGTCGGATGGGACTTTGTCGGAGATTCTCCGGGATATTCCCATATATATATATATACCCACACCGCTACCCACAGAGGTACGAGTCGTTGGTTTAATTCGGTATAATAAGGACGTCTACGTGGACGCGAATAGCTGCCAACCCGCACGTTGCTGCCTGCAGGGTTGTATGTATTCCACGTACATATTTGTATATTTATGCATACAGTCAGCGAATATCGGTTGATATTCCATCCTTGCTGTGACTTCCGCACAGGTATATAGAATATAATATACCCTCCGGGAGAATAGATTAAATAATTCGCTCCGCGATGATTCTCGTGTCACATCACGTCCGTTATATATATCAACGAGAAATCACGTCGCGGCAAAATTTTCTTTGCAATTTCTTTTACAACGCGCCGTACCTTTGGCACGATGTGCTTGATATGTTTGAAAAAAATTCCCCGCACCACCTCGACGTGTAGCGTGCAACCCCACGGGTTTGGCTACGATAATAAAACGAATGATACACATAAAAGTCGCTTCAACCGCGCACAATGACCACTTCAGGCTCCCGCAGCTTCGTCCGAAGTAACTCAACCCCGATTTTTTTCCCCTCCCCTCCCCCTCCCCCATAAATGGCACGCGAATTAGTAGCCTCGAGAGCACTTCCATGCCTCTCGTACCACTCGGGGACTCGAGGGCCCGTGTTGTTCCACTAGAGATATATATGTTGAATATTTTCTATCCCCGGGCGATAATTTAACGAAACTTTTTCGTGCCCCTAGAATTCAGGGGTATTCCGGACGGGGAAGTTGCCATTTTCGCGCCATCTACGATCTCCGATGATTTTTTTTTCTTTTCTTTTTTTTTTTAAAAAAAAACTTTGTTCATCCGTCTGAAAACGCGAAAACTCTACGCTCTCTTTTTTCCAGTTCTGCAACCTTCTGGTCCTCGGCTATCGAACACCTCGACGGTCGAGCGAACGTCACCCAGGACTCTGCTACGTAAACGTAAGTCCACATAAGTCCTCGATGTACAGCTTCGTTTCTATCCGTCTCGGAACGTCCCTGCAGACGTATTATTCCGGTATATTATGCGCTCATACCTACCATGTATGTACACTTAGATCGCCCACGTGTACATGACATACGTATATCAACCAACCTATATGGATACAGGGGCGGAATTCTAGCGGCCACAGCGGCATCGGAAGCGACGGTGGTCGGTGCGGTTGTGCTCGTGTAGTAGGCGCCTTTCGAGCTGTTGATCCTGCGGGGTAATTTAAGAGCAGCGACCGACGCCGCAAACGCCGACGTTGCGGGGGTACCGGTTGCGCTCCGTCGAGCGCACATGTCGCCGCGTCGCGTCGCGTTGCGCTCCGAAATTCGGTGTATTCAGGGGTACGGGGGGACGGGCGGGCGGGCGGACGGACGGATCCCGCCGACGCTCCTGCACATCCAGCGGCTCGATCCACCGCGCCGCTGGATGGATGGCGCTAAGTATGTTGTTGTGTCGGTGCGCGGCGAGGACATTAGGCGTGAGCCCCCAATCTCCATTCACGGCTATCCCCATTCATCACGGACGCGTAACGCAAAACGCGCTACCGCGCTGCGCCGTGCGGGGTCAAATTCTGTGGAGCTTCTACCGCCGCCGATGACGACGCCGACGCTGCCTCCGCAGGTCGCTGGAGAATACTCACCGTATAAACCTCCCTTTGGTCGTCCGCGGCGCGCGCGACTCCTCGGGGACCTCTCGTTCACGGACCGCACCGTGATATTTAGTGCCCCTTTCGAAGAGCGAAAAAAAAAATAAAAACAAACAACGATCCAGTTATTACCAACGTTCGTATGAGCGAATGATTTTGGAAACGGTTTCGCTGTCCGACTCTTCATCTCGTTCGCATCTTTGATTTTTCACGGGTAATTTTTGCGGTACCTGTTTTCGGAAAATGGCATAACGATCTGGGTACCGGTCCGCATAGTGCGTCGTTGCGGGGGGAATGATTATTTGTTGAAAAAATTAAGCGACCGGATGATCGCTTTAGGGCAACGATTTAGGGGATTTTTCGTTTTCCGTAGCACAGCTGATGGATTTTCTCGTATATCTGTACGTACGTTTTGCACGTAACGTGTCGGTTTAAAGGTAAAAGTAAGTGGTCAGCTGCTGTATCGTTTTTGGAGAGGATATTTCTGCTTCGGTATTACTACGCACAAAGAAATAATACAACCCGTCGGGATTATCATATTGTGTATATTCGGGACGATCTTTTACTCCACTTTCGAGCGTCTACGGATACCAGAAGGTACTTAATTCCGAGGTTATGCAGCGTTAAGCCGCGTACTTAAAACGCTGCTGGATATTTCCGCTCGTTCGAACGAAATCGAATATAATGGAACGATTTTTCACACTGATTGAAAGATATATTTTTAAAACCGCCCGCAAAACTGGATCTTACGCTTACGGTCGCGAAAATGATCGCGCGTTAGTTTTTCACTTTCCCGTTTCCATTTCTATGCTTCTTTCGCTGCACGATAATTCAAACGAATGAATTTCCTACTTGCAACAATTTTTACAAGGATCTCAAACCCTCTGAGAAAAAAAAAAAAAAAAGGGAGATTTAAGTGACAGCGAGTCTTAATTCCGGCGGTCCTATCATGGCCTTATGATTAAAAGGTGCGGCGAACAAAAAAAAAAAACGAACCAAGAGAGAAACTAAAGAACGGAGGATTTGGGGGGTGAAAAATATTAGCCTTAAGCCACCCTGCGTCCCCGCAGGACGAAAATCACCAGAAGAAGGAGGAGCCTTAAAGATACGAGCTGTTGGACACGCTGTAGCCTTCACAACTGAATTAGAATGAATCGACCTACCAGAAGAAAGTAACATCAGCTATTTTATTTTAGCGAGCCATACGGTGGTGCGGGTCACCCTCGCCGCGCCCTCCATTTTTTTCTTTCTTTTCTTTTATCTTCTTGTTTTTTTTTTTGCCACGGTGAGCGTGTGTTTTATTTTTCATATTTTTTCGTCTTTGCCCCTCAACTGCATATAGATATACCGCAGATATAGTATATAACTGTGCATGAGGATATAAAATTTACTATACTATACGATATTTTATGTACTTATATATATATACATTACTCACTCTTGTTTCTGCTGATCCTCCGTGGGGAAATGGAAAAAAAAGATTATCTTGAGGATTTTTATTAAAAAAGAGAATAAGGTGTAGGTATTCAAATAATATCCCGTTTGCATAATCCGTTTTGTTGTCTCAGCGAAAACGTGCGTATTTATTCGGGTGGGTTGAAAACAAATTTTTTTTTTATTTTCTTAGCATGGGGGCAGAATTTCTACCTTATAATAAAAAGAAAATTTTTCAAATGATTTTGGCTTTCAGGTTTGGATTTCTGAGCTGATTATATGTGAGATTACTCTTGAAGAACCATAAAAAAGTTCGATTTTTGAGCAAAAAATAAATCAGTATTTTAATTGGGTTTAATATGATTTTCTGACGTATTTTGACCTCAGGAATCCGAATCTGGAAGAAAAATTGATCTATCTCTAAAATTGACCGAGTTATCGCGAATTTTCAGCTTTTTGGGATCAAAAATTAAAAATTAATTTTTTAGTCTATATTAATGTAATTTGAGCTCAGGAATCTGAATCCGAAAGAAAAATTGATCTATCTTCAAAAATTACCGAGTTATCCCCATTTTTTCGCATTTTTTGGTACAAATTTGAGGATATTTCGAAGGGAAAAAATCGTAGCTCAATTTGGACAACGGATTCGTGTTCCTGGGGTCAAAATACATAAGAAAAGTGCCATACGATCAATTTAAAAAAATAAAAATTTTCGGCCAAAATTTGAGATTTTTCCAAGGGGTACCCCTTACGATTTTTTCAAAATTTGGCCAAAAATTTTTATTTTTTAAAATTGATCGTATGGCACTTTTCTTATGTATTTTGACCTCAGAAACACGAATCCGTTGTCCAAATTGAGCTACGATTTTTTCCCTTCGAGATATCCTCAAATTTATACCAAAAAATGCCTAAAAATAGGGATAACTCGGTCATTTTTGCAGATAGATCAATTTTTCTTTCGGATTTGGATTCCTGAGCTCAAATTACATTAATATAGACTAAAAAATTAATCTTTAATTTTTGATCCCAAAAAGCTGAAAATTCGCGATAACTCGGTCAATTTTAGAGATAGATCAATTTTTCTTCCAGATTCGGATTCCTGAGATCAAAATACGTTAGAAAAGCATATTAAACCCACTTAAAAAAATGATTTATTTTTTGCTCAAAAATCGAACTTTTTTTTGGTTCTTCAAGAGTAATCTCACGTATAATCAGCTCAGGAATCCAAATCTGGAAGCCGAAATCATCTACTCATGCAATCGATCGAGTAATCATAGGGTGGAATTTTTTTTTCTCGACCCACCCTAGTATTCAAACGCATTATATCCCCCCGCATTTCTGGGATGCTGACGTTGCTTTGTAAATTGCTATTTTTTTTTTGCTTCTGTAAAAATTTTTACGTCCGATCTGCGAAATCCAAAAATATACGGTTGGAAATATTCACGTTAATCCAAAAAAACAGTGGAAATATTTTCCCAAAAACTTGTGTCTCGGATTAGAAAACAAAAATCGCACGCGATCTTAAAAGCTTGTTTCTACCTGCGGTCCTCTCCCCTACGTCAGAGTGTCTACAGGATTATAATCCTCATCTGATGGATTTTAGATAAAACAGGCTTACATTTCGCGAGCTCAATAAGTGTCGTGAAAGGTGGTCTCAAAAATTCCTACGAATTTTTGCACGACGTTCTCTCTTTTTTTCATCTTCTTATAGTGGAGAAGCGATAGCTCTGTCATCGTATCCTGAAAATTGAATCGTTTCAATTTCCTTGTTTTTATATTAATTTCTATTCGTTTCAACTAATTTATTGCCCGAAAATGTTCAACCCGAGCGAGAATATCGTTTTACAAATGAATTGAAGTTGGTTGTTTGTATTTATATTCAACGTCGCGCGCAAAACGGCAAAAGCCTCGAGGGCGCGAATAACGTCGACGTTAAAAATTCGAGGATCGTGGAATCCCCGATGTTCGCTCGAGGGCGGAATCTGAGATGAGTTTGAATAAAATGACACTTTGTCTCATTTAATTGGGTAACGAGTTATTCGAATGTACTTTGTTCTTCCCTTTTTTGCGTAATTTTTTTATTTTTTTTTTTTCTTCTCAGGCAAATTTCGAACACGTATTAAAGCATATTTCCTCAAACGACGTCACCTGACTCATTATAAATATCCGACGTGCGAGAATAAAATGAAATAAAATCCAGAGTGGTTTTTTAATTTTTACAGAATTAATCGAAATTTGACTCTTTTCATTTTCGTAACAACGGTGCCATCTGAAGTTGAACCGGTGCGATTTAATTTGCACCCCAAGGGCAAGGGAGAGTCGCTACAAGTGAGATGAATAAAATCGATGCACAACCCCAGTGATACCTTCCTGCGACGTGTGGAAATTTTTCCCCATTTTATTGATCCAATTTTATTCTTCAACCGTTGAAACGAAATTTCGGGTCTCGCGTTGTACGATTTTCGAAGCGGACTACAAAAGTCTCTTTTAATTGGAATAAATTTTTTTTTCACCGACAGATCGTCCTTCGTTATACCTACTTTTGACGTAGGTGCTCGCGGTCGAGAAATTTTCACGCAATTTGCTTCGAAGATAAACTTCTTTCCGACCGCGAGCAGCGCAAGTAGAAAAAGACACGTCTCGTCCGACCGTCGGAATCAGCAGTAGTAAGCTCGGGCGATGGTCAGACTTGATGTATCTTCGACTAGAGTGTGGAAATTCTGTCTGACCACAGCTCGTGAATACCACTTGCTCTCTACTGCATTACCATCCGAGGGCCGCTTCGAGGTTGATGGGAATTCATCCCTTGTTCATTCTGCAGGGAGATGACTTACCGACTGAACAAAAAAAATTCAAACCTCGGGGTCACAGTTGGCGGATGGTCAGGGTAGATTTAGGGGTGGTTTTTTTTTTCGTATATCGGTACCGTTGAGGTTGGCCATTCGATAATTATCGACAGTTGATTCGCAGGACGTCGGCTAACGTTAAGGACGATCGTATTTTCATCTTCAGGGGTGGAATAAAAAACAATTTTCAGTTTTCAGTCTCGGTCGGTAGTTCAGGGAGACTGGAATCGTCAATGGGGATACCTTCGTTCAAAGGAATATTGGATCTCATACGCTTCGAACAACTTACTTTGCAGAGATTTATCCGTAGAGAAAAAAGAATCGCCCCGATTGACGAGTAGAAAAAAGAAAGCGCGAGGTAATCCAGTTCGCAGAGAATTAATTCAGCCGATCGTTTCCTCGAATCCGTCTGCAAAAACGAGATCCACTTGGATCCTGTTTTGTAAAGGATTAAATAACTAAGCCGTGATTCTGCAGCTAGACAACATCTTAAAAGCTTTTGACAAGCTGCATTTATACGTTGTACAGTTTTAGTTTAAACTTGTTTAAGATGCGAATAAGAGGAGAAACCCGACGCAGAGTTAACTGGAAATTACGTACCTCGTCGTTTCAAGGATGCTGCGAGATTCGGATCGCGTTTATTTTTCGCCTCGCCTCTCGTTCGAGGAAAAGAGAAAATGAACCGCTATCGTTTCATTGTAATTTTTTTTCCCGAGTCCGTACGAACAAGATAAAAATAATCTTGAGCACATATAAACGAGTCCTTGGAACGTCGAACAATAAGGCGTATGTTTGTACATACCCATTATCTCATCCCACAGGATCCGTTTCCTTTCCCATTTTCGAATCCCATAGAATTGGAACCCCGTATAATAACCATAGCAATGAATTGCTGTCAATTATCTCCATGGGGATGAACGGGTGCTGATAACGGGTGGACGAATAAACCCGATGGGGCCGGGGAGGGGAAAGGGGGGTCCAAGTCCTGCAGGATACAGAAGGGATAAAATATAAGGGAAAATAAAAGAGTCCAATGGAGGATCAGGTTGGAATAGAAATACGTACAGATAACAAATACTCGGTGTATAGAAAAGCCATAGTGGCTAATGCTCGCCAATTTTCCTCCACGCGGGTTCACTCTTCGACGAAATGTAACGGTGCGGACGGTTCGGAGGGGGAAATGGAAGACGAAAAAAATGGTCATTCGGACGGGAGGAAGTTTATGAAAATGGGTGATTTGTTTGAAAAAAATTCGAGACCATTTTCCGTGATGACTTTCGGTATTATTTCGGTATCTTCAATTATTATTAATCGACCCCCCGACAAGGTAAACCCCCCCCGCTCCTTTTTCACTTGGATTTAGTTAATTCGTTAAACTCGTAAAAGGCTGATAACTCCCGGATTGGCTTTGGAACGAATTTGAGTTTCCTCCCGGAGAGTTTTCCCTCCGAGTTCGTTCCCACCCCTCCCCTCAGCCAACCCTTTACGGTGTTCCAAAAGTGTAAAGCCGACGAGAATCCCTCGAAAATTGCAAGTTCACCGCTCCCGGGTACTCGGCGGGACCTCGCTGACGGCCAAATCACCTAGACGCGAAAATCCTCCGCGGCAACTCCCTCAAATTCACATCTCCCTACATCGTCGCCTCAAAACTCACCCTTATTTCACTCTACGCGTGGGATCCCCCTCCCTCTCACCGTGCATTTTTCGAAACCGCGACTTCCTTTTTCATCAGGAGTGAAATTTACTTTTTTTACCATGTTTCTTTTTTCCGCCAATCGGAAAATCTCATCGTGTTCCAGGATGACTGGAAAATTCCTCGCCGTGATTTCTTATTAATTCATCCTCCCGATGGCTTCACATTCGTACAACACCTGGGTCGGGAATGAGGTTACACGGTATATAGAGGCAATTAGACAAAGTCGGCCATAGGTATACATATATGTACGCGTATGTAGGTGTTGTACGTACTATGAGAGGAAACCTGGAGAGCAACAATAGGAGCAGGAGAGAACTGAGAAGGTCTAACGAATTATAGTCGCGAGTGTGTAATTAAGTGGTCTTACTTCCGAGAGAGTAATGCGCCTCGTTATTCCGTGGCTGAGGATATCCCAGAGATGCTGGGATATCCTGCAGGAGTAGCGGGAAGAAGGGATGGGGTAAAAAGGGAAGAAGGAGGGAGAACGCGAAGAGGAATACCGCACCTACTTTGTCGACCCTTCGTTCCGGAGGAACTTTGGATCAATCTTACAACCCCTGACGCTGGATCGGGATCAGCTTTTGGAAAAACAACGCCGTGTTTCCCCGCACTCGTCCTAACGGGATAACGTTGTTTTTCCCATTTATACGCCCTTCGCGGGGATTTTCGAATACCGCGTCTTCTCACCTGTCTCCGACTCTCCGCTCTCACAAGACAGCCATTTTGAACGACGCGAAAATCTCGCGACTCGAAAATCGAAGGATGAAAGGAGAAATTTCCCCCCCCCCCCCCCAAAAAAAAAAAAGAAGGGCAAATCCATCGCGAAAATCGATCTCGCTCGGAAATTTGTCGAACGAAAAATGATTCGCCGAAATCTGGATGAGCGTGAAAATGCGGGAGAGTTTTCTCTTTTTTTTTTTTTGAAAACTATAAAAACCGTCGAATACAACGTTTAAACGCAGAGAGACGAGGTATAGCTATAATACACGTGTAAAGTCGGCTATTGCGCACCCCATACGCGGTGGGTATATGTAGAAAGGCTTTTATACGATAATCATATACCTAACACCCGTATCGCCGGAAACACGTCGACGACGTCGCGACGCGCGTCGCCTCGTTTCGGTGGAAATTGTCGGTGGTAGGGAAAGAGAATCAGCAACCGCCCCCCGCCCCAACGGCGCACGGGGTGGCGGCGTCGGCGGTGCAGGTGACTGGAAGTAGGAGGAAAACAGGGAGCGGTAAACGGAGAAGGGAAGAGGATGGAAGACCGGGAACGGGTAGGGATCGTCGAGTGTGAATAATGCAAGGTTGGGTAATGGCGCTATCTCTGCGCATCTTTTATTAAACGTCCCGAACCTGAACTCGCGTTGCACACGCGGTTATAGGTGGCGCGATGCGGCCTAGGTACCGGAGTCACGTGATCCCGAATCATACCTACGTCTACCTCACACATGCCTACCCACGTATCCGTACATATACGTATGCATGTGCATACCTCCTACCTACCCCCACCTACCCTCACCTACCTACCCACCTTCCCGCGGAGGCGTTCGCCGATGCCGAGCGCACCGATATCGCTTACACGTCGCCGACGAAAATTCCGGAGAAACATCATGGAAGCTGCCAGTGTACCTCTCGAATTATACATACACATGTAAATAGGTACACAGGCGTACGTGCGCCCCTCTACTCCGCTCCGCGTGATACTGTGGGATACGTGGAACGTACACGATTACCTAGAAACCCCTCGCGCATTGAAGCAGACGTTTTCCGAACCCGGTGAAATCAATGCCACTGTTTGCACTGTCGAGAGGAGGTCGAACGGTATTATCCGAACCTCCTTTCGCTCCGTTCGCCTCCACCTGCGACCCTCCCGACCTCATCCCTCAGGATATTCCCCGTCTCCTTCTTCCTTTTCCCTTCTCCTCCGTTCTCCTCAATTTTTGTCCACCGACTTTTTCGACCGTATCGCGCAAAATTGAACGAGTCGCGCTTACGAGCTTCGGCTGATTTTTTGTCCTCTCCTTCGTTTTTGACACCGGAGACCAAAAGATCGGGAATCGAACGAATTTCCCTGTCATCCCTGAGGATAAAACAAAAAGGACATCGGGGTTACCGTTACATGGACGTACACAGGTCCTCGCCGTAAAAGAGCGAAAGGAAAAGAAAAAAAGAAAAAAAGGAAGAATGAAAAGAGGAAAAAAAAGGCAGGAGGAAGACCGAGGTGAGCGTGCCCTCGATCAATCAATTCCCGATAAAGTCCTCCCGCTGGCGGTGGTCCTCTGTGTATCGGAGTCCCGTGGGTCGGTGTGTATCCAGAGTCCCTGTGTATACGCACGCGTACACACCTATACGGGTATCTATACGTGGCGAGGACGTCGTCCTTTTGTTCTGCATTTCTATTCGCGGGAATCAGGGGTGACAAAACGTATAGCCGACAATGAGAGAGGAAAAGAGACGGAGGGGGAAAAAAGGAAAAGGATAAGCGAGAGGTAAAAAAAAAAAAGGAAAGAGGAGTAGATCGTAGGAGGCGGTATTAGGGCTCGATTTAACTGCAGGGAGAAAAGGGGATAAGGAACAATTTTATTCCTGCGGACCGAGCGAAGAGTTTCCATGTACAATACAGACGGATATATATATACTCACGCACACACACGTACACAGGTGTATACCCCCTACATACATATTCTACACGGTAAGCCAAAGTGCAGCAGCCCGGGTGACCCGGAAAAAAGAAAAGAGAAATAGAAAGAAAGGAAAAAAAAAAACAAAAAAAAAAAAAACAAATTTAGGGAGAGGAACGGGACGAGGGTGACTAAAAAAGGGGGAAGAGATAGGGACCTTATTCCCGATCCACTTGGCGTGACAACTATTACACGCTCAAGTGCCGGAATCGGTTGAAGATTACGTTGTATGCGTAATTATGTACTCCTGTATTTTGCGAAGGATGTGATTTTCTTTTTCGAAAATCGATCGGTCGTCGAATCGCGATAACCGATCGCCGATGTGCGTTCGACGATCGATTCGATTATAGCTATGAATAAAAACGTGGACAAAAAACGACGGAAAGCGAAATTTCTATTTTCCGATTGATACCCGCGATTCGCGAGAAGGTGATACACGGAGAGTACATACATATACACGTATTTATATACCTAATAGGAATCTAAAGGAACGGAAGAGATAAGACTCGGTTGCGCCCGCGCCACTGGAGGGGTTATTTCACGGTCGACTCGTCGCTCTCGCGCGATCCACCCCCCCCACCCGCCCCCGTCTCCCGTGAAATCCTCCACCCTAAGAATTAATTCGAGAGGATCGGCCGGCGGCTGGCCGTCCGTGTCAATTCACCCCTCAACCCTCAACCTTCCCCCCCCCCCCCCTTCACCTCACCCCATTATCCCCGATCCGCAACCCACCCACCGCTTTACTTACAGTCCTCGTGTTTTATCGTATAATACGCGGGTAAGCGCGCTGCCGCTGCGAAAAGGGTTTCCACAAATTATATCCGTCGACGAATTCGAGCAATTAATATTCGGGTTTATCTTTTTTCGGTCGCCGAGTAAACCAGGTTTTTTTTTCAATTCTCGGGTTCCGATTCGAAATCACGTCGGATAATACTCGAATCCGGTCGCCGCGGGGGACCGCGGTGCGGGATCGAAGAGAGGAAAAATAAAATCCCAGATGACGAATCGCTGATGATTATTAACGCCGCAGGGATATTAGTTTTTGCGTGTCGCGTGTACGAGGCGCGTAAATGCGGGGTGTATCATAAACGGTAACCCGAGCTCAATCAGCGTAGAAATTGACCGGTATCGAATACGACACCCTTCTCCGCCTGTATATACCGTCGCTCCGCGGGTGCGATAATTGGATGAATTACCCGAACGGGAAAAAATTCCCCGAGGACGCGGTTACGGTGCCGCTCTACGGCGGACATAAGATCACCCCCGACGAGGTGTAAAAATTAATATCGAAAAAAGACAAAAAACAACAAAAAAAAACAAAAAAAAAAAAAACGCAATGAGAATAAAAATACGATACGCGCGTTAAATCGGGAGGTGAAATGAAATATGGTAGAATTTATTAGGCTCCCCCGATTGCATCGCGATCTGCATTCATCCCCCCCGGGTGAAAACGGGATCGCGATCGGTTACGACCGTACGCGGTTGTTATAATTTGCGCGTCGAGAAACTCGCGGCTCCGCTTTGTGAAGGTACAGCACAATTATATACCTATACTCCGCGTGCTTTGCACGGATTTCTGTTACACGAACGTCGAGGAACGCGTCAATTTGTCGGCCGGTGAGTTTGTTCAACATACTCTTGAGGCGTGTTACGAACCACCTCACAGACAACATTGTGCACACACTTTGACAATGGCGTAATTAGATACATCAGCAGTTTAGCACACCTACTGGAGTTTAACGCGAGCGTAATTTATGCCGACGCTGTCGAGGCTTCCGAAAAGAATCAGGCGCTCGAAATTGCCAATTTTTTCTCTCAACACTCGGGAAGGAGTTTGAAAATTCGACGTTGTCCCAACGAGACGGATGAACAATTATTCGGAGCACGCGGAGCTCTTCTCTTCGAAGAAAAAAAAAGGGGAAAACGGAGAAAAAAAGAAGATCGAGACTTTGTCGGTGCGATCAAAGATGCCGGTCACTCGAACGTCGTTGGACCGATACGTCAGGTCGGCTAACGATCCGTAACGTATGGATCGTTCGCCGCGATCGTTGAGTAATTTGTCGGATTACTCTCATTCGTGTAGAGAAAGTTTCTACCGAGAACAGACGAATTAACGACCATTACGCGTATGAGAGGGATGATAGGATGGAAACCGACGCGCGTCTAATTTCGAGTCGTTCGTCTGAAAAACGAGCCGACGTCGATCCGAAACGTCCTCGTAGCTTCGCAGACGATCAGCTGCGCGCTTCGCAGAGCGGTGAAATGGAGAAAAAAAGCTCAACGAAAAATAGAGTAACGTAAAAGAGAGCGGCACGGAGGAGAATCGGAGACCGAGCGTTGCCTTTGGGAATTCGGAACGTAACCCGCTGTATTTTGGAAACCGAGCGTACCGAGAACCCGTGACCACTCCTAATACAAAGCGGTGCAAAGTTCGTTACCAACTGCGCGTCTAATGACTTACTGCTGCTCGTTCGCCCTGCGACGCGGCCTCGGAAGACAACCCCACTTTGTGCACCGCGTGGTTATAGATCGGGGTTATTTTTGGTGCGCCCAGTTTTCTTGGGTGAAAAACCGACGGACTCCGTTCTCCACCGAGTCAACGCTGAAGTCGACACCTGAAGCTAGAAAGAAGCCTCCGTGACCGCCAGATGTGTTTCTTTGTTTTGATTTTCCGGGGCGATCGGTTGATCGGAAAATGCACAAGGTCGTTGACCTTTCTTTCTTTCTTTCTTTCGGTTCGACGTGGAAGAAGTTGAAAATTTAGAATCCCATCGGTTTTTTCGACTTTTGCCGACCGTCCGCGTTGCGTCGATTTGGTTTCGATTGAAAATTGGGGATCTAAAATTTGCTAAGGAGATGTGAAGTCGTCGAAAAACACAGAGAGACGTGGTAATACTAGTTATTACATGACAACGTATGTAATTATATATATTATATAATATATACAAGCGTAATTTGGCCTTTATTTTACATGAGAATACTCGATAAGTAACTAGTCTTACCTGTAACCTATTACCTATATCTATGTCCCTACTCGTATATGCATAGTCCGTAGAATTGAAACGATAATCGTTCGTATGGTTATTTCGTTCACCACACATAATATCTATAAAAAATCACCACCTCGCTCTTCATATGTATCATCGACCTTTTTCGTCACGTTACAACGAAACTTACACCGCACAGTCTGCCGAATCTAATATTTATACACTTCGTAACCTTCGAGCGGCCGGAAGTCTTACAGCGAACGTTCGAAACGGCGTTGATAAATTGAACGAAAATCTTGAATCCGTTGTTCCGAATTTGAGAAAAGAAAAAATCAAAAAAATCAAAAAAATCGACATCGTAGTCGAATTCGTCGGAACCGAGACGACAAATTGTTACGGTCTTTTCTCCACCCCCGGCCCTCCGAAGGTTACACCCTAATTCCCTTTGATTTTCGAACTTACGAGGAGGTCGTTGAGTTGCTACGCGTGCGGATGCGTGTGGGAATGTGAGTGGGAGAGTGTATTGGGCGTCGGCGAAGTCAGATGATGTCCGAAGAAGGTGGGTCCTGTAGTCGCGTAGGGCGTCGGGTGGTGATAATAACCGGGCGGAGGTGGGTGGTGAGGATGCGTGTGGGCCGGGAAGAATAACGTTGGCGCGTAAGGTGAACTGTGGGGGTGCGGATGGGGAGGTGTGGTGGGTACGGTGGGACTGTTGACGTCGAGTCCCGGATTCTGTTTCTTCCATTTGGTGCGTCGATTTTGGAACCATATTTTCACCTGAGTCTCCGTGAGCGTCAGGGATAACGCGAGATTCAAACGTTCGCACACCGAGAGGTATCTCGTCGTTTTGAACTTGTTCTCCAACGCCACCAGCTGTTCGTAGGTGAACGCGGTTCTGGCGCGTCGCGGTTTACCGCCAGCCGAACCACCCTGATTCTGGGAGGACGACGACGACGAAGACGACTTCTTCTTACATCCGCCGGGGTTACCCGATCCGCCGACGTCCCCGTGCTCCTGCATCTCGACGTCCTCGTCCTCCTCGTCGTCCAGTTCCTCCGCATCTCCGACACCCTCGTCCTCCTGACCGCTGCCGCAAGCGTACTCTCCCCTCGAATCGCCGTCTGGAAAAAGAAAACGCGATTCTGAATAGGATTTTCGCGTTATCGCGCAACGTGCGAATTAATATAATCTAGCCCCCGCGTCGACGTAACCGCGCGATTCGCGCGAACGTCGCGGATACACGCGCGACGAATTGTTCGGGTTGCGTGTAAAAAGCCCGTTAAACGTGTGTACGTGGCTTCGGTTTTTGCGGGTCAATGATACGGAGGCGATATGGGCTAGATTGGAGATTCAATCAGTGCGCAGATGTCCCTGGGACAGATATTCCCTGGCCGCCTCTCAACGCTACGCGCGGGAACGCTCGAGGGAAGGAAGGAAAAGAGGAGTCGGGGATCCGCGGCGGCGAGGAGAGGCGAGGAGAGGAGAGGGTCTTTATCCGAATTGGCATGGTCCACGGGGTCCGCAAGCGACAGTGACAGGGAGACCAGGGGAGGGACGAGAGGGGCAAGGGTTCCACCCGAGTAATGGGATTTGTATCTCGTTATCGCGCAATCATTCTTCCTACTTGGGACCGTGAAATATATACAAACCTACACACGTACACCTATCGCAGGGTCTATTATACGTCGTGTTTAACTGTAATGGTCGTATAATAGTCCCCTGCACACCTCTCTCTCTCTCTCTCTCTCCCATTCGCCTTTTTCTTATATATACCTACAATTACCACTCTCAATTATAACGAATCTTTTGCAATTACGCGCTGCCAAATAAAACCCATATTTCTGCCAGACTTCTTCCTCCTTTTTAACCGGGTGGGACGATTTTCAATCTCTTGGTGAAACGATTTCGGATCAAAACGTACCGGACGCGAGTTCGTCTTCGAAAAGTCTCCCCCGGTACATGTGTTTCTTGTGTAGTAAAATAATTGATTAACTGGTTCGAAATTGGAAATTCATAGACAAAGAGGTGGCGGCGGCGGCGGCGGTTATCGTCGTCGTAGTTGTCGAATTACTAGAATTAAGGAATAAGGTGGGGGTTGGGGGGAGAGAACGAGGGTCTGGGTATAACCGGGCGCAAGTGAAACGTAGGGAAGAAGGAAAGGAAAGGAGGAGCGGGGAGGGGTGGGGAGGGGAGGGGAGGGGATCGGCCGGCGAGGGGGGCGTCGAGGGGTCGGAGGGAGAGAAAAGCCACGCCGAGGGTGAGAGAGTCATTGTGATGCAGAGGAGCCAATTTTCTGCGCGGCTTGACGCGATACGGATGCGATTATCATAACAACTAACAATATTATTCCAGCGTTCGCGTGCTGCTGCTGATGCCGATGCCGATCCTGACGCTGATGGCACGATGATGCGGATGTTGGTGTTGCGCTACGCGGAAAGAGGATTGCTTTTCGCTTCTCTCTCTCTCTCTCTCTCTCTCTCTCTCTCTCTCAAGTTGATTTACTTTTAATACGAGCGTTAACGCGGGGGGTAATTCGTTTAGAAGTGGCTAAATATATAGCACATCTACGTATGGATCGGAAATACCAGAGTTAATGTTCTTTCCACGGAGTTGAATGAGATGGATCGGATTTATTTAGAAAATATCTGTCGCACCGTATCTTACAGATTCCATGTATCCATCCTAATTGTTATTGCGAAAACGCGAATTAGAGGTGAGAAAAATATGGAAAATTGAATCCAGTCTCAATAACTGGACGTCAAAGGGGAGGTGCCAAAAGTGGGCGGGGCGAGAAAATGTAAAAATCGAGGAGGAGGAGGGGGTGGATGAAAAAGGAGACTTGGAAAATGAAAATTAGTGATAATTTTGGAAAGTAGCTGAGATTTTTCGCACACACACGTACGCGTAAAGCGTCGCACACACCGAGGATATATGTGAATGGTACATCGCGCATGTAGTACATAATACAGCTTGGGGGAGATCTAATTCCTGGAGCATTTCGTTCGTCGGCAGCGTTTCCATTTATATAGGATGTTGGGGCTGGGGGTGGGGGTGGGGGTGGGCGACCCGCGACGACACAGCAATAGTAGTAGAGCACTGTGTGTGGTTAACACAGATTAGCGAAACGATTCGTCAGCCGCTGACAGGTCATCCCACTGCATCAGGTGGTGGTCGACAGCTACTGTTTATTTTCCAATCCTTCATTCTCCTCCTCAGTCCTCATTATTATACTAATAAAGTTATTGTTATTGCATCACGTCCGCGACTGCGACGCCGAACGAGATTTATTCGTTCCATATTGTACCGCACGCGATGTTATACGTAGACGCGGGTGGTTGTAGTTAGTTTGCAGAAAATTTTTTACCACCGCGGGTGTGGTGAAAATTTTTCGAAATTTTCATTTCGAGAACATCAGAATACGTGATTCACATTTGGAATAAATAGCGACTCGAAAGGGAAATGGAAAAAGAACGAGCGAAATAACATCCCTTAGAGTTTCAAAGGGTTAAAAACCCTCGATATACGGGTGCAATTACGAATAATTGATTGGGGGTTCAAAAACCGATGAAGGGTTAAATTAATTCCTGGCGATTACAAATATATCGTTCGCAGTAGGCGGTTCGCGCATCCAGGGTGGTTAATACGTACGCATCGACTCCCTATAATTCGTGTAAATCCGCGAGATAATTGAGAGGGTGATATCCGTATCCAGCGAAAGAGAGAAAAGAGGAAATAACGAGAATCGAAAAAAAAATCAAAAACAAAACAAAACGCTCGCATCATCCCGCAGAATTCCCGGGTAATTATAACCAGACCAGAAATTTACTATATTCTTATTGCACCGCGCGCGCGACGGTCTGCACCGAGGTACAAAAATAACGTATTCTATAAATACACGTATTTTCTCGTAATTGAAAATGAAGAAAAAAAAAAAAAAAACAAACAAATCAAACAAACCAAAGAAAGGGACGTGAGAAATGATACCTTCGTGTATGCTGCTCCCGCGCCTGTTCCTGTTGTGTCCGATGCTGTGCAGGTGTAATCGTCCACCGGTAAATTTATTGGGGTCCAATATATTTTCAACGGAAAATGCTAGCCCCCTTTTGTGCTGTTGTCCGGAATTCGTCGTACAGTTGGAGGTGGTCGTCGTCGCCGGCGGTGTGGGCGTAGTCGCGGTAGAGGATGTACCCGTGGCGGTACAGTAGCCGAGGTATCTGGAAGCTCCGGTTCCTCCGTTCGAATTGTTACCCTGATGCTGTTGGAGGCAGGCGGACAACGCGTGCAGGTGAATCGAAGAATCGGTCGAAGGTGTCGCCGTCAACCTGCTCCCGAAGGTCAATACGGGGCTGCAGGCCAGTCCGACAGAGGGATGGAATTCCGGTTCCCTCGAAGAGTGCGTCAAATCAACGGGACTCGGACTGCCGAGGTCCGCAGGTGAGTGACAAACGTCAACCTCGACCTCCTCGTCGTCTTCGTCGTGCTCCTCTCCATCCCCTTCATCGCCATCTTCTTCGTCCATCTCGACGTTGACCCTGCTCGTTTCGTCCGCGTCGTCGCCGCGGCGAACTATTTTCCCCTGGACATCCTGGTCAGCGATCAGCTGATCCGCTGATCCGCCGTTGCTTTCGATTAATTCTCTCCTGACATTTTGGACGTCCGTCGGTTGCACGTCAACGGCTATACCTACGGGAGATCGACCGACGGACGACGATGACGAGGACGTGCCGTAAATGAAATGGTTGTTGTTCGCGTGTACGTGCAGGACGACGGGATTGTGTTGATTTCTGCTGAGGGACGAGGAATTCGAAGAGTTTGGGGACACTCTGTCCCTGTGAATGAAACTGCTGCAAGGTGTTCCGGTGAGAATCAGGGATCCCGACGGATGCGGTCTGTGAATCGATCGCTTTTCAGTCTTCATCGGTTCTCTGCTGATCTCGGATGGATCGTACAAGGATGAACCGGAAATCGATCCGGAGCAATTGTTGTCCGCGTTGCGCTCCTCTTCGTCGACGTTCGAGTCTTCGGTGGTGAAATTTTTGTCGGATATTATCCTCGCCGCTGTCGCATCGACTAGTTTCTTCAATTCCGATGAATTTGACTCGGCAGTGCAGTCCCGATGCTCCGACGCAAGAGGCATAATCGTTAAAAACCTCTTCGTCTTTTTACCCAACAGGTTATCGTTCGATGACCACTTCACTCGTGTCACACGGATTTTCAAACGTTCGATACCTTCTGACTGTCGTTTGTCGCACCTGCGTCGAGAAAAAAATTATCGTCGACACCGATGCTCACTGAATTATTATACATGTCACCGATGATCATCACACCTCACAAAACACACGAGAAACAAAACGAAACGAAAATACACAAAAACGAATCACTCGAACGAAAGTTTCCCACACGGACTTCGACGCGTCGCAAAGTCATCGTAAAGACGATACGCACTTCAATTTTATTTTTCCTCATTCACAATGTTCCGTTCTGTTTTTGTTTTTGTTTTTTTTTTCAATCGAGTTAATATTTTCGATTCGATTTGGGTATTCTTCTGGTCTTTTTGTTTTGAAAGAGTAACGCGTCGTCCGGTGCCTGTGGCGAGAATAAGCGAGGAGTATTCGGTTTATCTCGCGTAGTGTCGGTGGCGCACAGTCAAAGCCCTTCTTCTTCTTCTCTCGGTGGCACGAGCTGCGGCCTGGTGTGGTTAAATAGGATGTATATACCGTATTATTAGGTCTGGAAAGTGGCCTCTGCCTGTGGAGCGCATAGAAATTAGTAACCGCCCCCTCGTGGGCGTGATTACCCGAAGACACGCCCACAGATTTAGCTCGCGACGAATCGGAAACGTTCGCCAGACGAAAGAGCTTTCGACTCGCACCCCGCGCCCCAAATTCCGAGCGCGTATACCTATAATTTCCTACCTCTCGTATCACCCCCGGACCTGAAGTAGGGAGAACACTTGACTCCGAATACCACTCGGTGGGGGCGGAGGGAGGGCAGGCGGATAACAACGTTATAGTACATACACAAAACGCCTCTGTGTGGCTGTATAGCCTCACTTCCCGTGTGGTGGTCGACGGCTCTGTCGCCAGGTAAAGTGGTTTGTCTTTGATTTAGCCATCCCCTTCCATCTCCGTCCCTCACCGCCCCTCCCCGCGTTACCGAGGCTGCGGTGTATATCCAATAAAACACATAGAAACCTTATTTTCGTATATAAACCTCACCTATACGTGCGAACTCCCGGGGGGGCGGGGCCTCCGTTTTCAAGCTTTCCCGGTCTCGGATGGGGGTTGAAGATGATTTTTTTGGACTTTCGTTTTTTCCCGTTCTTTTGCTCACTTTCTTTTCTTTGTTCGAAAGGTGGGCGAGTATGGACGCTGCTGAGAGATACTCTCCAGCTACTCCTCTCCTCGCTAGCCACGGAAGAATATTATACCGGTCGTCCCACCACCGCCAAAGCTCTTTCGCCGCTGCCGCTGCCGCTCTACGAAATCCTTAACTTTAGCTCGGTGTAGTCGTGTTTACTCGACCTTTTAGGTAATTGCCATACCCACACCGGTTTATATAACCTATAAAAGCGGTCGCCACCCCCCCGCCTCCCCTCTACGGTATAAACCGCGTTGAGAGGTGATAACTAAGACTTCTTATTTTATCAGGTAAGATCACAGAGGACAAGTGTAAATCAACTTTGAGATCGTTTAACTGTCGTAATTACGCGTCATCCGGTGTATCGAAAAACTTGGAAATTACTCCTTCTTTTTCACCTTGTCTATAAATATCGTTCTCGATCGGTTTTACGAATAAAGTGACTTCTTCCTACATCCAATGGACATCGCCTCGGACCAAAACTTCGAGGAAACAACTCAGAGCTCGAAGGTCGAAGTTGAGGACACTCGCGACGCGACACTGTTACCAAGATATTCAGATGTTCGCGTCAAGATACACCTCTGCGGATGCGTAATTGCACTTGGCGACCGCTGCAATTAGTGTTCCGCAACAAACTTCGACGGCACAGGGAGATCGTTGTACTCGACGCTGCACCGCCAGCCACGGCATGCGTGCAAATGCAAATGGAAAATCTTAACTCTCGGGGAGAAGAGAAAATTGCGTGACAAGTTTTTGGGGAAAGCATTATCACGAGACCGCGTGAACACGCGGCGCGGAATATGGACGAGATCGCGACAATCCATGGGATTTATTTTGCACTTTCTTCGATCGCGTGCCCCGTATAATAACTCGTGACCGATTTCGTGACGCACTAAACGGTTTCGAATAACACGACGTAGCGCTGACGGTGACGGTGTTTCACGTAGCGTGCCAAAGGAGTGTCGCGAATCGAACCGTGTTACGGCAATTATACCGCAAGTCCTGCACAAGTGACGTAACCGGTACGTCGCGTCGTACGGCACATCGAACGCACGAACGTATATACATATATCCATTACAGGGACGTTGAATTTCCGTTTCGTCAGCCACCGCTTGGAGGAAAAAGGGCTCCAATGAAGCGTTTCTGCAGCGTACAGAATCGGGGGGAGAATAAAGGACCGTGCGATATCGAACGGGGTGGGTGTTTGCAACTGCAAAAGGAGAGTCGACGGGACCCGTGACCGATACGCGCCTTCGCACACCACCGGCGTATACACCCCTAATAACGCGCGGCGGCAACGGAAGAGACGCGGCGGCACCGGCCTCGGAAAAGAAACGTGTATATACGCACCCGCTGCCCGATCGCAAGATATTTGTCACCAAAGTTGCGTTTGTCGCCCCCCCCCCCCCCCCCCCCCCGGTGGGTTACTAAGTTGGTCACCCCAAAATTTTCACGCCTCCCTGACCTCGCAGGGCTCCCCTTTCTACCGTAGGACCTACCGGCTATATACCTACTCTGTATGTCTCGTAATAATTGGCCAATTAAAATTTACATAGGTTTTCACGAGCGATGCGATGAGGAGACATTTACACGCATACAGTACATATGTACACGCACGTATACCACGCGCATCCCTAGGATACATATGTGCAATTATCTGTACATAATGCAGAACGTAGACCGAGCGGAGGGAGGTCAGGATTAATTTTTGGCACCGGAGTGGAATTATTTTTGGCATTTTTCCCCCCCGCGATTCAAATTCGCAGAAAGTCGAAAATTCGCAATCTGACCCGTCGTATCGCCCGCGGGGTTTCCACGTAACTTTCAAACGAGCGTATAGCAAAACCGTTTTCATGCGTGATTACACAAACGACGATCTCTTCACGGCGCGTTTAGGGCGGCGTTTCGAGCCAGAAAATCTGAAAGCTTTCTTTACGCTCCGAAACTCGTTCTGTAATTTACGGCCAGCTGTATCCATAGAACTCCCCACTGCAAGAAGTACATATACGGAAACGGTAACTACTCGACCATTTTATATATGTGTATACTTACAAAAGTCCCACCGTTGACGTCTGTATCTTTCCCCCGTTACGTCATCTCTGCGTATCTCGTGAATCCGTAATAAAAAAAATGATTCGAAAAATTTCCGTCTCGCTGTTCACCGCGCAGTTCGACCACCGAAAACCGGTGGGACGAACGCGAGGACAGGGACGCATCCCGTCCCAAGTTTGCGAGGGTATATATATACGTGTATAATATACGATATACGTAACGTTCCCCAAGGATGCGATTACGTCTAACGATGTATCTGTAATGTGACATTAGGAGTCGAAGCAACGCGCGAACGTCGCCTCGGACCTTCGAGCATCAGGATATCCGTCGACGCGATCGGTTCGCCTCATTATTGTCACGGTAGTGTGCGACACGGTGTCGTCCTGACCTCTCCGTTCACCCCAAGGGATCCACTAACTTCTCCGCCGCTATGCACGTCGTATAGAAATAGTGCCAACTGTCACGGTGCAGTTCCAACGCGGTATCCCGCCAGTTGCTGCTGACTCGGTTTCGTGCGCGTGTAGCGCCGTTTCATTCCCTCCGCTTTTACACGCGTGTGCGTTCGCTCGGATATGTATGTACACGAACGTACGTACGTACGATGTACGCGATCACCCTCATACCTCGTGGATCGTGATCCCGGGCTCCTCCTCCGCGATATTATACGCCCGTCAAAGTCCTTCCTTCACACCGTGCTTTATGGCGCGGCAAATTAAAAGATTCCCTTATACTTCTCTGACTATTATACAACAGATCCCCCGATGCGATTATTACAGTTTCGCCGCTGCTGCACCAGCTACCGTTGAGATAATCATTCGTGAAAGGCCTGTGCGGAGTCAAAAGTGACTTTTATAAGTCGCGTGGTTTCATCGAAAACGTTTAACAAATTTCTTTGTACACGTTTGGAAATCCCCGCTCCCGAATAATCCCTTCGACGTTGCGGCGGCGTCAATCGTGTTGTGGAAATTCGATTATTGCCGGACTCCAGAATCTGTTACCCTTATACAGGCACGCGTTTTCGTCCCTAACAAGTTTTTCAATTCCCGGTAAAACGGAGTGTCACAATCTTGGAACGTCGGTCATTCATCTGTTCTTGGCGCAGATCTTTGAAATCTTGTTCTCCCCCTTTTGTTTTTTTTTTTTCTCTCTTGTTCTTTTTTTTTTTTTGTCGAGTGTTCGGATCGGTGTCGCTACGCACACACGCTTGGGATACGACCGTCGGTTTCGTCGAGCGGGGCTGGTGCCAGTGTCAAGTGTCAAGCGAGCCGCGAGCTCCACGTTATACACGACGAGGATTTGTACCGCGGCGCGATGTTAACGTTCAACAAAATATATATATATATATATAGCGGTAGGCGTGCCCGTTAGGGGTGGGTATAATTTGTCAGGAAATCACCCAATTAGCCTCCCAGTTATGCGGCCCAACAGATTTAACCAATTAGTTAAGCTATGCGAGCCCACAGCTAATACATTCCTAGCACCGAGGAGAAACCGACGCTCTGTACGCAGCTCAATTCAGTTCAGTTCAGTTCAGTTCGCTTCCGTTGCGTTAATTTTCCTACTAATATTAGTAACGTCATAACCTACGCTGTAATGTACATACATACATATTATACGCACACGCGGAACTCGTCTCGTCTCGGTACGTATCACGCGAGAAGGTCGACGGAAATCGCGCGAGCGTTGAAAGAAGATAAGCGACGCGGTGTACGAATTCGTGCTAGCTTGCTTTTTGCTCATTTGTAATCATATTTTTTCAGTTTTTTTTTTTTTCATTTTCATTTTCTAATCTATAAAAGCTGCGGTGAATCTATATATAAGTGCTAACCGGTGTGTGTGTGTGTGTGTGTACGTGCACGTAGACGTACGCGCGTACCTCCTATATGAAAGAGAGAAGCAATTTGTCTCTTTAATGAGATGTCACCCCATCCATATCACTGCTCTTCTCCTCTATCTTATTTTTTTTTTTCCTCTTATTTTTCTATTATAGCACCGGCCGCGACCCGATTGGTTGCTACGTGTCGCCCTACGTTGCACACCGACGACGCCGGTTGCCCCCATCGCATTCACTTCGGCAATTTTGAACGAAAATTTTTGACGATTACGAAAGTATAAATAATTTCGATTTTCTACCATCCGAACGCACTTCGCGTGATTTCTTTTTCATTTTTATTTCTTCATCATCGACGTATTTTTAGGTCTTATTTATATTCAGTTCTTCAGTTTTGAGAAAGAAAGAGATTTCAAGGTGGTCGATATGTAATTAGAAAATTTCGAGAGAGCACAGAAATGAAATGCAGATAATTTATCGATGTGCCGGCGCATCGGGATTTTCTAATTAAAAAATTAAACGCTTCCTCGCCTCTGAGGAATGTTTATTTTTAGACCGAAACTATGTATAGTAAATATGTATAACGAGCATCTACCCACCGTATCCTGACCAAACTTCAAGCACGTTGACAAATGACCGTACAGCAGCTTATAATACGCCCTGTATATAGGTGTGTGTGTGTACATAAGCTAATGACATAGGGTTTACATAAAGACGTGCGAAGAAAGATCCGCCCGAAGCGGATGATATTATACGCTAATTAAGAAATTAATTAACTGATTGATTAATTAATTAGCGTCACATCTCGTCGTCATATATCCACGTCATATCTCACCAATCTACGATAAGGCGGGTGATTTGGATGTAATAAATTATACGAAATCGGCGTTAATTGGTTGTTATATAGGGTAGCAAAAAAAAAAAAAAATTCGCGTCACGTGCTTGTTAATTATCTGTAATCGCGTTTCTTGGAATACTTAATTAGCGCGCAACTTATATTCAAGGAAAAGACAAGGCCTACGCGCAAAGAATTTGTGTACCTTGATAACCCGGTAATTATATTTCAGGTTTTAACTGCGATATAGATAAGACTTTTCTCACCTCGCGGATAATCTGCAGGCGAACTTGCTTCTGTTTTGAGAAATAACATTTGAGATTCGTCGAAAAATGATGATGATAAATTATTCGCTTTTCAAGTGACTGCAGCAACGGTGAAAAATGAGCTGACTTATGGGATTATTTGAGGAAAAAAAAAAATGGAGAAGATGAAGAAGAAGAAGAAGAAAAAAAAAGAAATACCCTCGACGAAAATGAAAACGCAGGCACACGACGCGGGATAAACTTAACGCTGGCAGCTATAAATTTTCGTTAACCGACTAATAATGATGTACGCAACGTTAGTCTTCGACTGGTGAGTGAAAATATTATTTCTACCGTCCAACGATTATATGTGAACAGGTTTTATGAATCGGTTTGACGATTTTTGATTTTACGCAACTGCATGTAACGCATCGTTTATCTCGTCTCGACACAATTTTCCTTCATACCAGCCAAGTGCAGATTCGCATTGACGAACCTCGACGTATCTCGAAATCGTTACGCGTTTGAAATATTTTTTTTCACGTCGCATCGTCACACGCACGCTATATCGAATTTTATTTTCATGCGTCATTATCGTAAAGTACGTCGCTAAAGGTCCGCGTCCCTTTCCAAAATATCCTTGGGGAGAGACTCCGAGGGTCCCAAAGGATGATGATCGCGTACGACGCAATATGCAGCGCTCGGCTATCATCAAGAATTAAACCCTATTATAATTCGAAACGGTTTTTCGTTATTTTCATTCTTTCGAAAAAAGGGAAAGAAAAAATACGAGCCAACGAAAATAGCGTGGAAAATCCAAATGGTACGATATTTTTTTCGAGTTTCCTTTTTCATTTCTAAGCTTAAATATTAAGAAATCCAATCTTTCCGCTCTCCGTTTCCCTCGTCTGTCGAAAATACTCGTCATACCGTAATGAGAATAGACCGAAATCGAGAGAAGGAAATCAACGACGCGTCTAAAAAAACACGAAAGAAGGAGGGAAATAGGAAGAGAAATCGTTGAAAAAAAATCGAAGTCCGGTGTGATTTACGGAGGTAGAGAGGTGCACGTATTCGCGCAATTTTCGCAATTTAATACGTGTAACTAACGTAGGTAGACCGTGGTGCAGCGTGGGTACGAATATACTTACGGGGCGAACGCGGGTATACGGTTCTGTCGGGAGTTCCGCGGAGGCGAAGAGAAGCGAACGAACGACGTTGTCGGCGGTGTGGTAGTGGCGGGTAGGTAGTGGTGGGGTAGCCGTGGGGGGGGGGGGGGGGGAGTGGGCGATGGGGGTGGTTCGTTCGCTGAATGCGGTTTAATATTAATGGGAGCTGATGATAAGCAGCGCAAACAAGCGTCAAGTCTCCAGGGAGAGATCTGCCTTCTGTTCCCAGTGTGCGCTGCGGGATCGATGTTGGTATGTGTGTACACAGGTTGTACATAACTACATCTACATCCAGTCGACTCGGTGTATATAACGTTCCGAGTACATAACTGGTACACCTATATAAACCAGCTCGACGTGCGGTAAACGGGGGTGGTCGCGATCCGCAAAAATGTATCACGTAAAAACTTGGTGTTTTCGAGTCGCGGGGGGGGGGGGGGGGGGGGGGGGGGCGTATAATATTTCTTTTTCGTCTGTTTTCGTTTTTCGACTCTCTGAAAATGACGCGACGTTTAGTTTGTTGTTGTTTTTTTTTCTGATCCTCGCGAGAGTCGATTTCGATGAATTTTTCAAGAAATTCGAATTTTCGAAAAGTTGTCGAGATTTTCGCGAGAAAAATTTCAAAAAAAAAATAACGAAATAGAAGCGTAAAAAAAGGGAAGTGGGTAAATACGTCGCGTACCGATATCTAACGCAACTTAACGAAAACCCGAGTAATATGCGGAGTGGCGAGGAGAGTCTTTCGGCCCGCGGGGACCGTCCGCGTGATCGCGGAGCGTAGGGAACTCGCGTACATGCGGGGATAACGGTAAAACCGGGAACGGTCGGGAACCGGGAACAGTTTGCATTGCGGGGAAGGGAAAAACGGCGGCAACGCAGAGAGACGCGGTTAGTGGATGTATTATAGCCACCCCTCTTTACGACGCGTACGCATATATACGAGGTGTGTATACGCCGACGTTCTCGCAGCCTCACCCCCCCCCCCCCCCCACCACCCCCCTTGCGTGTTTACTCGCCAAATTAGAAAACGATCGACACACACTAACTGCTGCTGCCGTTGCTGCCCGTTGGGATAGATTTGGAAAGGGGATAAGAGAAACGACGATTTATCCCCGTCGTTCAGCGATCGCCCGTATTCCTTTTCTATGTATGTATGTGTAATCATTCGCCGGGTTTCTTCCACTTCGACTTCCATTTTCGAAACCCCCTTTGAATCCCCGGCGATCGTTTCGCGATTCGCATCTCTGACGCGTCGTACGCTCGAATCGACGATTACGTCGTTGAGTCGCGTTGCGATCGAACCGCGGAGACGAATCGGATTGGCTCGTTTCGCCGTGGACCGATTCCGCTGTAGGTACGCCGGCAACTTTGCGTACGCGTCCCAGTCGATTGCAAAACGCGACGCCATTGCCGCTCTCGTTTCTTTGTGTTACCTGCAGGTGTATCGTGTCGTTGCGGATATTCAAAGGAGATGAAAATAAATTGTCGCAACGATAAAGATTACACAGTCGTTAGCGACTGGAAAGTTTCTCTCTGCATTGCTCGTATCCAACGCTGCTTTTCATACCCCCATATATACAACGTTATCCAATCGTGTACACATAGCCCCCGGTTATACTCGACGCTCCCCTCTTATTATTACTTAAGTAATTCGTTCATTAATTCAACTGACATAACGAGCGACTCCCCTCCGCGTCCTTACCCTACCTTTTTCTCTCGAGCTTTCTTCTCGCAGCTCATTCCAACCCCCTGAGTAGAAGTAACTCCGACGAGGTGAAATTCGAAATACGATTTTAAACCAACCTCCGATGATATCGAACGCGCCGTCTGACCCGATCTAAGAAGTATTAAATATTCTGGGTCGGAATCCAACCCTAGCTCGGATATGCGATTCGGAGTCTATCTTCGCCGAATGGGTGTAATTTAACCTGAGCTAAAATTGTCGCACGTAATTAACTCGTCCGACCCCTGACGTATAGGCATAGCCTCGTCCGGCTGACCCGGTTCCAAAATTTTGGAGTTACTTATTTTTCGACCGCGGGAACTGTCGTATCATTTTTCATGACGGCGTGCATACGTATCTCGTAATACGCGGTTCGTTCGTATAATTCGGTTTGGTTTGTTTCCGACCGCGTATACACACGCTATGGAGAGTAAGTTTGTTTGTTTTTTCTGTTTGTTTTTTCCCGTTTTTTTTCTCTCTACACTCTTTCTTCCTTCCTTTTGTTTTTGCCTTTTATTATTTAAACCCGCACCACCGCCACCGCCACCGCCACACCCGCACCCTTCCACGCTCGCGTTTTATGTATGATATGTAAGCGAAAAAGGGAGGAGAGAGAGAGAGAGAGAGAGCGTAGGAGGGCGGAGCGACGAGGAATGGAGCTCATATCGTATTAATAGGCAATCTGGGCAGCCGAGGGGTGTCATAAACTCGAACCCCTAATACTCGGCTAAACTACCTCGGTTAAATAATAGAACTCGACTGGCTCTCTCTCTTTCTCCGTTTCCACGTCCTGCGATCGCTCGCCGCTACACGTTCGCCTTTTGCCGTTGCGAATTATTATTGACGAGCTGTGTTATACGCGGCATCGCGAAATCTACGAGTGTACGGCGTAATCTCTACGCGTTGTACCGCCGCCACCGGTCGAATTATTTTCCTCGACACCTTTGTCCGAGAGCTACAAGGGTGTAACCCGCAAAAGTGTCTTTCGACGCCACTCTCCGTACATATCTTGCAAAAAAAAAAAAAAAGAAAAAAAAAACAAAGAGTCAACGAACGAGGGAACATTATATCACATCTCGTTGATTACGATCGTCATCAGAATTTTATTACCACTCCCACGGTTTGATAATTTCCATTTCGTTTTTTTTTTTTTTTTTTACTCCCGCTAATGGGATACGTACCCTCTTCACTTGCTTGCGCACATGTCCCGGTGCACACAAACTCCTCGTATACCACATGCCGCCTAAAGACCGGCCGCGGATTTTATCGTTGGTTTAATTCGAGTCAAGTTTCGAGTGTAAACCAAAGCGAGCCCTCTATCAACCGCGTAGCCCCAAATTGGGTAAACAAGGTGTACGCCCGTATCCCGTACGGGGTATAAGTAAAAGCACGGGAGAACCGCTATCGGAACTAAACGTGAAGAAAATACGAGCCCCGTGCGGAAGGGTCGCTCTTCGCGGGGGGGGGGGGAGCAGAAGGATTCCGTTTTCGTTCTCTTTTTTTTCGTCCTTTTTTTTCTACCCCTCGACGACACGTGTTTGGGATATATCCCGCGTATACCTCCCCGTATACCTATAGAGCGACTGCGGGGTGGGGGGTGGGGAGGAGGAAGAGTCGAGGCGAAACTCTTTCGGGCGCTCGCCATTCATTTTGGCGGAGGATATACGGATTCGACGCGGTTGGGGGTCGGTTATCGAGACGGACATTTAGACGGTGGTACAAAGATTATACCAGCTAAACTCGCGATTAGAGGGTGAAATTGATTAGCCGATGGCCAATGACCATCAATACCATCGACGACCGGGCGATCGCCCGCTCCGACTTTTTTTTCTTCTCCTTCTTCTCCTTCTTCTTCTCATTATTCTTCTTCTTCTTCTTCTTCTTATCTTCGACACACCGCGCCCGCAATGCAGCATCGCCGGTTCGTCCGATTCTCACAGTGCAGCGCAGATCTTGGGAAAGAATTAAAACCCATCCGAAACTAGAAAAATAAAGGAGGAATGAGAAGGACGAAAAAATGGAAACTAACGACGTGGCTTATAGGATACCTGATTAATTCCACTATTTCGCTCCAACGTTAAATTTCCTGGGTTTTGTTTTTTCATTCGGTCGTTGGTTGGTTTTTCAAATTGTTTTCTGCAGGCTGCGGAGAAGAGGGCAATAAAATATGGCGGCGTTGACGCTCGGAGGAGCGTTTCCGTATATTTGTATCCGTTTCGAGATTACGTTTACCGTTTTTTAGAGCTCGATGGTGCAAATTGCGGAATTCACACACTCGAGGAAGTACTAAATTCCCACCAAGTTATACCTTCCACGGTAGAGTCTATTTTTTCCCTCCGTTCCTGTGTCCCCTCGACAAACGAGAAAGTAAAAAACTGTACGATTCATAACGAATTCAAACCCACGGCAAACGGAAGAAATTTTTATTTATACACATTTTCTTTTCTCATTTCTTCTATTCCTTTTTCACAAACACCCGCCGTACTCTTCCACCATTTTTTTTTTTTTTTTTGTTTCCGGACGCTGATAATTTTTTTTTCAAGTAAACTCTTCTCGCGCGATTATAGAGTTTTTTTTTTTTTTTACAAATATATTTGTAAGTAATTCAGACAGACGAATGGGGAAAGGGAAAAAAATTCACGAAGGATAACGTAATGAAATCAACGCTGTATTACCGAAAGGCTGCCGCAAATGGTGATCCAGGACAGAGAACAAAGAATGAAAGGGACCTCTTCTTCGTCCAACTTACCGCATAGTGTACGATACATATAGGTATATCTATACGGGTGTACGAATCGTTTAGATGTTTTTTTTTTTTTTTTTTCTCATACCTGACGGAGAGAGGGTCTTTGAACGGCTGGAGAATGAGGTGTGCTTCTGGGCGCGCTGGAATTCAATTTAATGTTACAATGAACGCCAATTAGTACAATTTTTATTGTGAATTAGTAGAACTACATGAAAGCTAGAATGTTCACTCCGGCATTTCAATACCCGATAAAAATTGATCACTTTGCAATTAACGCAAGTCATTCGCACCGCGTACAACAAGGAACAACCACATCCCCTCCGACGTTTTAGCTTTTCGACTGGACGCTCTCCACGGTGTTTTTTTTCCCCATGTTTTTTATCGTGCTTTTTTTTTTTTACCACTTCATCGATCGACCCTCTTCTTCTTATTTTCTCAGACACGTTTTTGTTGTCTTAGGATTCGGTCAGCTTCTCAACAGAAATGTAATAATAATGGGGGAAAAATAACAAAGAGCCGATAATTAGCTGGCGTCAAAGATCGACCCACGTGATATTCGTGGATTCCATTTATTTATTTGTTTATTTATTTATTTATTTATTTTTACGAACGAACGTTTTCGACCCCCGGCGCTGCAGCTGCAGTCACCAGAATCTAAGTATAGAGAATTGCGGAAGTTGATTACCTCTAAATCGTCTGTCTTAAAAGTCCGACAAATTAAGATACATATTCTCCATCTTCTGCCGCGGTACTGTATCGTAAAAAAAATCAAATAGTTTTATCTCTACTTTCTTCTCGAATAATTCTTGTTCTACGAGCTATAACTGTAACTGTAGCGATGTTCGGAAATAATTGTTTGAGGCGGGACGTGAATGAAAGGTATTTTATTTATACGCGTGTACACACGTATCCACCTATATATATATATATATACGTACCTAGAGATACCGGACGAAAGTATATAGTCGTGAAATGCATCTAATACGAAGAATAACGGGAGAGGCATGCATGGAAGGAAATCATAAACTCCTCGACACCTCCGTTCTCCTGGACAAACAAGAAGCTAGAGCTCTGCGGACGACTGAGACGCGTTTTCAGACTAAACGAGAGGAAACCTTAATAATATACTGTGAGAGGGAGAAGAAGAAGAAGAAGAAGAGGTCAAAGAAGACGCGTCCATTAATTCACCACGGGTAGTACGGTGGCAGCTTTTCAAGTACCTAAATAATAATTCTCACTTAACTAACTTAGCTAACTAACTACTAGTTCGGCTAATAATACAAACTATACGCCGCTATCTGGCGAGGAAGATGGAAAAGTGAGGGGGCGTTGTTTCAGGTTTGAGCCACGAGGACGCTCGTCGGAGGGTGAAGGAGAGCAAGGGAGACGAAGAATCGAGGAGGAAAGGGAAGTTTAAATGGAATGAGAGCGCTTTCGGGGCACTGCGAGCTAATTCTCGTACCGCTTCGAATACACGAAAAGGGAAAGAAGAAAAATAAAGATCACGAGGAAGAGGGGGAGGAGGGGGGGAGGGGGGGAGGGGGAGGAGGCCTGAAGTCAATTTGTCGGGGAATGCGTGCGGTAGCAACACGTGCGCGCCACTCTGAAGCATCAAGAGCACAACTCTCTTAATTTTCATTCTCTTATAATACCCTATAGGTATATCGTACCTATACACCCTCCTCTCTTTCATCAGAGGGACGATAAACGAAAAACGAAACCAGACCGAGAAGCTGACGGACTGCTCTTTTCAACTTTTCGAACCAACTTGTACGTATAATAAAAATGACGATTGGGAAAACATTCTCATCCGCACGTTCTTCAACGCGTCAATTCTAATTCCGTTTCTTTCCCTTAAGTTTTTTTGTTGTTTTTTTTTTCATTTCGTCTCATTCGTCTCCTTCGCATTTCCAACGCGATCTCGAGACTTCGTTCGTACAACGTGAAAGTGACTGGCGAATCGCTAGTTCCTAATTGACGTCCCATGAAAATCGATTAATCCGAACAAAAATACAAAAATCCCTCGAACCGCAAAAAACTATTTACAGATATAATAGAACAGGAAAATCGACACGTTCGTATTTCAATCGTAAGAATCTCTGTTACTTTAGGCAGCTAATACACGACACAAAAATTTATAGAACTCACAAGATCGAATAAATCACTTATAAATGATAATCCCAAGAGAGTATTACGATCTCCGCATCTAATGTTTGCCAACAGGGGATGATCTTTTGAAAAAAGAAAAGTAGGTGAGCCGCGTCGTCGCCCGCCTGTGATCCGCACGCGGCAAAGTAGTACATAAAATCTATGTATCGCATCCCGCGTGTACACATGGATGTACGCATCTATAATAGATGGAGAAAGTATGTACATCCCGCACGCGGTGGATCCTTCGTCCTTTTCGTTCTCCTCCTCGATAAAGAATTTCTCTTCACCTCGTACGAAATCGAGGCTACGTTCCATGGCTACGTATATTCGTAATCAGCACGATGATAACGTGTGTCACACGGAGTCGCGCTGTGTACGGTACGAACGTATAGCCCATACATGTATGTATATGTAAACGCGTTGTATATATTCGCGTGTTATACTATAGATGGTATTAGTAGGTATTAGGTGTTGGCCTGGGAACAAGTGCACATGCTATGATCCCGGCCCATCCCTTCGAGTTCGGATAATTCTTTAAGTGCTTCCTCCCCCACCCTATTTTACGCCCTGGAACATTCTCTGCCAACCAACCAACCAACGACCTCCTCCTCAACACCTGCGACAACCCACCCGCAAGAAAATCGAAAAAATATATTCTCCCATTCTACCGAGTTGTACGTCTATTTTTATCTATATATATATATTGTATAAATTGTTAACACGAGTACGTCGTAGCGTGACGTGATATTTTTTTTTTCCACACAAGGTACGATAACCGACGTACGATTTTGAAAAATTGAAGTTTTGTTCGCTCCTCTCGAAATCTTTGTGGAAAAGAAATTCGGATGAAATTTGAACGCGACGTTTATAGGTTGAGGATAGATGGGGGAGATGTGTTAGTTCCTATGTTTTTGCTCCACCTTTTTTCGATATTTCTTTTTCTCTTTTCCCGAGCAATTTGTTCGCGCTAAAGTATATCGAGAGGGGAGATAAAGAGAGGAAGCTATACAGAAAGTGTAGAAATATTGGCTGGTTGGTTTGTTCTGTCTCCATCCGTGCTATAACTTAACGCCTGTGTCCGTCGTCTGTTTCGATATATATGAGCGTACGGCAGAAGAAGTAGGAGAAGATGGAGACGAAAAGAAGAAGATGCCCTAGAGGGCCACCCACAGCCTCCGCACTTCAGCTGAACGAGCATCTGGAGGAAATTAGCTGCTAGCTACTAAACCATATACCAAAACTACTAAGTGAGGAAGAAGCGAAAAATGAGGGCAAAAAATGAATAAAAGAAATTAAAAATAAAAAGGAAAAAAAAAAACGGATCGGGGAAACTTTCTTCTTCTTTTCTCTTTGATCGCCCGTGGCCTTGTTTGCAGCCATCGGGGTATATATAGACCTCCTGTACTTGGGTTATACGGTATGTAATACTTTATCCACGTAACTACGATGAAATTACCACGCCAAAATAAATTTGCATTCCAACTACGCAGCCCTTGATTTCGAAAAATAATTCGACTTCGCTGGACGCGAGTTTTTTCCGTTAAATAAATTTTTATCAATCAAGTGTAATAGGTCACGTGTAATAGGGTGTATCTACGTTCTGTCTTTTCTCATTTCATTTGATTTATTTTAAGAAAATTTCACCCCAACTGGACGGAAAGACGCGAAAACGAAAAATATGAAAAAAAAAAAAAAAAAACAAAAAAGAAATGAGTTTAATAAGACTCGAATGGAAGTGAGAAAAAAATGCTCGCTGAAGAATCGGGGGATCTGCCAAAATTAGCAAAGTTTCCCCTTCGAGCACCCTTTTTTTGCGTTCCCTCAATTTTGTCCTCCTCATATATTCCGTATGAAATTATGCGTTCGATCGTTCGTCCCTAAGATGAAAAAAAAAAAGAAATTGAAGCGAGTGGGATTATCGAAACGCAAAAAATTTGCAGTTCTGGGTTTTCTATCTTTCATTGATATATCATTGATATGCGTACACCGTACGAGATTTGTCATACGCCGATGAGTATAAAATCAAAGAGATATATAATAACTACGAGCAATTCGTATAATTAAACCGTATTTTGTGTAAATATATATATACCTATCATTAGATATGTATAAGTTAATTAGTGCGGAGAGTTTATATGTTGAAACGTGTAAAGCGTATAATTATTGCAATTATAATACTGTGCGTACAGTGTGTGTATTGTGTACATTTTACATGGGACACTCGGTATAAGGTATCGCACGGGGACGCATTAATCATTCTTGTAGAATCCTTACTACTGCGCGGTACAAGAGGAGGTGCGCCCTCTAAATTGTACGTACGTACGTACACCTCGGCAGGATAGCGGCACAGGTAATTACAAGTAATTTTGGAGAACACACGTCCTTAATTGCCACGCAGCTCATGTACAATACGCAGGTATCCTATACGTACGTACGTACGTAACGTCCTGCCGTTTACATAAATTAGATTTTACCCAAAATGTGAGAATTGTTATTTGTTTCTTTTCTGCTTCACGTAACGAGTGCGATCAACGAGGTTTCGTAGTTCGAATATAATTTTCGTAAAATGTCGCAAAATGAAGCAAGAGCCATCGCTTTTATTGATTGGGAGAGAAAAGATTGAAGCTTTCGAAATTCATTTGTCACGTGAAAATATGGTCGTACTTACATTCGGCTGATCCGTATATATGATGTTTGTTTATTTTTTGGAAACGTGTATTCCGGTATCGTTTTCGAACCGTTTTGTAAATATTGACGATGTATTTCTCCATGTATATTTATATAAGTTTGCTGAAATCATCAATGCGTACTCTATACGTTACAGAAGCGATGCAAGCTTTTCGAATATTTACAGAGATTGATATTCCGAATTTTACTTTTTCCATTTAGGTTTACGTATATATATATACATATATATATACATATGTACAGTTGTGTGTTGTACATGAGCATGTACATAAATGTATGTAAATAACTCTCTGCGGGGATTCCGACGGTAGCAGTCAACCGAAAATCCATCCGTCTGTCCATCCATCCATTCGCTGGCTAATTCGTCAATTCGTTAATCATCAGCGCGCGCGCGGGCGCAGAGAATTATTCGAAGCGGTAATAGCAGGCGCGCGGCGACCACATTTTACACCGTTAAATATGTATATAAACGTTGGTGTTAGGTAGGAGCGACGATAACGATTACCACAAAATGAGATTTTAATTTCAACTTTTCACATTAAAACACCCTTTCGCTCCTTCTTCTTCTTCTTCTTCTTCTTTTTCTTTTTCTTTTTCTTCTTCATCTCATTTTACTCCTCGTATTTCCACTTTCATCCGATTGTATGTATAGTTATAAAGCTGGTTATAATGAAACGCGCCGCTCTAGAAAAACGAGGTGAGTTTTAACCCTTTGAAGCTACTTGAATTATATTCGGTATAATCTAAGGGCGCCGAAACGAACGACTCGCCAGAGCTCACATTTACATATTATGATACTTGTAATTTTTTTTCCATTCTCAAGTTTCTCGTGAAAATTTCCTCAACAATTTTTTCGTCATCCTTATGAACGCGTGTATCGAAAAATTATCCAACGCTCGTCATTGAGGTTTTTACAAAACAGGGAATCGAGACATGGTCACGATGATTATACAGCCCCATTTGATTATCAGATAGAAATATACGAAACTAGAATAACGTTTCATATGTATCCGAATACCTATTTACATTTGTATACGTGTACGTCGTCGCGTTACATGCGTACATTATAAAATAAACACGACGATATAAACGCCTGGACGATAATATCCTCGCCGCAAATTTCTGGAATAATTACAGAGCTGGCACTTTACGCTGCACCTATATACGTATAGAGGAGCGAATTGTGTGGGTGTTATATATACATACCCATATCGGTAATATGGCGGGTGTATAATATGATGGTTTGGTACAGCCCTGCGGGGTGGTTTGTAATATTATGATAACCTCCTCCTCCTATTCTCTTCCTTCCCCTTTCTCTTCTCTGGTATATTTCGCTTCGTTCGCTTCTCCCGCATCAGTTCCTCCTCCTCCTCCTCCTCCTCTTTCTTTTTCTCTCTCTTTCTCTTACTCTCTCTCACCCCCTTGCGCAGTCGTCCCTCTTTCCGCGGCCATGTTGCCTGGAAATATGATTATTGTTATTATTTCGCACCCTCCTCTCCACGTTCTCCACGTTCTCCCCTTTTTCTCCAACTCTCTGTGACTATACCACCTACTTCCTCTTTCGCTGCATTTTCAAACAATATACCTTGGAGTATATATAACAAGGGGTGAAAAGAGGATCTCATTTTATCCTAATTTCGTTCTTCTTTCAACCTACAAGCAGCCGACCGTGTTACAAAAATTTTTACACATTAAAACTGAAAACTCGCGGATAAACACAGCTGCTTATGAATAGACTTTTTATCGCTCATCCGCGAATCTCGCCATTATATCGTTGTAGCAATAAAAAATAATTCGATTCGGACTAGTTTCTACGTGTATATTTAAATGGAGATACGAAAAGTAAAACACTTGACCACTTGTTTGGCAAAATAGTCGCCGACTTGGTACCCAAAAATTTCATATAAATCGCGTTTTTGAATCGGTCAGAGCGTCCCCAACAACCCCTCAAAACACCAACAGTTATTATAATCGTGGACAGTTTTTGGCATCGTTGAATTTAAAACTGAGGGCTATCACTTGGGGCAAAGTGGCTTGAAATAGACATCCTCGTTCTCAACTTCATAAGACGACGCAATTGCAGATTCTGGGTTGGTTGTACGATCGGTCGTGTAATTTGTATAGCGCGAAAAAGAGCGAAGCTGATTGTGCGGTATAAAACCTTACAACCTATACTGCATCCGGCGTTCGCGAATTTCTCTCTCACTCTGGCTGAGATAAGGTTAGTTTAGATTATGGTGATGGTGATGGCGTCGGGGGGGTGGTGGTCGGTTGAACGGGAAGGTGACTGTCGTCTTCTTACCCTGTAATAAATAGGCAACACGAGCGCTTATAAGGGGTAGGTAATCTGGAGCTTTCCCGCTTCTCAAGGGACGTGTGGTGGGAGGAGTGAGACGGAGAAAGAGGAAAGATGAAGAGAGAGAGAGGGAGAGGGAAAAGCGAGGAGCAAATTGGGGTGCAGGCCGCGAGAGTCGCGAGGTAAGGTATAAGGTATAAGGTGGGTAAGATGGCGGACAATTTGCCGCTCGACTACCCTCACCCGCACCCTTATACCGATTTCTATATACCCTATCACCCCTACAAACTGAAGTTGCATGGCTACTATCCTCCTCTAGGTTCGGTGTTCGTGTGTATATTGTACCTATGTACATACGTAACTAAATTCATGTGACACTTATATGTATACATGGATACCTGATACTAAAGTTGGGGTAAATTTGTCTGATGCAGTATGGGTATATAATATACATACATCCATAAAATGTAACGTTAAGTTGGGTCTAATGAAGATAAGTAACGGACGCTCTTATTTTCCAAGACTGCCACACTGCAATTTAACATTAAAACTTCACATTGTTATTACCATTTCTAATTCGGACAGTGAGAACTGAAAAATTGAAAATTGAGAATTACGGTCGCTCTAAATATTGCACGTGTATATTATGAGATTTTGGGATAATATTTGTAAACGTGTTGTATCAAGTTAAGTACCTAAACCACCCTTACCTCATTTTATCGTATACACATTACGTATAACTGAGATACGAATTCTGTGGACCTCTTCCTCTCTCTCTGCAACGCAGCGCTGTTAGCATTCCGGCCGCCATCTTCTCACTTAATAAAATAATTACCCAGAGTCAATTAAGCCTCGCGTCCCGGGGCGCCGCGCTCCGAGACCTCCCTTGTATTATGTATATATATACATATATACAGGTATATATATTATATAACAAGGGAGTGAAGTGAAGTGAAGGTGAAGTTGCGTTTTGCTACTGCTAATTCTGATTATGATGCTGATGCTGCAGACGCCGTGGGATCCAAGACGCCATCAACGATCATTATGTTATGAATAATTTACCCTCGATTTTCAAGGAACCTGTATAAATTTTAAATTGCTACAGCAAAATCGCAATTATAAAAATCATAATACATGATATCTATTTTTTATATGTATATATACCCTGCAAACGATTGTCGCGCACATTGGATTTTAGGATCGAGAGCGACTCGCTCAGAATAATCTTGATTCCGCTAATTTTTACGCTTTTATTCATTTATTATAATTTTATTATTTTCAAAATCCATTTAGACCTATGAAGTGGACGGAGACGAAGAGCCAATTATTCATTAAAATCCACATACATAAAATTTCGAACAGGATTCCGAACCGGTGACAGTTTAAGTATCCAACATGTTATAGTAACGGGTCATGTAGTTTTTATTTATAGTGTATAGATTATTATATTATACGGTCGAGGCAGAAATCAAATATTACTATTTAGTACTGTATAGCTGTACAGTGATTGCAAGAATTAGAAGGACAAATTTATTGTTTAGTTTTAAAAATACATTACACCATTACACAAATGAATGTTTACTGCACAAATGTACATAGGTACATATGATTCTTTTATTTTGACGTACCTATCTTCCGTTATTGCATGGAAACGAAAAAAGCAGCTATGCAGAAACTTCGCTATTCTTTATGATCTAATCAAATCAATTTATTGCATGGGTTTATTTTTTTGTTAAAAAAAACCTGTTGCGATAGGATAAAAATAAAAATCAAATCAATCATTTTTGCAGATGTATTCTCATTACTTTCAGAGGTCTGAATTTACTGACGATCTCTTGGGAAGTTTGCAATGCATTTTTTTAAATTTGGATCAACATTTATAGTTATAAATTTCACGGTTTTCGAATTGCCGTCAAAAATGAAGTCATTCTGAACATAATTGATGGCCCAAACACTTTAAATTCGTAATTATTTTCTGTCGATCAAGAGAAATTTGCTGGGTAATAGTTTGCATGTATCGACTGCGGAACCTGGAGTTCGAGAAATGACCGTAAGGGTTAGACGTTAGTAAAGTAGGAAACTGTCTTCTTGGGTCCAAATTTATAACAGTAGAATCACATAGAGTGGGATCTGAAAGATTTGTTGTGGAAATAAAAAGAATTTTCACAACTTTAATATCTTGAAAAATTATAACGTGATATTAATTATGTAAGAAAATCCTGTGAAGTGCTTTTTTTTAACTCTTCAAAGATTGTCACAGCTTCTCTTGCTGTTGTGACATTCCGGCTTACAATTGTAACCTACAATTTGTCTACTTTGTCAAAACAGGATAACGACATCGTAAGTTTAATGCAATAATTTCATGAAGAACTAATCATTTTATTTATGGATTGTGATTTATTTCAGACCGAATAAAATTTATTCGATTAAAGCAGTCGAAGGTTCAATTATAGTAACATGACACGGAAATGTGCTCTTTGCAAGGCAACAAACTATAAACAAACTTACAGCTTTTTTTCTGCTCCAAAAGATCCAGAGATTAGGAAGAAATGGCAAGCGATAATCCCTTTCCCAGATTACAAAGTCTCTGACGATACTTTTGTTTGCAGTAAACACTTTAGGCCTAGTGACATTATCACGCATTGGGTCAGCGGAGTCCCTCCACACGTTGTTACAGTATGTTATTTTTCTGTATTTCGTATTTTCATGATGCGTTCTGCATTCTAGCTCATAAATAATTTCATGATTATAGATAAAGTACAAGAAATGCAGGTTACGGGTGGGGGCAGTACCATTTGTGGATGTTGCAACCAGCGATAATCCAAATGATGAAGTTCAATTTGAGCAAGCCGGTTCCAACGATGGAATACCAACAAATGAAATAGATTTTCCAATTTCTAAAGCAAAACTTGAGGAGTCTATCGCCGACAATGAAGTACCTAAAGACACCTACGCTATCTCTAGGATTCCTCAGTCAAGTTTCGAAGAATCTAATGGAACGATAAAACAATCGATCAGATTTACACGTGTTGGTCAGATGCAGGATTCTGCAGGAGACACAGAAGTGAGAGGATTTGATGGGTCTGAAGAATTATTCGAGTATGAATATGAATCGATTCAGGTAGACAAAGCAGATATATCTGTGGATACAAAGGCATTGGAAGAAAATTCAGATAATCAGGTTAATAGTAAATTACTCAATGCAAGGACATATCGAAACGTATATACTAAGCGGGACTCGCGAGTTCATAGTATAAGATCCGAGCCAACTGCCCCAATTACGGCTGAAGTACAACAAATGGAGGTTGATCCTCTGATTTTGAACACTGAATATCTCACGGAAATTGATATCCCTAAACATGAAAATATTTTAGAGAATGACGATAGAAAATCTCAAAGACAAGATCTTGGGAATCATGTGATGGAAATATTGCAATGTCAAGTTGAAGCAAAGAATGCTGAAAACAAATCCACCTTAACTTCGTGTGACACTATGCTCTTCGAAGATTTACTCGAAATTTATACAGAAGTAACGCTTCCGCGTGGTTGGGCGTGTCTTGTAACTTCCAAGGGACGTTCTACGACAGTTGTTTATCTCTACATGAATACGCCTACAAATCACATACCTGTGGTTGAAAAAGAGGTATACATAAAGAGCGATATGATCATGCACTGCGGAGTCGGGAGCAAAGAAATTGATCTCTTCCTTCACGGTCTCATCAAAGATGGCAGAGATAATAAGGTTCGCACTTTATCCGACATAGAAGAACTCATCGATGAATTAGATCAACGACATATTTGCGAAGGTACACCACTCTTTTTTTCCTATTTCTAGCGTCACTCTCCCAGTTTTGGTAAGCAAGCATATTGCCAATCCGTAAATATACTTTTTTGTTTCAGGCGGTCCGATTGTGCACAATTTTGACGATGTAGAAGTCGGTGTTGCATATATCGATGGTATAAAATGGAGGCACACAGGATGTCCGATTGTAATTAATAACGGATCAATGAAATGTTCTAAATGTGTCCGTCTCAATGGTACAATTGCTCGCAGAAGAAATAGAACTTCAGGAGCATCGAGAATGGACATGCTTTTAGAAAAAGAAAAACAGATAGAAAGATTACAGAGATCATTGGCAAAAGTGGAAAGACGAAACGAAAAATTAAAGAAAAGTGGAGATAGTTTCAAGAATAGAGTCAGACTTATGGTCGATCAAGAAACAAAAAAAATACAAAAGGCGATACAAGTCAGCTTCACCAAGGTAGCTTTAGATCTGGTTTTTTCCAATCCCAGTTTATCGTAAAAGAAACCTCGCTTTCTCATCGCTTAGCTCGTTATGGGAAAATGTCATGGTGTGAGCTGATAAATAATTGAAAGTCTTTCATATTTTGTATACAAATTGAATTACAGAGCTCTGTACAGATCTTCGACAGTTGGATGAATTGAATATTAGACGAGAAAATTGTACTTTTACTTTATATGCTCAACTGCAAGGTATTGTTGCCAAAGTCAACGAAATCGTTTCGCATGAGTAAGGAGTTTTTTTTTCTCGCTCATCGTTACATGCGAATTCTCAATCATGTGACTTTCCTCACTAGGCTTTCTAAAGCACACCCATTGTTATTTGATCCGGGCTTGTTTAGTTGTTGCCTAATTTGAAGGAGGAGAAAAAGAACTAGTATTAAGTTTTATTTGACAAATAAAGGCTGGGATATAAATATTCCAATTTAAGAATATGTGATGCATTCTTCTGCATTTTTATTTCCTTCCAGCTGTGTTCAAAGTTCATACGTCTATAATTTCTAGATTAAAGTGGTTGAATTTATTTTGGCTTACGGGTTCGTTTCGGTCTCCGTGGATCCTCCGTGAAATTGTTTGACTTCTGGAAACAAAGAATCAGTTGATGCAAATATAACGATTTAGTGAACTGATTAATTTCTTGCACAATCATTTTTTCTCACCTGTTCCCACTCTTTACGTAATTCATCAAGCATGTGCGCTGTAAGGAGTCCTTGGTCTAATAATCTTTGCGTTAATTTGCCTTCGCCAATTATTTGAGATGTCACGCTTTTTACTCCTGTTAGAAGAAATTGTAAAATTAAAATGCGTTATTGAATTACTGTAATCAACCTCATCACCTTTGTAATAATGGTTCTTCTGCGTGTTCAGTACGAAACGATCCTCGTCCAGAGCTGACACCTTGCCATTAGGTCCGCCTGCATATTCAAAGACATATAATTACAACAAAAGCTAATGAAATGAGTTCCTCGATTTTTTGAATTTTCAACGAACCTGATTCCGAATTCTTCAGCAACCTCGTCAATCGAAGTACACCATCTTGGATGACAGCATCCAATTCTTTTTGGGTATCTCTTATAATTTTAGCATCAGGAAAGAGATCGATAAATCGATAGCTAGAAAAATCGTATTCAATCAGATAAATATAAATGTTGTGAACTGATTAATTCTTACCTGAACCAGAGGTAGAGATCCATAACATCAAATACGGCTTCCAAGTGAATCAAATCAATAATTGTGTTTGGGGTAGAAACAGGCCAGCCGACATTTTGACAGACCCAGTCGAATGTCAACATTTCATTCTTACTATATTGTCTAGCGAACTGGAAATAAATTTAATTGACATTATCTATCCAACAATAGATACGCCTTAATGTTGTAAAGAAGATTCTCACCTTCAAAAACATTGTACAAACAAACGGTATTTTTTTGTTCACTGGTGCACAGCAAAAAACATATCTGGCACGTAATGGAAGAGGTACATGCTGTATCATGTCAGCTAGAAATTTGAACTCTTCCATATTACACATGAAGTACAAGGAGTCATCGACTATTGATAACGAGACAAATATATCCTGTAACATTAAAAATTATTTGCACTCAGTATTTGTTTTACTTGCAGTTTGTATAAAATCTATTAAAGAATCATGAGATGTGGTTACCATTAAATTCGATAGTGTAGAATTGGGCAAATAGTAAGCGTAGAGTTCTATTTGGTCGGGTGTAGGATGTAAGCCAGCTTGTGTGATTACTTCCGGTTCTTGACTAAGTAACCTTTCTAACGTAGACAGGTCTTCAGGTCTGTAGGTAGTCACGTAACCCTAGAGTGCAGCGAAGAAAATTGTAGTGAGCAAATAGTTTTCTGTTATTGATGAATGTAGGAGAAACAGAAGAAAGTGAACGTACTTTCTCCCATTGTGTTCCAAACCGTCCCGCTCGACCAGCTATTTGCAGAGCAGACGAAACCGATATTACTTCCATCTCTTTTTCCCCTTTTTCATTTATGGACGGTTTCATCAAAGTGTGAAAAATTATTCTTCTTATACTCCTGTAAAAGTATGGGATTGAAATTAATTAATTCATCGAAGCTCGGACAATTTACACCGTCAATTTTAGAAAAGCAGATACAATATTCGCACAATGTGTAAATGAAAAAAAAGGTACTAACAAATTTAATCCCATCCCAATAGCATCTGTAGCAATTAAAACTTTACATGGATTATTGACGTCATTGAATTTTGCAGCCTGGGCCAGCTTAGTTCCTGGTGGAAGACTTCCATATATTACCGCTACTTCGATACCACGGGCTTCAATTGCACGTGAAACGGAATAAATGTCGTTTTTACTAAAACAAACTACACAATCTCCAGGCAATACATTTTCTATTGATACTAATGCTTTTTGTTCAATTTCCAGAGGTGTTAAGCGTTTATATCTTCGGACCTCAACGTCCTCCCCTGTTGTTACACATATTGAACGAACCTGCCAAAAGGTTTGTTGCATTAATAATTTGTAGCTTGCAAATTGTAAATATTTACGGAATTGAACTCACTAAGTCTATGGCAGCTGCTTCACCACAAAGATGAACTTCATCTGCTATTACTCCCAGCAAAGCTCTCGTCCATGCCCATCCTCTACCCGGATCCTTTATCAATTGGACTTCGTCTATAATGGCAACCTCGTCTGAAAACAAATAAAGCTTGATGCTGAAAATTCCAAAATAACCACGAACTGAGAATGATAATTCAGAACTGACAAGGTGTGGATACGCTCGTCATCTCGACTGTGCAAGATATGTGATTGGATTGGTTTCCTTCTCCTTGTGCATAATTTCTTTCTTCTCCTGTTACCAAGTCACAAGGAGTGCCCTGAAGAACAGACAGCAGTTATGGATCACATCAAGATCAAATTCTAAGGCGAAATTGCAATCAACATTTCCATGACTCACTCTGTCATTGCATTTGCTGTATACTTCTGCAGCTAGTAATTTAAGCGGCCCACAATACACCCCACTCTGGGATGTCATGAACCTCTCAAGCGCATGGTAAGTTTTACCACTGTTTGTTGGGCCGACATGAAATATAATTTTTCTTATTTTAGCTCTCGCTAGAGGGTACCTGTAATCAAATAAACTCTGGTTAATGTTTCCTTTTTCATATGATTAAAAAATGAAGCGTTTGAAATACCAATTTGCTGGTGTTCTCAGGTCACTTATTTGCTTCAAATCATCCATACATTCTATGTGTGGGAACATTTGTTTTGCGTGACGCAGATAATATGGAAAAATGTCTGCCACATGACCACTGCCTTGAAGAATATCACTAATTACAACATGTAAATCTGACGACAACGCATCAGCATCCAGGCAATATCGTCGAAAGCTGATAAATGCCTGATGGTGTAAATAGGCTGAAAAACATTCACGTTTGTAAGTATAATGATTCAAAAAAGAATGACAATGGGTTTTGGTTTATTATGCAACATCTTATATACTCACTGTCTAATCCACTTTCCTTGGCAAGCAATTTGATTTCCTTTCTGGAATAAAATTGGTTAAGCACCTTGAGCAACTCTTGTTTATCCAAATTTCCACTGAGCTCTACTCCAACGTTGATATCATCTGGATTCGGCTTGACTGAAACTGGCTTAAACAACGAACTGATTGGCGTTGAATCATCTTTTCTGCCCCTCAGAGGTTGAGCGAAATATACCCCAACTTTAAGGTATCTAAAAGCATAACACCTTGTGGATATCCATAATAGCAGACCAACGTAAAATTGAAAACCTATTTGGTATTGCAATACCTGTTCAATCAAGTTTCAGTGGTATATGTATGACAAACATCATTGGAATTTGAATAATACTATATGTTTATAATAACAGGTACTGATGAAATCGTGTTCAACATTCAGCAAGAACGTACCTATTTTGTAAGGTGGAACAGAAAACACTGCTCCTCCGAAGTAGAGTCTCCGAAATCCGTCGTGTCGTTGGTATCATTGAAATATTTTTGAATAAAAAAATTCAACCAGCCAAATCATTAATTGAGTCAGTCTGATAATGGTTGATGTTAATAAGGTATGTAGTATCACATAAAATTCACATCAGACTTGTTTATCGCACTTATAGGTTATGTTTACCAAGTAGTTATCCAAAAAAAAAAAATCGAATGCTAACACAAGATCGGATATTCTCACTGATATTTCTACCACAAAATTGACGTGTAATTCATCCAAATAATGTATAGTTGCAGCATCATTTTCGATTTCACTCTACGACAGTTCACAAAAGACCGAGTTGTCGGGCGCCACTGTCAAAAACGTGTTCGCCCCTAAAAGACGAGTGTTTTTTGCAAGGACTGTAGATTCCGAGAAGTGACATGTCAAATTTAACTGTTAACCTCTACGAACTTATCGTAATAATTACAATAATTTTTAATTAGGTCATTACATCGATTGGAAGATAACGAAAGAAATGGCGGGATCTGCGCTGAGACGATTAATGGCAGAATATAAACGTAAAAAAAGTGAACGTATAGGCGTAAAAACTCGAGTATTTAGTTGTTATGAATGATACTTTTAATAACCCCTAATTGGCCTTATATCAAAGTTTGACCCTCTTCCAGAATTAACGTTAAATCCACCTGAGGGAATAATTGCTGGCCCAATTAACGAAGAAAATTTTTTTGAGTGGGAAGCGTTGATAACGTAAGCTATGAGATTTCCTTCAACATTTGTTTTTTTCTACTGTCTATATAAAAGTTTTTTTGTATAGCGGACCAGAAGGCACCTGCTTCGAGGATGGAGTATTTCCAGCAAAACTTATATTTCCACCAGATTACCCCCTGAGTCCACCAAAAATGCAGTTCACTTGCGAGATGTTTCATCCTAATAGTACGACAGCCTTTTGTCAATTAAATTTGTGCCCGATGTTATTGAGCAATTTCGTCAAACATTGATATAAACTTCAATACACAGTATATGCCGATGGAAGGGTCTGCATCAGCATTCTTCACGCTCCAGGCGACGATCCTATGGGTTACGAGAGCAGCGCAGAAAGATGGAGTCCTGTTCAAAGCGTAGAAAAAATTTTATTGAGTGTTGTAAGTATGTTAGCAGAGCCAAACGACGAGAGTGGTGCCAACGTTGATGCTGCAAAAATGTGGAGGGAAGATCGTGCCGAATTTGAAAGAATTGCTCAAAGACTAGTGAAAAAAACTCTTGGCATTCCATCGTAGACTTGCAACATTAGAATTATTGTCGGGTAACTATCCTCATGTCGATTGTTCTAAGAAGTAACGTATTGCTTAACTGAGATCAAATAAATTTGTATGTAAAATATCTAATACAGTTCATTAAAGTTTTTCAAAGTTTATATTCTCTAAAAATTTCAATTCCAAGAATATTGTGAATAAAATAGAAAGCCAAGAGGAGGGTGTTTTGCATCAGAAACTAATCTTTTGGTTTTGTCTACAAAGGACAATAATACCACAGGAATAGATTACGTTGAATGGAAGTGTATCGAGGGTCTTGAGAAAGATCTGATCCGGGCATATGGCAGGAGTAATAAAAAAAAAGATGATACAAGCGCAGGTGCAGGTAAGTGTATAAAAAAAGACTACTGAAACTTGACGCAACATATATTGAACAATTTGAACAATCACACGGCTGGTCTGTCCGCTAATGTAACAATTATTCCATGTCGGTCTTGACGTGTGGATACGATTTCAAATAAAATTTAAATGTTTGGAACAAAAACTATGAACTGTAAACTTAATAATATGCGAGTGAATATAAACTATTTTTTAAGTAACAGATTACTTGTAAACTAATGACATTCTCAAACTAGTTTTGCTTGAGATAACCGATTGCGAAAAATAAAAAAAAATCACGCCTCATAATTTTTTTTCTCCATTATGTATACAATAGTACGATATATTCCATTCACAGAATCCTTCCACGTTCATATTCGCTCTGAATTTACAAAATTCGTTTCACTTACGTAAAAATGTGAAATAATTTTTAGTAAAATTACTCCATCACATCGTACATGTACCTATCAAAAGTATATCGTAAAAAATCTTATACGAGTGTTGATTATAAATCTAATGAAAGAAAAAACCCAATACGCAAGGATTATTTTTTAGAGAAACTTGACATTTTTTTTTATCCTGATATTAAAAATTCTCTCCACAGGTTTGATAATTATGGCGCTTATTGAAAAATTAGTAATCTGTAAGAGATGTGCAAGTACAGCGATGCGTTTTTCAAGACTTTATTTCGGTTTCATCAGTCGGTGAGAGGGGCATTCGTGTTTTATTTTTCCTTTTTTTTACTATAGGTTTTGTAACAGTCTTTTAGCCATAATTATGAGGATATTAAGAAGACAACACCTTTCCTAGGTTAATATAAAAGTACAAAGCTCTTGTAGCTTCTCGTTTAGGCCCGTATACAGTTGTAACTTTCACATATTTCTTACATCGAAATAAAATTATACGACAAAATATCGTTTCAAAAAACAAAATAACAACAAATAAAACTTCCAAGAAATTCAATTTCGCCTAATGTAAAATGTTTTATCTTCCTTGTAATATAATTATTATAATGTTCAGAGGAGCACCAGGACATGTTTATTTGTACATACAACCAAATGCATCGTCGCTTTATGGAAATACGTTGCGTCTACAATTATTTCTTGTGTCGGTAATCACCGGCTGGTATATTTCTTGGTTTTAAGATCCGATTTCATGTATTATTGATGATTATGTTCCTAATTAAAATAAATAAGACTTAAAATAAAATTGTAGGAATGTAATATAAAAACGAAAAATTTTAAATAAAAAAATTTATATCAACCAGACTCATTCCTTAGGTATATGAGTGCGATATATCAGAAAATGATCCAAGCTGCAACGAGGCTAATGATTGATTGATTATTAATGATTCGAAGAGATTGCAGCCCGTGTACAGACTAGAGGCACCTGGGTTTGTCAGGGATGACAATTCAGTGTGGTCAATTACCAAGTGCAGGTATTAAAAAAAATTATACAAAGTAATGGCATTGTCAAATTGTCGAAAGTTTTTCAAAAATTACACTACCAGGGAGCAATGACCGAAGCAAAAGAGAAACATGTGTGTTGAAATTTCACAGGTTTAAAGTTAAAACTATAACGATATGGTGAATTTTTGAACAAATTTTTTTTTCAACATGCTTCATTGATTAATTGACTACACCAGTCTTGAATATTGTTTCAATTAGATTTACCATAAGCTCGTTGGGGGAAAAGTACTCTTATTCTCATGGACAGTTTAGATCTTATTTTTAAATATAAATACCAACAATTTGGACTGATCAATGGACTGACCGATTATACGGACAGGCCAGCTACGGAGATATCACTTGGTTATTAAAATTATTGATACAAACACTTCTTTTTTTTTTTACCAAGTTCATTGTAATTCTTGAATCTTGCGTGTTTTTTTTGTTTTACTCATTCTCTTTTGCTTTTCGTTTTCTATGTGCGTTCACGTATTTAATAACTTGTTCGACTCTAAACAATAGTTTGTAGTCAAATGTTGAGTTCATTGTGGAAGAAAACTAATTGTGAGTTTTCCTCATAGCCTCGGCGGCTACCCAAGTTTGGTTTTCTATTTTTTTTAAATTTATTTTGAATCCTTTCTTTGAGAAACAGATTCTATTCAGATTCACATCATTCCTATTTAATTAGGCAGGTGTGGTAGTGCATTCTGTAAATTATTTACGTCTCAGTTATAATTTATAAACTGATAAAGCAAAAAATTCAATTAAGCTGTATTTTTTTAATTGAGACGAAAGTTTTTGATTGACAGGCAGAAAGTATAGACCTCACGACAAACCCTGTGGCGTAAAACAAATCTTCTCCAGTTCGCCGGTAGAAGAGCTAACAGGTGATTCTGCGCGATCATCCTGTTCAGCAAGTTGTTCGCTGTAGTAATGAGGTGTGCTTAGGTAATCGATGAGGCGACGAGGTAAAGGCAGAGTGGGAATTAAGTCCCTGCGTACCATTTTCAGTATAACAAATCTGCATATGTGTTGCAGACTTTGTACCTGCTTGAACCTTGATACTGGATGAAGGAGTTGAACACGCATCGGACCCAACACAGGCCGCCGATGAAGAAAAAATAAATAACGTCCGCTGCGCGAATGTTCAACCGCATTTTCGATGAAGTCCACAATAGTATGGGACTTAAATTTGGTACAACTGCCAAAACTGAAGTTACCTGTACGGTGAGTAAACAGATTTTGATTCATTACCGGACGAGAATTGAGAGAAATAAGAACGTTCAGCAAGTGAAACGGCAGTAAAAATTTTTGGTAGTTGCCAACAACAAGCGTATCGCAAAAAAAGTTATCGTGCATGCTCATATTGGAACTACACTCACCCTGATCATGCTCTATCCTCACGTGCCTCACGCAACTGTTGAGTCTGAATGATAACGAAAATATGTAGTGGTCATCGCTGCTATCTCGAACAATGAATGATCCATCCGGTTCATTAGATAATATTTTTTCTGCCGCTTCCCCAGATATCGGTCCCCAATACCAACCATACTGTTTGAATGAAAGTGATTGATCAGAAATGGTTAGGTACTCTGTAAAATAAATGACAAAGGCTGATTTTATTTCGCTACTCACATCTTTCACTTTTTCAATGCTTGCAGCAAAATCCATGCTGGTATCTTCAGCAGCCTCGTCATCATCTTTTGGTAGATGAACTGGTACCAGAGGTGAAGGCGCTGGAGATTCAGGTTTTGGCACCATGGCGGTGAGCGCATCCTCAGCTTGTTCAACTCTAAGTTGTCCGTTACTTTTAGGCAAGGGGGGTAGTGCGCGTTTAAAAAAAGGCAACTTTTGCGTGGCTCCATCAACTTCGGTGGTGGTATTATTGTTATTGGTATGTTGATCAGAGTCAATGCCCTCCTCTTCCTCTACAATATCACCTTGAACGATACTATTTCGTTTACCTACAAAATGTTCCGGAGAACCAAGACGCCTAAACCTAAAGATATTACAAAGAGTTTGTTTTAAATTTAATGAGAAGTTACGCTGTGACTTTTTCATCTTCTCTCTTTCAGTATCAGCCTTTTCTTTTTGTTGTTCGTCTTTGACTTTTTTATTTTTAATATTAGCGAATGCATTCTTTTTATGCTTTCTAAAATTAGCATTGTTATTATTATTGTGAACTAGCCCGTTATTCGTTTTATTAGAAATTGGGGTGTCTGTTGACGAGTCTGTATGGGGATTACTATATCTATTGTTATTATTTATACTAAGACCCTTTGGCGCTGCTAGATGTATGGGTGTTTGACTCGCAGGTATTTTATCACGTTTTATTTTATTTTCACTAGAATCACTGGAGCTTGAATATAATGTTTGCAAGTACTGGCGCACTTCGTGCAGTGTCATGTGGATCGGCTCGCCAATATTGTGCGCTTGGCTATTAGAAGATTGAGACGGATGACGACCCGAAGTTCCTGGTACACTGTGACGCTTTCCATTAGCTGCTTCGTTACAACACACTTCCGTTAAAAGTCTTTGAGACTTGATAACATGGGTGATGGCACGAGGCTTGCCACAATATTGTCTCGCCTGTTGAATGTGCGCTTCTAGTTCACTTTGAGAACTAGCAGACACATTTCTCCGTCTCTTCCTATGATGCCTGTGCCTCTTGGGTCTCTGAGGTGTTCTGAGTTCATGCAAGGGTCGTACCATGTCTATAGGTACGGTATAAATATCAGAATCAAATGGTACGTTATACATATCACTAATTTCACTAGTCGTTAAAACGTCATGAGACATTGCCGATGTAATAAAACTGCTGTCGTCTGCTTTGTGATTAAGACCCGAGGTATTCAGTGAATTATGGGAGCTAGATAAGCGTGAGGATGAGAGGGAGCAACGAGAATTCGGACGATTAAGTGTACTGTAGGGCGTTATCGCGACCGTTCCCTGGCACGGAGGAGAATATGTCAACAGATCCGAAGTCCAGAAGAGTCGTGAATTTTGTGCGTTTGTTGCGACTATGGGTACGGGATTTGACCCTGGCGCTATTCTACCTTCCGGCCAAGAAATCCTGCAGGATATGACTAGAGCTTCTTCCACTATAAGTTGCATCAACATTTCAGCCATTTTGTCAATCCATCTCGGTGTTGCACGACGCGTTGCATGAGGATAACAAAGAATCGGCGCCGCCGAAGATACCGAATCTGGCGGCGATGGACTGTCTTGAAATTCTGGAGGAGGTTTAATCGCAACGTCGACAACTTCCACTTCCAATTTACCATCTATTTCTGCCCATCCAGGCCCTTTTTTTAAAGTATTGAAATTCTCTTGACACATACCATCAGAATAATCGAATGAATCTTGCGACAGAGATTTACTTTCCAGATCACTCTCCAGCATCTGTTGAAGAACAAAAGTTCATTTTATTGTGACTATATGGTAGGTCGTTGTCAAATGCTTCATTTCCTGATTTTTAGAACGTCTTTTTAATTCTTTAGACATGTCTTACCTCAATAGCAAGATGTGCTCGCACAGAATCACTGGATATAGAACCTCCAAGTCCACTGCTGCCGAGGTCACTCAGTGGCCCAGTGGCACTTAGCGAGCAGGATGGCGGAGAGTCCATCTCACATTCCCTACACCTAGTGTGAGTTGAAATATTTTCAGCAAATCAAATCTACGATTTTCATAAGTCCTTTCGTACCCATATTGCCATCTGAAAATTTCACAACCTGAACACATCTATCCTGTCAACCTTCAATCCAGAACTACCCAAATTACTATTTCAAGCAGATTAATTTTTTCAAATGATAAAGTTACCCAGTAAATTTTTTTTCACAGATAACTATCAGATATATCATATCAGATGCATTTGTGGAGAAAAAATTATATACTCAGTATCTCATAGCATCAATCAGCTTTCAAGTATTATACCGTTTTTATAAGATGTGGAGACTGAATGTTTGTACCTCCAAGTCACAGGCTGGACGAATAGAAGAAAGCGGTTCCACCTTCACGTCCACTAGTCTAATGTTGCTAATCACACGCCTCATGAGGATCTGAAAATGACAAGATTGAGTAAGATAAATTGTGATACATGAGCTTTGTCTGATTTTAATTTAGCAAAGCTAGTACTGTATTATTTGAAGATTCGATTATAAGCCATTTAAAGAAATACACTCAGGTGAATAGTATTTTACAGTTAGTCGACAAAGAATTCTGCCTAATGTTAGGATCTAGAGTATACCAATCAATCAACTCATCAATTGTATTTGTATATGAAAATAACATCTCTAATTCTAAGTACGTAACTCATTTGATCAGAACACATCATGGTGAGTCATGTACTATTGTTGATTGTAACAATATAAGTTGGAATCTGCAACGGTTGTGAAAATGAAAAAAAATGGGAGGAAAAAATTGCAGACTAGCCCACACATTTGATAATTACCAAGTAATTGGAATCCTTCTGAGTAGGAGGTGGTATTTAATCTCGATTATTGCTGAATATTATATCGGTAAAAGGATCGCCGGGCAAAACTGCCATAGCCCTGACCGTCCCGACCTCTGACTTCTGAGGGATATATCGCGTATTGCCAGTAATTAGAACATATCCGCTAAAAAAGGGGCATGCCTTATTTTAAAATAAATGAGCTTAATACCCCGGCGCGGTCGATGTTTGCTACGGTGGTAGTAGGCAGCGATCTGACGTTTCACATAGGAAAGAAAAAAGAAATCTCTTACCTACCTCCGTCTCATGCTCCTTGAGCATTCTTATCACCAAATAGAATTCCTCCTCAAATATTAACGTTATAAAATTGCTTTAAGCCACAACATCTCCGTCACCCACAGCACAAATCAATATTTAAAAGACAACGCAGAATCCTCACATCCCACTTACTCCATGTTGGTTCTGTTCCCCCGTTTCTCCTCTGCGCCGTCCTCATCCATCCTCCTTTTGCTTGCAATGAGAGATGGAGTATGAGTACAACTACGAAATGCCTAGTCCCTCTGCCTCTGCCTCGCCTCCGGCAAACCACCAATATTCGCCAAATCTATGCGCAGCAGCAGAACACACACGTCAAATTTTCTACGTGTGCATGCCATGCATCCATAGTGCGGTCATAGTACGAGAATACGAGGGACGTACGCGCTTGTAGTAAGCACTGATGCTGATGCGTGAAAACCATGCTTTCCGGATAGCGTACAATCCAATCAATGGGTTGGTATAAGCTGAATTATTATCACCTACCACCATCACGCCATCGATGGGTGCTTGAAGCTTACCACTCGTCGAAATTCATAATCATGGCATTCATTTTTCTCCTACTTCATCGATTAATTACAGTTCATCTACAGATCACACCCATTGCTACCATATAATAATATAACACATCTATTTAATAACTGAAGTAACAAAATATGCAAACCATGTAATGCAAGCATCTATGTACTCTGGGTAGCTCCCACTGTCGTTGGCCTCGACCCAATGGGTCTAATCAATCTGTACCAGTGTCAGAAATTCATTTTCAACTAGTTATGTAATAGTACAGTTGACAGTTGCCGGAACAATCCTTGGGTCCGTGGTTCAGCAGAATGAGCTATTTGAATATTGTATGACACCAAAGAACAGGTGCATTGAATATGAGCATACATTACCTAATACTCTTTTGGCCTATTCTTATTCATATTAGAATCTCTTCCTTCATTATACAACTGTGCGAAAGTTTGACATTTGTTTTTGTTTTTTTCACATGTTCACCCTGCAGTCAGAGGGCAAGAAGTATTGTAAGCATACAACCATGAGCATCGAATATTGACAATAGCTAGCCTTGGGCTTTGGCTTGTGCCTAGAATATTTTAGACAACATTTTCAAATGAAAATCTGAAGGAGAATATCATTCAAGTAGCAAAGTTAAAGTCAATTCCACAGCCTGACAATGTATCTGCAACTATTCGCTGATTTTTTAAGCATCATCACCATACTGATGTGTCTTGTACAAAAAATACCACAGATTATGAATCTGATCAAACTCAAATCAGCTGCTGGAATATCACTGCTTGGATTATTTCTGGAACTTACAAGGTATGGGAATAGAATCAGAAATACTTCAGTTCTGATTTGCTTCTGAATTTTTTCAATTTCGTTTTCATATTGCTTCTTACTTTTTTTTCAGTTATACAGTGATGACTAGCTATAATTACACAAATGGATACTCTTTGTTGTCATACATGGAATATCCGATTATTCTGGTGCAGGAATTTGTACTCATATATCTCGTTCTATTGTACTTGAACCTTGTGAATCCAGGTTCCATCTTGGTCACCATTCTTTACTTCTCTATCTTTGGCGCTTTCTTGTTTCAAATTATCCCGAAGAGTGTGTTGACTATTCTAGCGGTTTGTATCTAGAAAATAAAAAACCATTGTTCCTATGTACTTGCGTTCCTATTTTGGGGAATTCTATAAAATTTTTTTGTTAAATGAATGATTTCTTTCAGCCAATGTGTACACCGATCTCTGCATCGAGTAAAGTAGCTCAGCTGGCAGCTATTTTACGTGCAAAAAATGCTGAAACAATTTCTGTGCTCACATGGGTTATTTCTACACTGACAAATCTCAGTGAGTAATATGTCAAATTGAATTCATTATAATATATTCGAACAAACATTTCTTCTTTAATTACAGCTAGAGTGTTTACGATATGGATGGACTCTGCAGATCTTGTTTTATTGAGCAACTTTATTATCTCGGTATCGCTTAGCGGCAGCATAATGCTCTCTACTATATATTTCAAACGACAAGTTAAGCAAAAGTAAATTGGTGTAAAAAATCTTAATAACAGTTGCAATGAATTTATTCAAAAAGTGAAATCTTGCCTGAGACTTGATATTATTCAAGGCTTTATATCTTTTTTCCCTAGATTTATACTAATTTTATTAAATGATATTATCAGATTACTCCTGATGATTAAAATTGATTGTGTTGTAATGTGCCGATGTATTATATTTTTGTGATTTACGTTGCGCAGACTATGTTATCCACATGATTCCTTGTTACTGTTAATATAACAAATATTATTTTTAATAATTTTATTGCTTTTACTATTTAAGCTGTAATATTGTCACTAAATGTGCCGTCATTATACTCACCAGTTACAAATAATAATGAATCTATTGTAATATACTTTTAAGAATACCGGAATATTATATTGACACCTAATGATTTACAGTGTATATTTATGTGAATCAATTGGAAGTTCTAAATACAAACAACAACTTATTAGCACTAAGTAATTTCAATTATCGATTTGTTCGTGTCTGACAATAATTAACGTTCGCAAATTATTGCCGCCGTTCAACTCGTATCGTTTAGTTCGATATCGAAATTCAAATATCGTAGTTCGATAATATCGATATTAAACAAAACACTCGCTGTTCGATTTTCGCGGTTCAGGTGAACTATGTCTACGAACGGCGTATTCTTCACAAGGTATTTTCACTTGTAGAGATCAGTGATTTTCACGCAGTTCATGTTGAATTTGAGTTAATTGTTGATTTAAAACTAAGGTTATCAAATCCTATGATATGCTTTGCCTAGCCAATATTAGAAACTCGAAAAAGGGTGAGTCTGAAAATCTAAACTTGGTTTGAATTTTTTTGCCAACGACGAGTGAGGAACTTGGTGAAGTGAACGTTTAAAGAAGGTTTAAATTCGTTTATACAATTATCAAACGTAGAATATTAGTGCAAGCATTTCATCTTAGCAAATGTGTCTGGTACATAGGTAAGCATGATATGCGTTAGTTCGTGAGCCACAAATATATTGCAAATAGTAGTGTTCCATAGTCTTTCACTTTACAAAGACTAAGTTGTCAATGGAGTATAAATGAAGTACTGTAGTGCACTGTCATAAGTCAACGTTAAAGAACCTCTGACTCAGAAATAAACAGAACCTGTGAGCAGTTTTGAAGGAACACATCCAAAAGGTACTGGAGATCTATGCAGGGGTGCAGGTACAGTGGTAAAAATTCAACTTTGACGGGGTCAGTAGATCACTTTTATTTATTTTATTAGTATAGTCCTCACATTTTTTCATCATATAGTATGGCGTTAGTATTTCCTCCATCACAGTCAAGCGTTTTTAATTTGGCAGCCTTTATCATTAACACAAAAAATTCAAGATTTTTTTTTTTAAGGAGTTGCGCCAAGTTTCGCTGACAATTCTTTACTGGAAAATTCAAGCACAAGCCAAGTAGCGATTGTTTGTCTGGAGAAACGAAGTGAGATACTTTGAATGAATAAATCATGCAACCAATTATTACTTCCATACTAATCCAACCTGCCTGTGGTTTCAGATACCCAGAGTTTGCGAGCATCTTTTCTTGGGAGTATGGAATAGGGTCAAAGAGTAACATAAAATCAGTTCTTTTCCTAACATTCAAATATTTTGATCTAGTTGAGCAGATGATTCTCTCCAACGATCGCGTTTTAAAAAATCATACAATAATTATATTTTTAAATTACACGGTTGGAGTTGAAAGATATTTTGAGACCAAGATCACGTAGATTTTTATGCTCGATTGATGCGATATTATCGAGATTGACTTTCTTCAATTTTTATTCACAGTCATCACATCTTCATATCAATATAACTTCAAGTATTCAACCTGCCAAGCGATATGAGTATGAATGTTAAAAAAAGATGATTAAAAATTGTGAAATTTCCCGAAGGACGAAAGAACAGCTAAACGATTTTCATTGTTATACAAGGTACTGTATTCTAGTCTCCTCTTATACATAAGTTGTATATCTATATCTGCGTCTTTATAGTCTGTATACACCGCAGCGTATAGGTGTTTGTGAATACCCTATACAAGCGGCGAACTTATAACTCGTGTTAGGGACCCTCGGGAGAAGCGAATGGGAATTGGAATGGGAATGATCTGCAGGCGGGTCTTCTGCTCGGTTCTACTGCAGGTTCTTTGAAAAGAAGAGCTACTAGACTGAGGATAACATGCGGAACATACACATCTGGCGACCAGCCTCTCTTATACTAAAGCCATCGCTTCGCAGCATTTCTTCCTTCGTTCAACCTCCTTCTGCTCCCCCCCTCCCTACGCCTCCGCGGCATGGCTTATGCTAGAACCGCTTTAACAAAATATTACCTATATGAATTTAAATCCATCGATTTCGAATACTTGACAAACAGGAGTTGAATTCATTTAGAGTAGAACTGTTCGATTATAAAAATTTATCAGTGAAGATTTCATATTCTATGATTTTAGACGCCATTACGTCGAAGGGTTATTGCTCTTTTGCAACTTTGATAATCTAATAAGTTCTCCGTACTCGCGTATCATTACCAATCGATGTCTCATATAATTATAAGTATATCCTGTTCAATCGTCAAAAAATCAACACTCGACAACCAAAGAAGAATACATCAATTACACAGAAAACGACAAATATTTTCTGATGCCATCTTTTAAAGATATTCTCGGAAAAATTTTCTTCTCTCGAGTCCTTTGAGTTTTGAATTGTAAAAAAATATTGTTAGCAATTATAAAACTTCTGTTTTGTCTGTATGGTTTTTGATTCTTTTTTTCGTTTTTTCTTTTTAAACTGGAATCATTATCCAAGAAAGAATTAATTACATGAGAATACATAGCGAAATTACTGGTGCTGTAGCCCGGAGTCTGGGAGTTGTAAAAATGATCGTCGCGCATAAGGCCGGAATTTAGTGGCATGTGTTTGTAACAGTCGTTCCTCCAGAGTCCAGATGATCCCCACCCTCTTATAACAGGAACCCCCGACGATGACCGCCGGCGAGTCAGTCGATCCCGAAGCGTCGTCTTGGTTCGATCTCTGTGGGATCCTGCTGCGCAAGCAGCAAAAATCCCACGATTTATCTTAAATAAAGGAAAATAATCCAAATCCCTTAAAACGCGGGTGGAAAAGGATTTTCATGAGAACCGAGGCTGCAGTAGTTGACAGCGGAGTAATCTTCCATTTTTTAAAAAAGGCGCCGGGCGCCCCGGCGCGCCTGTATATCTCCGATTTCATTTATTCGTTTTTTATAATTTTTTGAAAAACAGTGGACACGATACATCAAAACGATGTTGAAAAAGTGGTGGATTTTTTGTGTCATATTTTCACTCGTGGCACCACGTTTTGCCAATGGTGAAATTTTAACACCGCCTTATTTCAACTTGGCAGAAGGAAAAGAAATACATGCAACGGCTACCTGCGGTGTGGATACTCCTGGTAGAGAACTTTACTGCAAATTGGTTGGCGCTAATGCCGATCAGGATGAAGATATCAATTTGATCCAAGGACAAGTGAGTTTTATGAACAGATTTTTATTTTGTTAAGTACTTTCTTTCCTCTCCAAATATATCGACCCCGCCTCAGAATTCACACGTGTTTTGAAAATATTTATCAAGATTATTTCAGAATTTTCGTTACATTTTCTGTGTCAGCAGTTTTTATTTGAAATTGTCCGAGACCAAGTTTCAGGGTTCTCTACTGCTTTCTTCTTCTGCATTTCACAGCCCTCATATTTGAAGATTTTTGAATAGTGTATTACGGAGCTGGAGTTTCGGGACTCTCCCTATTCTTGACTTCCAGAAATAAACTTGCATCTTCCGCTCCTTCGCTGCATCGAAGAGCTTTGCAGACGTAGACCTAAATTTTCATGTTCTAAATCAGTCGCACAGAAGTTTATTAACCCACGCATACTAGAGAAATTTTTTTGTCGATTTTATTGCAGCAAGGAATTATTATTTCTATTTTATCCAAGAAGGAAAATAAAAAGAAAAGAAACCCATTTTTAAGATATTAAAAATGAATTATTTCGGTATTCCAGGATAAAAAAAGGATATTTCAAACGGTGCGGTTTTTAAATTTAAAATACTCATCTGGTTTATACCATAGATTTTCAACTATTTTTGAAAAAGGACTGAAGAATTTTGAATGCATTGCAGCATTAGGATAATCTGACAAGCATCAATGAGGTCTTAAGCCCTTTCAAGACTAACAATGACCTCAGAAAATTAGAGTTTTCAACCGCTGACTGATTTATTTGAAAAATGAAACACGAATTTCAAGGGTTTTCAAAACCTGCCATTTTTTATTCATTGCCGCATAATTGGGTGATTATGAAGATGTTTTTTGGTAATATCGTGCGCATGGTTGACGTATCCTAGCGTTATATTGTATCATATAGGTATATACTTTATATGAGCATCGAGATAATGAACCTCTGGCTATTCAAAAAGGAACATGGGGAAACTCGAGATGCAGTAGTGACCTGCTACTGTAACCATAGATATACGCTGTAACTAGCTTCGGTCGTGTGTAGGGTGCACTAAAAGATATAACAAAACTCGATTATTCCTGCAGCTTGCTTTTGAATTCATCACACACAGAAAACTTTTTTTTTTCAAACAATAAAATTATAATACTTCTAGCTTGACAAATTTTTTTTGCGATTGTACAAAGAAGGAATTTTGTAGTTTGAAGTTTTTTTATTTAGAAATTTTCTGCAGAAAACTTTACCCCAAAGTAAAAATTTCTCCCCTCATCACGTCACTCCTACACACATGTATAATGTGGGTTTTTTGGTGACCTGTTTTAAAGACGATTTGATATTGGTGATGTTTCATATTATGTTATAGGTATATCTATAATACTACGAAGAACGCGAGAAAAGCGAGAGATTTTGGTTGGGGTGAAAGTTGAACAGTCCGATAACGTGAAAGATGTAGATATAATTGACCTCTTGCGATAAGAAAGTATCAGCCTACCAAGTCGTACAAAGTTTTTTTTTTACAGTTTTTATAAGATCAAACATCGAGGCCGGACGTATAAGTTTTTATGCCCAGTTGTACAATATGCTATAAATAATTTATGATGATTTCGAAAAGATTTTTACACATTTCTTATGTTCTGTAAACGATGATTTCATTGCTCATTCTAATTGTTTGTTTTGTTCTTTTTTTTTTTATTTGAACGATATGCTCTGCAAAGTTTTAATTTACATGTGATCTCAGGTGTGCGATTACTGCGACCCAGACGATCCGCAGAAAAGACATCCTCCGGAACATGCCGTTGATGGAATGGAAACGTGGTGGCAATCACCGCCGTTATCGCGTGGAATGAAATACAATGAAGTCAATCTAACAATCGACTTAGGGCAGGTGAGTAACACCCAGTGTTGCAGTTCTTTTACTTCTCAATTTTCTATTCAGATTGCAGTGAATAAATAGACGTCTGTGTATACGTGAGTATATTCATAAATTTATCAGCGATTTACTTGGTTTTTATTCTCAAGCCTCTCAAAACTAATTTATATAGTTTGTCAGAAATGAGAAGCGAACTTATATTATGTAGGAAGATAACCATTGACCTGGCTTTGCAATAACCGTCAATGAACTCCCTGTGATCGGACAGAATCATTCAGATGATGATGATGAACGGACAAACGATCTCTGTCATACACCGGAGTAGATCTCGAGCCTTACTTGCTTTTTTTTTGCAGAGTGTATTAAAGATGATGATTAAGCTCAAGATTTTCATTCTATATGAGAGTTTAGCGGTCTTAAGTTTGCTTGAGAATTTAAAAATAGTTTTTGATATCTGAAAAGTGCGAAAAAAATATGAACATATCAAGAATTTTTGAATTACGATATCGTATTCGAGTTGTACGATCCCGAAGACCCCGGAAACCTAGCTGATATTATAATTTCATTGAACAATCTGTATACGCGTTTAAGACACTCGGACGTCAATTTTTATGGGAATTCGTTCATTATTCGTGCAGGTTCATTTCGATCGGAATTATTTTGCTGTATAATATCGAATGGCCCGAATGATACATATAGTGTATGTTTGAGGCGATGCTTTATCGAATCGTAGACTGGTGGGTGTAATCATCTGAAATGGGAAATTCACTATCTTGCAGCGTTTCCTTTTCTGATAAATCATCTGATGTAGCTGGAGAGGACCATCCGAGCTGTGTTCCTCACACGTAGTATATTGTTACAATGATTTGAGATTTTAATATTGAACGGATTGTGTGTTTTCAGGAATTTCACGTGGCTTACGTTTACATACGTATGGGTAATTCACCTCGACCGGGATTATGGGCGTTAGAAAAATCAAAGGATTATGGAAAGACATGGTCACCGTGGCAGTATTTTTCGGATTCAGCGAGCGACTGTCTGACATATTTTGGCGTCGATAGTCACAATCCGATAAGCAGAGATGACAGCGTTATTTGTACCACCGATTATTCAAGACTCGTACCTCTAGAGGGTGGCGAGATACCGTTTTCAACATTGAACGACAGGCCATCGGCAAATCATTATTTCAATTCAACGTTGCTCCAAGAATGGACCAGAGCAACTAATGTTCGATTCCGATTTTTACGAACGAAAAATTTATTGGGACACTTAATGTCAGTTGCCAGGCAGGATCCTACAGTTACCCGACGTGTGAGTTCCAAAGAAATTTAAAAATAAAAAACATCGTTTTATTGTCATACCTACTCGTTTTCGTTTTCTTTCTGTTTTTCAGTACTTCTACTCCATAAAAGACATCAGTATAGGTGGACGTTGTATGTGCAATGGTCACGCAGATACTTGCGATGTTCAAGATCCGAATAATTCGAACAAACTCCTTTGTAGATGTCATCATAATACCTGTGGTCCTCAATGTGCCTCGTGCTGTAAAGGATTTGAACAAAAAAAATGGCAACAGTCGACTTCGTTCAAAAAATTCACCTGCGAACGTAAGCGTTTGGCTTCTGAGCTAGATCTACATTCAAATTTCCTATTTTGAAAAAGAGTTTTTTATTCGTCTTCTAATGCATCAACGACTTGACGTCTCAAATTTTGCGATAATCGCATCGAATAACAGATGATAATAAGATCATCGGACACCACACACCAGATACAGTGCCTGCAAGAGTGCAACGCTAGTTACTCATAAAACTAACCAGTCATTCTATTTTCAACAGCCTGCAACTGTTTTGGACATTCGGACGAATGCAAGTATGACCCTAAAATTGACGAGGAGCATTTGTCATTGGATATTCATGGGAACTATGAAGGAGGTGGTGTTTGTCAGAATTGTAAACACAATACTGAGGGTATAAATTGCAATCATTGCCAAGCTGGATATTATAAACCTTATGACAAACCACTAAATGCAACTGATGTTTGTCAACGTGAGTATATTTCTTTGATACATCAATTTTTTCTAATTCGTATCCTCCACATTAAATTTATCATTTTTAATGTTGAAAAATGTTAATATCAATGTTGGATATAGCTCCCTTGAGAATATCCAGATACCCAGTGTTCATAAATTCGAGTGTTAGGTAATTTTTAAATCGTGGATCTCTTTTTTCCAGCCTGCAACTGCGATTTGTCTTATTCTACCGGAAACTGTGCCGAAGGTTCAGGAAAATGCGAATGTCGTCCAGAGTTCGTTGCACCTGATTGTACCGATTGTAGTTATGGATACTTCGGGTATCCAAAATGCAGAGCTTGCGAATGTTATCTCAAAGGAACGGACGGATATCATTGCGAAGCATCGGCTGGACATTGTCCGTGCAAACGCAACTACGCGGGGCATTATTGCAATCTATGCGCAGAGGGGTACTACAACTTCCCGGAGTGTCTGCGTGAGTAAAAAGAAAACATTGTATACTTCTTCGGTGTATGGAATACTATCAGAATTCTAGTCTCTGGTTTCTTGCAGCATGTGAATGTAATCCGTTGGGATCATCAAACGGGATTTGTGACGTCACGACAGGAAATTGTACTTGTAAAAACAACTATGCAGGTAGGACCTGCGATGTCTGTGAAAATGGTTATTACAGCTAT